>NC_136929.1:33870559-34190559 GCF_949752795.1 Hyperoodon ampullatus | reverse complement strand
TTTATTTCATATAAATCACATAATTTACTTAAGTACTCTCATTTTGTTAAACTGTAGTCTGATTCCATTTGATGGATTCCAGAAAATGCTACATTTATGTAATTTTAGCTTGATATTATATCCTTACATTGTACTTGTTATCAGTAGCTATATAAGCCAGTTTATGAACATTTTTAAAGGTATTAGTTCATAGTGTCAAAATATTTTTAAAAAACATTGTAGCAGGTTTTCATTTGAATTAGCAATATAAATGAGCATCTCATTCAGAGAATATTCTCATCAGCATCATCAAAAATCTTCTTTCAAAATAATTAGTGAATAAATAACATTATTGTTGACTTTTATTTGCTAATATGATTGAAATATCTGCTTGTACATTTATTAACCATTTGCCTTTACTCCTTCAATTATCTTTTGTCTTTAAAAAAGTTAACAAATTAATTGGTGAGCTCTAGTAGTTTTCTTGTAGCCTCCCTAGGATTTTCTATGTATGGTATCATGACATCTGTAAACAGTGACAGTTTTACTTCTTCTTTTCCAATCTGAATTTCTTTTATTTCTTTTCTCCTCTGATTGCTGTGGCTAGGCCTTCCAAATCTGTGTTGAATAAAACTGGCAAGAGTGGACATACTTGTCTTGTTCCTGATCTTAGAGGAAACACTTTCAGCTTTTCATCACTATGATGTTAAGATGTGGTATATTTATACAATGAAATATTACTCAGCCATAAAAAATGATATAATGCCATTTGCAGCAACATGGATGGACCTAGAGATTATCATACTAAGTGAAGTAAACCAGGCAGAGAAAGACAAATATCATATAATATCACTTATATGTGCAAAAAAAAAAAGATACAAATGAACTTACATACAAAACAGAAATAGACCCACAGACATAAAAAACAAACTTATGGTTACCAAAGGGGAAAGATTAGGAGTTTGGGATTAACATATACACACTACTAAATATAAAATAGATAACCAACAAGAACCTACTGTATAGCACAGGGAACCATACTCAATATTTTGTAATAACCTAAAGGGAATATAATCTGAAAAAGATAGACAAATACGTATGTATATCTGAATCTCTTTGCTGTACAACTGACACTATCACAACATTGTAAATCAACTATACTTAAATTAAGAAAAAAAATAATTACCTTCCTTGTATTATTTATTTATTGACTTTTGGGGGTTGTAGCTATCATTTACATACAAATATTTTTCCATCTTGAGTTTTACCATATATATATATATATATACAGTTTATTATTCACAAAACCTCTTCAAAAAATGTTTATGATAGCTAACTGATTAGTTTTCATTCTCTATGCCTTCAGGAGTAATAGCTAACGAATATATGACAGTCTAAAATATCATTAGGCAACTGATGCACGTAATAAAAATAAGACATTAGAAAAGTAGTTTGGAGGTAATAGTATGTAACGTTGAAATACTTCAATAATATTCAAGAATTGAAAAGATTTCAAAATGTAAACCAAATAATGTTTAAAATCAAAGGCAAGATGTAAGAGTGAAACGTAAAGAGAAGGAATACTGTCTAGGGATTTGTGGATGCCAGAAACAACATGAAAGTGGTTTTTGTTTTGTTTTTTGGAGGGGCTCATATGTCTTAGACTTAGAACTGAAAAGCTGGCAACCTGGAAATGCCAACAGGCCCAGATAAAAATTCCCCAACAAAAGCTCTTTGTTCTAGCTGAAAGACCAGGAAACAGACAGTCTAGCAACATATAAAACTTAAGTAATAACTGTTCTAATTCAGTCAAACAGCACAGAAAAAAACCTGTGTTCCACCCTCATCCACATCAGCAAGGGGTGAGTATGGAGCCTAGACTTCCACACTAATGAGGCTATAACAAAATTCTCCAAACTCCTGCAAGTGTGGTGTAAGATAAGGTCAAGTAGGGAGTGAGGAGTTTCATTCCTTCTGACTGGTGATGAGCCTCACCTCTGTGATACCAGTGGTCCACATGGGAAGCCAGACTTCGTCTCTTTTTGTCAGTAATGAGACACTTCTTCCCCTCTTTACTTGGGTTGTCAGAGGAAGACTAGTGGAAAGTCAGGACTCTCATCATCACCTGACATTAACAAAGTTGCCTCCACCATAGGGACACATAGGGACCAGAAATCTCACTCCTGCTAGCAGTAAGAACCTTCTTAACTTCGATGACAATGGAGACCTAGTAAAGAACTTGAACTACTCTCTCCAAATGGAAGTAACATTCCTTTTCCCTTCCAGAGTGGTGTCAGAGGAATCTACTTAAAATAGAGGGTTTTTTTTTGTTTTTAATTAATGAATTTATTTATTTATTTATGGCTGCATTGTGTCTTCATTGCTGTGTGCAGGCTTTCTCTAGTTGCAGTGAGCACGGGCTACTCTTCATTGCAGTGTGCATGCTTCTCATTGCAGTGGCTTCTCTTGTGGAGCACGGGCTCTAGGCACACTGGCTTCAGTAGCTGTGGCATACAGGCTCAGTAGTTGTTGTGCACGGGCTTATTTGCTCTGCAGCATGTGGGATCTTCCCAGACCAGGGCTCAAACCCATGTTCCCTGCATTGGCACGCAGATTCTTAACCACCACGCCACCAGGGAAATCCCAAAATAGAAGTTTAAATAAGATCCAGTCTCATAACAAAATACCCACAATATCTAGATTTCAATAAAAATCACTCATCATACCAAGGACTGGGAAGATTCAAACTGAATAAAAAAAGATAATCTATGACATCTATCTATGTAATCTATGATGACAATTGATGCTATCACTAAATGATTGAAATATTAGATTTATCTGATAAAGATTTTAAGGTAATAATGTTAAAACTGCTTCAATGAGCAATTAAGAACACACTTGAAATAAATGTAAAAATAGGAAGTCTCAGCAAAGAAAGAGAAGACATAAAGAAGAACCAAATGAAAAATTTAGAACTGAAAAATACAATAACTGAAATTTTAAAAAAATCAGTGGATAGGCTCAAGCAGAACTGAGGAGATAGAAAAAAAGGATCGATATATTACAAGATAGAACAATAGACATTACACAATCAAAATAACAGAGTGAAAATAAACTCAAAAATGACAGAGGCTCATGGGTCTGTGGAGCTAGAACAACATACCCAACATTTATGTGATTGACGTTCTAGGAGAAGAGGAAGAGGGAAGGGCTAAAGAAGTACTTGAAGAAATAATGGTTAAAACCTCCCCAAATTTGGCTAAATAAATAAACCTGCCGATTCAAGAAGCTGAGCTAAATCGAAACAGGATAATCTGAAAGAAATCCATGATAAGACATATATTTAAACTTCTGAAAATGAAAAAAAAAAAATTTTGAAAGCTACCAGGGAAAATCATCATCTTATCTATAAAGGGAAATACAATTAAAATGATAGTCAATTTCTCATCAGAAACCACTGGGGATAGAGGAAACAACACAATACATTTCAAGTTCTGGTTAAAACAATATTTTTTTTAAAAAAACACCTTTCAACCTAGACTTTTATAGACAGTAAAAATATTCTTCAGTTATACAGGGGAAATCAAGACTTTCTCAAATGAAGGAAATTTTTCAATTGCAAATCTATCCCAAAGGATACCCCTGGTGGTACGGTGGTTAAGAATATGCCAATGCAGGGGAAATTGGTTCGACCTCTGATCTGGGAAGATCTTACACGCCATGGAGCAACTAAGCCCGTGTGCCACAACTACTGAGCCTGTGCTCTAGAGCCCACAAGCCACAACTACTGAGCCCATGTGCCACAACTACTGAAGCCCATGCACCTAGAGCCCTTGATCCGCAACAAGAGAAGTCACCGCAATGAGAAGCCCATGCACTGCGATGAAGAGTAGCCCCCGTTCATTGCAACTAGAGAAAGCCCGCCTGCAGCAGTGAAGACCCAATGCAGCCAAAAATAAATAAATAAATAAATAAATAAAATAAATTCTAAAAAATCTATCCTAAAAAATGGCTAAATGAAGTCCTCCAATAAGTAAAGAAACAATAAGTCCCTTCTTGAAAATTAGATTTTCTAATTGTGATTTATCTTGAACTCTTACATATAAAATCTTCCCTTAGCCATTCACAAATACTGTACAATTTAATGTTCTAAGAGACACTTATTGAATGAAGTAAACAAGTAGGAGACATCAGAGACTCAGTGTTTCAAGGAAAGACAAGCTTCTTCCTTCCCCCTCTCATTTTTATGAGCAGTAACAGAAAACAACACATTTATGTATTGACATAATTTGAAGGACATATACTCTGGAGCCTGGATCATCACATTTTTATATAAAGAACAGTTATTAATTTATCTTTATATTTACAACATCATGAAATGAAAATGCATTTGTCTACTTTTGAATTTTTCATAAAAAAAGGCCTTACTGGTTTAATTTATTTGTACTGCACTTGCTTTTTAAATGATCAGATAAATTTTGTTATACGGTTTTTTATTTCTAGAAATCTGTTTACCTGTTTCTGTATATGTAACTATATTTTCTTCTGCTGGGGCAATAAATAAACATAAAGGTACTTTTTGAAAGCTCCTATAGCTTTAGAGAAGCAGATTTATATTGCCATAAAAACCTTTGATATTGACTGAACCATTAAAATATTAATGATACATAAATGCAGTTACCTCATTGGACATATTTTCATGTCTAGCGCAATTCAGATTCAGTGGGTCTCTTATTAGTAGTAAATTGTTCAATTTAGGAGACATTTTAACTATTCCATTACATTAGGGTCCCAATGTTGAATTAATTTACAAATAAATGGTAAGTTTATCAAATTCCATAGGACTTAAGATTGCAGTCTCACAGTGTATGAAATGGAAGTATCTAAACAATGTGAAACTTAATACTTTGTGACAATAAGGACTTGAAAGTTTTAGTAAATATTGCTCAGAATAAACTTATTCTAAATGTTTATAGTAAAATATAATCATTTATTTTTAATAACTGCCTAGAGTTCTTTTTCCTGGGCCTCTATATTATTTGTTTTCTTTATAAAATAGGCACTTGATTATATACAATTTAAACATATTTAAATTGATGGCCATTTACTGACATAAAATCATTTTCTAATAGTGAGACCCTCATATTTTGAAGAAAACAGTTTTAAATAAAGTTTTTAAAATAACCATTTTTTTTTTCACTCATAAACTGAGGTGACTTTTTTACAGGTATACCAGCCTTAGGCAAACCTATGATTTAGTGAGAATTTGTCATGGCTTGTTCCAGGTAACCCACATCCAGCCTGTAGAATATCAAGTTATTCAATGACAGTAAGTACAGCATCCAACTTTTACTGGGCTCCAACAGTAACTAATCACCACAGTAAGTCCTTCACATATGTTATATATTTAACCTCACATTCACGTGATACAAGAATTATAACAGTCCCATTTTACAGAAGAAAACTGACACTCAGATTAAGTAATTTACCTTATGGCATCTGTCTAAAAGTGAGAGAGCCAGTAACCTAACCAAGACTATATAAATGCAAATCCTGTCCTATAGTTTGGTGGTTCTATATTTTATTTCTGCAAATCCTATCTAAATTTCTAATTGCAAACTAACACACTAGGGGAGAAGGTTTAATTATATTGTAGTAAAAATGCTTCAAGACAAACATTCTACCAAGATGAATTGTTTAAAGACATATTTTTTTCTGGACTTGTTCTGCCCATTTCATTTCTTCTGATTACAATACTTTTTATCCCTTTACTTCTAAGTGAAGGTCTACCCAGTTTGAATTTTTGGTAAAGCCAATTTTTAAATGAAAAATAAATCTTCTTTCACTGGGCTCCTTGCCTGTAATTTAATATAGTGTCATGACACTGTGTCAATAATTATGCATTTATAAGTATGTTTCCATAGGGTCCTGAAAAGTAGGGACTCTACTTTGTTTGTCATTGTGTCCTTAACATGAAGTAGGTACCAGATAGATGGATGAGTGAAAGAACTGGATGAACCCCATAACCAATGAGCCAAGCTATGGGAACTGTAAAGAGCAAATGGTGGTTTTGTACTTGGATAAAGAGGTTCTTTCATAGTGTCTATGATTAAAGGGTTTAGGATGCAAAACGTTCATCTCTGGGATATCCTACTAACAACTGCTATGAGGTGAAACCAAAACTTGCAGAATCATCCAATGCAATGCTAGGAAAATATGTGCAAGAAATAATATCTGTCTTTGGAATCTCATAGCCTCCACTCTCCATCCCAGTGTGCTCTGTCTTGCATAAGTGGTAAACTTCATTCTGTCCACATATTTACCATGTCAAATCCTCTTCTCAAGAAATGATCTAATCAGTTCACTTAATGGTGGAAATAAATGACTGATAGGACCTGATATTGCTATTTCCCTGAAGGGGTATTTGGATTTCACTAGGAAGGAAAAAAAAATACTCTGTGGAATTTCAGGCCTCAGAAAATTGAGTAAGAAGATGTTAGATGGTGTCAAAGTAACATTTCCAGTTCCCATGAAGTTACTCCATAATTAAGAAAGAGTCAATTTTACTTTTTGTTTAACTAGTTTTCCTTTTTCTAATGTTCCTGCCCTCACCTCAGGCTATTCATCATTCATGTCCACAGAAGAATCTAAATCTATTTTCAGAAAACCATTTGATAAAATTGCTTTAGAGCAGTAGTCATCAACACTTGGTATGTGTCAGAATCATTTGAGTACTTCTATCTATCTATCTACCTATCTATCTATCTATCATCTATCTATCTATCCATTCTGCCACCAGGCTATCAAAGTTTTGTGAGGACCAAATGACTAAAATACTATTGAAAACTGTCAACTCTAAAGCACTCTAGAAACACAGGTGACGCTGGTGATTGAAAAGATAACTAAATATTTTGATATTTTTGAAAAACATATGCCATATGTTTTAACTGTTGCTCATGTATAAAATAAATCAACAAATAAGTATAAGTGTACTATGTCTTCAATTATGACCCATTAGCTAATTAGTAGAGTTTCTAATAGCAGAAGGAAAGACACTGAATGACATTTAACCAATGGAGAATTCTTTATAAAAATAAATGTCTTTGAACTTCTGACCAAGTCAGTCATAATCCAGGGGACTAGCTATTAACAACTATTATGAAATTAATATTGAAAATTTCAGTTAAAAATTCATTAAAATTGATCCTGTGATGTATGTGTCCCTGTACAACAAAACATTATAATGTAACACTGCAAAAACAATGAAGCTGGTCAATATGAATGAGTCACTGTCAATGGTTTGGCAGACAAACAGAACAAAGTTAGAACATTGCTGTTTGTTACATAGTCAAGAACCATGCTAACAGATTTGTTTCTGCCATTATGACAAATTAACGGCGATCATTACAAACATAAGAGGATTACCATTCTGGCATGGAGGTTGAGATGTAATTTGGTACATTGCCAAGCAGATTAATGTATTGTTTGCCAAGTTTTGTACATTATTATGCCAACTGTGACACTTCTAATGTAAAGAAGTTCTTGACACAGGAAAGAAAAATAAACTCAATTCAGGAAAATCTTCAAGAAAATATAAATGTTCTTTGAGTCTTGTGAATATCACTTAAAATTTGTTTCTTGCTGTCTTCAATAATTTTAAAAATATATATTAAATAGTAAAAGGTATGCATTAAAAACAAATTCTAGGGAATTCCCTGGCAGTCCAGCAGTTAGGACTCCATGCTCCCAATGCAGGGGGAATGGGTTTGATCCCTGGTCGTGGAACTAAGATCCCGCATGCCGCATGACATGGCCAAAAAAAAAAAAAAGAAGAAAAAGAAAAAAAAAGAGTTGTATATTTCACTGCGTGTGAATTACATCTAAATTAAAAAAAAACAAATTCTAAGCTCTAGATGATGTGAACCTTATTAAAAGTTGTTGTTAACTGCAAAAGCTTTTGAGGATAACATTTCTTGAATTTATTTATATTTATTAAGATTAATTATTCCCATTTAAAGCCAAACTTTTTAAAAGATATCATGGAATGGAAGCCTTATTAAAGTGTCATCTCTGTAGTAGTAAAATGATGATGATGAGGAGGATAAATTATTAAAGAAATATGGCAGTAGGAGGTTAAAAAATTTCTTTGTTTTTAGGCCAAATGCAAAGATGTTGTTTGGCATATAAGCTAATGACCCAAGCTAGCTGGCTTTGAGTCTGATTCAATATCATCTTGTCAGCATTCTCCTCTCTAAGGAAGGAATAAATACGAACAAGTTATTTCCTTGCTCAAATGCTGTGTTGTCGTCAGATCTCCAAGGTCAAAGTAAAACAGACCGTTGATACAAAATTCTGAAGGACAAAAAAAATTTTGTAGTAGCTCATGGTGTGACACGAATGACAGGGAGTTCAACAGTAAAAGATAGTATTGGACTTTACAAACAAAATAAGGTTTTGCTGCATGCATAGTCTGGGTGATAATCAAGCTCCTCCAAATGAACTACGATAATGTATCTTTCTACTTCAATGAAATAAGAAAACTAATGGATCTTTCAAAAATTATTGTGTGGATGAAAATATGGCAGGAGAAGAAATATTACTTGATTTAGAAATATTCAGCATATGAATATTGGGAATGTAAACTAGTGAAGCCACTATGGAAAACAGTATGGAAGTTCCTTAAAAAACTAAAACTAAAGTCATCATATGATCCAGCGATCCCACTCCTGGTCATATATCTAGGGGAAACTCTAATTCAAAAAGATATATGCACCCCAATGTTCATAGCAGCACTATTTACAGTAGCCAAGACATGGAAGCAACCTAAGTGCCCATCGACAGATGAATGGATAAAGATGTAGTATATAGAGGTTTCTTTAGTTTTGTCTAATGTCCTTTTTTGTTGTTGTTGTTTCAGGGTCTCATCTAGAATATTGCATTACATTTAGTCATCTTGTCTTCTAAGCATCCTTTGGAATGTTGCCCTTTCTCAGACTTTCCTTGTTTTTGACAACCATGACTGTTTTTAAGGAATACTGGTCAAATATTTTGTAGATAATTCCTCTCTGTCTTATGTTTCATGCTTAGACTGGGGTTATGAGTTTGGGGGACAAGAAGGCCAGAGAAGTAAAGTATCATTCTCATCACATCATATTAAGGATACATGCTCATAACATGACTTCAGTTGATGTTGACCTTGATCACCTGGCTGAGGTAGTGTTAGTCAGGTTTCTCCACTGTAAATTTACTCTTCTTCCCTTTTCTCATCTTATGATCTTTGGAAAGATATGCCTACATACAGCCTAAACTTCAGGAATAGAGAGGTATGCTCCATCTCCTTGAGAGCAGAGTAGATACACAACTGTTTTGTAACTCTTCTGCATGAGAGGTTTGTCTCTTCTTCCCTATGTATTTATTCAATTATTTATTTGTATCAGTACAGACTCAAGGATATTTATTTTCTATTTTAGGTTATAACCTAATTCTACTTAATTTGTTTTGTTGCAAAATTGTTCCAGTTTTGGCCATTAGCAGTCCTTTGGTTGGTTTTTGTGCCCCTTTGACATATTCTTATTATTGTGGTAACTTTTGTATTTGAGCACTTTCTTGCTTTCTGATCTTACAAGATGCTTAGGATCATTTTATATAGTCCCTGCCCCAGTCCTAGAATCAGTCATTTCAAAAGAGCTCCAGTTTATTTTACTGGAGAATGGTGTTAGAAACCAAGATGTGGGTGCTTGGTTTCAGCATTATTTTCAATGTTTCTCAAGATTCAAACGAGATATGAGATTTTAATATTGAATGTACTGATAATAAGATAAAGAGAGCAGATCATAGCCAGATTATGAAAGATCTTGAATGTTTGGCAAATGATATTGGACAGGATATAATGGTCTATAAAAATTCAGGATCTTTTTTAATGAAGCAGATAAGTGATATCATAGAAAAGCATAATGACTAGTAGAAAAAATAAATATTATGGATATATGTATAAGTCTAGATGCATAGATGCATATTTATTACACCAGAACATTCAACATGGAAGTTTGTTATTCCTTGGATGAGGCTTATTGCCTGCCAAAGAGAATGACTGCTTGTACAACCCAATTTGTCAGTTTTAACTTATTCATGCACTCACTTTTTCATTCATTTATTCATTCATATTTTAAAGATCCATTTGTTTAACATTTAGTTATTCATTCAACAGTATTCAAAGAGAACCTAGTTGTTGCTTAGAAATTAGATGTGAATTAAAACAAAACAAAACAAAAAATAAGTCCATACTCTTCAAAGCTTATATTGTAGTGAAAAGAGACAAAAACAAAAATATTTAAATGACACAAAATATGAAGTTGCATGAAATAAAAAGACAAGAAGCAGACTGCAGATAGAAAATATGGTGGAAAATCAAATCATATTTTGCACCTTAAATTTTCACGTGTTATATATCAATAAGAACCCAATAAGATGGAAGAAATGCTTGTGGAAGGAATGCTTTTAGAGAAGATTGACAAGCAAGACTTCTCTGATCTCCTCTGCTCATTAGGTCTGAAGCAAAGACCTAATGAACAGAGGAGTCATGGTTCACAGCACAAGGGACAATTACTGCAAAGGCCTTGGCGTGGATGTCTGTTGGTCAGTTTGAAGAGTGTGTTGGATTGGGAGGGCAAAAGCAAGAGCTATAAGATCCAAACCCAATTAGGAAGCAGATCTTTGAGAGCTCTGTTAACCTTTGGAAGAATGTTTCCTTTGTTTTAAGTGTGATGGGAAGACACTGGAGAGATCTGGGTAGAGGAGCAACATGATCATATTTATATTTTTAGAGGACCACTCAGGTTCCTGGAAAAAGTTTCTAGAGATTGGAAGTGAGAGGGAAGCAGATAATCTATTTAGGGGTTTATTGCAGTAACCTAAGCAGTAGACGGTAAAGAGTTGGATTAGCATTTTAGTGGTAAAGGGAGTGAAAAGTACTCAGATGTACAATTTATAGTGAATATTTTAAGGTAGTGTGTAGTGGAAGGTAGAGCTTGCAGTAATTGTCAATGGTTTGGATAAGAAGTGAGAAAAAACGTGAGGCACATCATTTGTCCTGATTCTCTTCCCTAAAATGAGGAAGATTAGGCAAGGAGCAGGAGTTAAGGGTGATATTTTCTAAGTGCCAGCAATTCTGCTAGACCCTGAACACAAAATGATTAACTAAGCACACAATAATGTTATCAGGATGGAATTTACAATATAGAGAGGCATACTAGTATTTAACAATAGACAGATGAATAGGTAATGACCAATAAAGATAAGAAGGAATAATTGGAGGAAGGGAGTTACATAATTTAAATCAGAAAGTCAGAGGATGTCTCTTTGAAGGAATCATTTTTTATCTCATCCCTAGCCAGGTAAAGATGGAAGAAAGTTTAGGAGCGAAGGCTGGGAGGCAACAAAGAGCATGACTAGAGAATGACAAGCATGGAGTATGAGGCTGAACTGCACTTTCAGTAGAATAAATTAAAAAAACCTCATTGCATGTGGTTTTGTAAGGGTACATTTAAGATTAAATGTGTGTATGAGCATGTGTGTTGAGTTGTAGATGCAATTGCAGCCTCAACTCTGTATTCTCTAAGCCAATGAATCTCTAATTTTTTAAAAGGAACTTTTAACAGTCCCTTTAAAAATTAACTTATGGGGCTTCCCTGGTGGCACAGTGGTTGAGAGTCCACCTGCCGATGCAGGGGACACAGATTAGGGACACGGATTTGTGCCCCGGTCCGGGAAGATCTCACATGCTGCGGAGCGGCTGGGCCCGTGAGCCATAGCCTCTGAGCCTGCGTGTCTGGAGCCTGTGCTCCGCAACGGGAGAGGCCACAACAGTGAGAGGCCTGTGTACCGCAAAAAAAAAATAATAATAATAATAACTTATGTACATTCCTTATTTAAAACTTACCATTTTGGGGGCTTCCCTGGTGGCGCAGTGGTTGAGAATATGCCTGCTAATGCAGGGGACATGGGTTCGAGCTCTTGGCTGGAAGGATCCCACATGCTGCAGAGCAACTAGGCCCGTGAGCCACAACTACTGGGCCTGAGCGTCTGGAGTCTGTGCTCCACAACAAGAGAGGCCGCCATAGTGAGAGGCCCTTTCACCGCGATGAAGAGTGGCCCCCACTTGCCGCAACTAGAGAAAGCCCTCACACAGAAATGAAGACACAACACAGCAAAAATAATAAATTAATTAATAAACTCCTACCCCCAACATCTTCTTAAAAAAAAAAAAAGAAACTTACCATTTTTTTCTTTTCTTTTTTATCCACTAGCTGGCTAATTGTATACCATAGTGAAAAGATAAATTATAATTATGATGATCATTCATGTATTCTAGATACAAAAACCCAGCATGAAAGACTAAATAAATACTTTCATGTGGACTCCTCTAATCTGTCTTTACACAACCATTATGAACAAAAGTAGGCTTACCTAAAAGACAATAACTAAATGAAGGCTTATATATATTCTTGGTTGTGTGCATGTGCTTCTGAATTAGGTATATTTTACCATGAATAATAGCTAATCCATTAAGCTGTTTTATGTATGTATTGTTATTACTTGTAATATCTTAAATTTAAAGATTTGGTAACATTTTATGATATGCTTTCTAAACAGTACACCTGCTTCTCCTGATTGCAACAGAATCAAATCTAGGCAGACAAAAGTGACCTGGATCCATTTTTAAAATCCTCTAGCAAATACATCTTTAAAATGGATGTGTAAGAAAAGTCATCCCTTATGTAAAACCTTTCAATTGCTGACATCTTACAGCCATTTTGCTCATTATACCTTAAGTTAAAGCTCTGCAAGACAACTCAAAGCATAGAAAAAGTGTCAGGCAAGTTCCTAATCACCCAAAATGTTGCATTTGTGAGAGCCTGGACTGGATTATGAAGACACAGTTTCAAGGTGTTGCTGAGACTGTAGCTGGGATTGTACAGGAGTGAAGAGATAACCAAAGCCCCTTCCTTTAAAGAAGAAAAAAGAAGAAATCTTTCCTTCTTATTGATTTCTCAAGCATCTTCTTATTTCACTCCACTCTTCACCTCAGATTATGCAAATTATGCGTTTTGCAGTTCGTATATAAGATCTGTTTTGCAGAAACAGAAAGCAGATTCTTGTTGCTATTCATGCTCCCACATAGGGATGAGATATTGTTACTCTGATGAATCTTGGTAAGCAATAATCGTTCAAATCTCCATGTTTACCAGGGTCTACATAAGGAGATCTATCTGTCTATCTATCTATCTATCTATCTATCATCTATCTACCTATTTATTTATCTACCCAACTATCTATTTATATCTTCAAGCAGAGAGCACTCTCTTAGAATCAAGGATTCTAGGAAGAAATTTCAATAAAATTCTGAGGACCTTGTATTACAGGAAAAGCAAACAAATCTAATTTCTAGTAGGTTCTAATAAAAGAGTCTAGTGGAAAATAATAATACCTCCAGATTCTTCAGTGTGCTAGGTGGAATCTTTTTTTTTTTTTTTTGCTATACGCGGACCTCTCACTGATGTGGCCTCTCCCGTTGCGGAGCACAGGCTCCGGACACGCAGGCTCAGCGGCCATGGCTCACGGGCCCCAGCCACTCCGTGGCATGTGGGATCTTCCCAGACTGGGGCACGAACCCATGCCCCCTGCATTGGCAGGTGGACTCTAAACCACTGCGCCACCAGGGAAGCCCTAGGTGGATTCTGTTGATTCTGAATGCAAAACCTCTCACAGTTCAAGCCATGAGATAAATAACAAAAATAACTAAACGTACTCCTTTTTTAATGACATCTTAATTTAGGGAAATCTCTGGGCATTGATTATGTTAACCTAAACATTGGGTTATTCTGATATTCATGCTTCATGCTTCCTGTGAAGAGAAACAGATTTATATTTTCTGTGTCGAATCTGTTAGCCTTTAGTTTACCTTTCCTTAATGCATTGACTAGGAATTCCAGGGTGATGTTGAATCTATGCAATGAGGAAGAACATTATTATTTTGTTTCTTATCTTATTGACAAAGCATTCTATCTTTATTGTTATTATAATAAATGTAGATTCCCTTCTATCCCCAATTTACTTAGGTTTTTATCATGTGTGAATGTCCAGTTTCATCAGATTATTTTTTTTATATCTTTTGAGATGATCATATTTTTCTTTAGTCTCCTAATGTGATTACAATAATTGATTTTCAAATCTTGAACAACCTTTCTTTCAGTTAAATTTTCAGTTCTTTTTTCCTAGTTTCTTAAAAGTTCAGATTACTAATTTGAAATCTTTAGCTTTTCTGATTTTAGCATTTAGCATTTATGCTATAAATTTATGCCTAAGCACTGATATTGCTGCATCTTATCAATTCTGATGTTGTGTATATTTATTTTCATTTAGCTCAAAATATTTTTCCTTAAGATTTTCCTTGACACTTCCTTTTTGACTCAAAGGATAACTAGAAGTGTGTTGTTAAATTTACAAATATTTTATGATTTTCAAGATTTCTGTTATAGATTCCTAGTTTAATTCTATTATTTTCATAAAATATTTTTGTATTATTTTTATTATTTAACATTTTTAAGTACATACATTTTTAGATATGATCTATCTTGGTGTATGTTTTATGTGTCTTTAAAAAGGCGTGTTTAATGTGTTCTTGAAAAAAAGGTTGATTGAAGTCCTCTATACATATTAATTATATTAAATTGTTTGATAATGTTTTGTAGGTCTTCTATGTATATATTAATTTTCTGTCTTCTTGTTCAATCGACTATTGTAAGAAGAGTGTTGTTGTCTCTAGCTAAAACTGTGGATTTGCCTATTTTACCTTCCAGTTCTAACAGTTTTTGTTTCATTATTTCTATTGTTAGGCAAATGCCTGATTAGGATTGCTGTGTCTTCTTAGAGACTTGATGCCTATGTTGTTATTTAATCCTTCTTTTCATCCTTGATAATGTTCATGGTTCTGAAGTCTGTTTTTCCTGATATTAATGTAGATACTCCAGCTTTCTTTTGATTAATATTGGTATGGTATATGTTTCTCCATTCTTTTTTTCTTTTCCAATTTTTTAACTGTGTTAAATGTATATAACATAAAATTTACCATCTTCACCATTTTTAAGTGAAAAGCTCAGTGATATTAAATACATTCATAATGTTACATAACTATCACCATCATCCATCTCCATAATTCTTTTCATCTTATAAAGCTGAAACTCTGTATCCATTATATAATGACTTCACATTCTCCCCTCTCCCAGGACCTGGCAACCAGCATTCTCCTTTCTACCTCTATGATCTTAACCACTGGAAATACTTCATACCATCCTTTTCATTTGACTTATCTTTATATTTAAGTGAGATTTCTTTTAAACAGCATATAATTGGGCCTTGCTTTTTTTTCTTTTTTAAATCAAATCTGAAAATCCTTGTCTTTTAATTTGTGTGTTTATACTACTCTAACTTAATATGCATCTAGATATGATTACTGAAATCTACCACCTTACTAGTTGTTTTTTATTTGGTCCACCTGTCTTTATACTTTTTTAATGCTTTTTAGTAGTTTGAACAATTTTTATGATTCAGTTTTATCTCCACTATAGACTTACTATATATACTCTTTGAAGACATGTTTTTAATCATTGCCCTAGAGTTTAGAATATATTTTTATTTAATCAGTGTCTATATAAAAATAATATTATACCCCTTGATACATAGTATAAAGACCTTACAATACTGTATTCTCAATTCCTACCTCCTGTGTGTTGTGCTAGTTTTGTCCTATATTTTTACTTTCATGAATGCTATGAACTTTCAATAGATTGCTAATGATTTTGCTTTAGACAGGCATTTACCTTTAAGAGTGATTTAAATTAAACATTTGCATCTCATTTATTTCATTTACAGTGCTCTTTATTTCTTCATATTTATCCAAGATTCTGCCTTGGTTCTATAATTCCTTTCATGAAAAATTTTCTATAAACATTCTTGTAGTAGACACTTGCTAGCACTTAATTTTCTCAGATTTTACTGGTCCAGGAGAGTCTTAATTTCTCCTTCATTTTTGAAAGATTTTTTTTTCTGGATATTCTGAATTGACAGTGTTTTTTTTTGTTTTTTGTTTTTTTTTTGCTTGTTTGTTTTTGTATTTCCTTTCATCAGTTTAAAGACATCATGCCATGGTTTCATGGCTTCCATGCTTTTTGAAAAGAAGTCTACTTGTCATTATTTTCTTTGTTTCTGTACTTGTAATGTGTATTTTTTTCACATGTGTGCTTTTAAGATTTTCTGTTAGTCTTTTGTTAAAGACAAATTGAATATTATATACCTTCGTGTGTTTTGTTGTTGATGATGATAATCCTTTTAAGTATTCTTGAGCTTATCTGATTTGTGAGAATTCTTTGTCCTTTTTAAAAATTCTGAACTATTATATTTCAAATATTTCTGCCTCATTCTCTCTCTCTCATCCTTCTGGGATTTCAATTATATGGATTTAGGCTGTTTGATATTGTTACACACCGATTAGGTTGTTATTCTTCTGGTTTTTTTAATTTAAATTATTTTTTCCTCATTCTGTTTCAATTTGATATATATCTACTGACTTTTTAAAACTTGACTGATTCTTTCTTAGGTTGTGACAAGTCAACTAAGGAGCCATTGAAGGCATTCTTCATCTCTGTTATTATGGTTTGGGTTTTTGCATTTCTGCTAGGCTCATTCTTATGGTTTTCATATCTCTGCCAATTTATCCATCTGACCTTTCATGATGCTCATTTTTTCTATTTGCCTTTAACATATTAATAATAGTCATTTACAATTCTCTGTTAGTTGCAAAATGTGCTTTGTATATGAGCAGTCGTGCTGATTCCTTCATCTCTTGGAAGTGGATTTCCTTGCCTTTTAATAATATGTTTTGTCATTTATGTTTAAAACTGGACTTCTGGTGTAGGAAAGAGGTGACTAAGGTCAATAAATTTTATGCTTAAAAAGGTGCACATCATTCCTCCATCAGGGCTTTTAATGTGAGGGTTAGAGTTCATCTAGTAAGATATGTGGCTGGGTTTTGTTGCTGCCCTGGTTATCCTCAGTGCAGCATAGGTTTTATTTTCCTCTGTTTACCATGAATTTAGGTTATGGGTACATTTGCCAGAGAGTTTTTCTCAATCATTTCCAATTTCAGCTTTAAGTATTTGCTTTGTTCTGTGGATCAGGGAGGTTTGTCCATGCTCTTTCAACTCTAATGGCAGTTTTGTACTCTTACCTGTGCTTTGGTGCCTGTTAGCTTGAAAGGATGAGTGAGTCCCTGATGTTATGATTAAGCCTCAGACTTAGACAACCATTAAGATCCTTCTTAGTGACCTCAAACCTTCCTCAGCTAGACTTCTGGGCCCAGTATATATTCCTGATCATCCCTCAGGGCTAGAAGTTTCTTTCATTTTTTTTTTCTCAGTTGCAATGTGTTTTCACCTGATTCCTAACGTCAACAAAGTATGTTTTCTTTACTCTATAGGTTAAGGACTTTGCTCCCAGGGATGTGTCAAAACTCAAAAATCTGAAATTGTAACCTACTCAAAGCTAACAAGTTGCATTGCTTCACTCTCCTGGATGCTGGCAGAAAATGTGAGAATCCTGGATCAAAGACAAAAGACTTTTGATCACAACAGAGCAAGCAGCAGGAACTTCATATTCACATTAATTTCCTTTGTTCCCCTTCCCGCAAGTTTCCTGGGGTGGCACAGTAAGTGTCACAGGTAAGAAACCCAAAACCTAGGAAGCTATAGTTATTTATGAGGAACAGCAAGCAAACCTTCTTAATCTTTGCCCCAGTAGAAACATTTTCTTGTTACACGAACAGCAAACATATTTGCCTTCTGCTCTTGAGGGAGACACTATCTCTATCTTCCATGGCTGTTGACTATACAGTTATTATTGAAAAAATAGTCCAGAACAAAATGCTTTCTGTTCCTCTACTTGCAAGATGTGTGAAAACAGAAAGACCCGTGGAAAATGGCTTCCCAGCAACAGGGAGATGAAGGAGAATGGTTTGGGTGTAATTTGCTTTCTCTTCCCTGGCAGCTGCTGTTCCCTTACCCTTGGGACCATGAAGGGAGCTTCCTAAGAAATCCTGCCAAGGGAATTTGTGTCAAAAAAGCCTGCAGAAAGGTACACGCATTCTTTATATTTGCAGTCCCCAGGGTCTCTGCACTCCTTCACTAGCCTACAATAAGTTTCCATAAACTTGTTAGCTATTTTTGCTGAATTTTCCTTACTGGTCTGTGTCTGATTGTTTCAACCCAAAGTAAGCAAACCTTCACATCCTGTATCTCCTTTCAGCTGGCTGTCTCTTTCTAGATTTCATGCTAGTTGATTGCCCTGAAAGCTTAGTTTTTTGATGAGATCAACAAAATTTGTGAACTTTTGAATTTTATGGCTGCTTTGTCCAAATTATGCTACATCAAGACTTTATCACTTGCATCAAGCAAAATAGATAACTAAAGTCCCATGGGGAAAGAAATCAATTTTATTATCTTTGTCATATGTATCTCATTCCCATATAATGAAATGAATATGAAATCTAATAGTATGTCTCTCATAAATATTTACAGCCACTAAGAGAGGCAACATTATAATGTTGGGAAGAATAGTATGGAGGTTCCTCAAAAAAACTAAAAATGTAGCTACCGTAGGATCCAGCAATTCCACTCCTGGGTATATATCCCCCAAAAATGAAAACGCTAATCCAAAAAGATACATGCACCCCTGTGTTCATAGCATCACTATTTACAATTTAAGATATGGAAGCAAGCCAGGCATCTATCAACAGATGAATGGATAAATCTTATGTGATATATATATATATATATATACATATATATATATACACACACACACATATTACCATAAAAAATAATGAAATAAAGCATATGTGATATATATATATATCACCAAAAAAAGAATGAAATTCTGCCATTTGCAGCAATATGGAAGGACATAGAGGATAATAAGCTTAGTGAAGTAAGTCAGACAGAGAAAGACGAATACTATATGATATCACTTATATGTGGAATTTGAAAGATAATACAAACATATACAGAAAAACAGAAATGGACTCACAGGTATAGAAAACTAACTAGTGGTTACCAGTGGGGAGAGGAAAGGGGAGAGGAACAAGTTAGGCGTATAGGATTAAGAGATACAAACCACTATGTATAAAATAGATGAACAACAAGCACAGGGAATTATAGTCATTATCTCATAATGACTTTTAATGGAGTATAATCTGTAAAAATACTGCACCAGTATGCTGTGCACCTCAAACTAAAATAATACTGTAAATCAACTGTACTTCTATATTAAAAATGGCTGTTTTGTTGTTATTATAAGGGAGGAAACACCCTCTTTCCAGCTGTCTTCATCAATGAGTAGAAACTTCAAATCCACTTAGTTCAGATTGTTTGATAGCATTTGGTTGAATCTACATATTCTCTATCCCACTGACAAAGTGTCTTTAAAGAACACTGAAAATAAAAATCTACCATTAAGGTTTAACTTTTTAAAAAGTTCTACATGTGAACCATGTCCAGTTACTATTATATTTTTAGGAGCTTTTAAAACCTATCATCAAACCTAAGCATTATCTAACTTATAACACTTCACATTTCTTTATTATTTACTAGTAGTCAGTAACAGTTGCTTAGATCCCAGGCTACATTTTCTCATATGAACAATGCGATACTATGAAATTGAATCAACAAAAGCATATTAATTTAGAGTTATTTTCCTATCTAGTTAGTTGACTACCTCACATGCTGGAGATTTATCTTTTTTCCCTTCTACCTCTTCAACTTCATTGCAGAGTTTTCTTGAAGCCTCATTGTTTTCACAATGAACAAAGGCCCTATCTGGGAGTCCAACCAAAGGGATCAGACAGAACACAGGGCAGCGACTTGGTCCTATGCCCACTAGGGACTGCTTGAGAAGTCTTAATTTTGCTTATGACAGTCCTTGCTCAAGGTAACAGGTGAACTGGGAGAAACCTGGATGTAGGTGCTTTAAAATACATGGCAAATGTACAATGTTTTTTTTTGCATGACCATGGATAAATAATTTAATGATTCACTGTATAAGAAAATGATATGGAAATGTATAGAGCAGAAAAAGAGCCCACATTAACTTGTAACAGGTGCACAGTGATTTTAAATATGGAAAAATAAGCTGGCATATAAATATAATTTAAAAACAAATCCATAGCAAAAGACTTAGTTTCAGGCCTATTGTTTTCTTTATGCTTCTTTTCTACTTTAGAAATGATTTATTTATTTTTTTTCATTTGCAGTAACGTATGCCCTATGACTTTTGTAAGGAAAGTACTTTACAGTTCTTTGAATTGTCAAATTTTTAAGAATGTGTCCAGTTGAAGTAGTAATTTAAAAGAATCTATTTTACATTTCCTAAACTTTGATGGAATTGTTTTCTTTCTTAGAAATACACTCTTTAAATGCTCTATTTATTTTCTTTGTGAGTAATTTGTTATTTCTACTATAAGGAACAAAGGAAAGGAAACTTGTGATTTTCAGGGGTGATAAGACAGTCATCACCAAGGAGGGCTTTGAGAAGAGAGAACCAGGTTAACATCTGCTAGACTTTTATATCAGACTTGGAAGTTCTGCAGGGACAAAGGTTATTCAGGGCATCAGCACTCTGTCACAGCCAATGTTCGTTGATCTGGAACATTTGACAGCAGAAATTTAAAAATCAAATATTGTTCTTCCCAAGATTGTCATGCTGCCTTTCTTCATGACTATAAATAACTATGATAGATGCACTATTGGATTTCATATTCATTTCTTTAGAGGAGTATGAGATACATATGACAAAGGAAATCAATGTTGATTTTTCTCTTCGTGGGACTTTAGTTATCCCTTTTGCTTGATGCAAGTGATAAAATCTTGGCTTAGCATATTTTGGACCACTCTAGGCATCTTAACAAATTAATGTTCTATACTATCAATAACACCATTAGCATTGTTTTAAACAAGATAGATTTATTTGAAAATTATTAATTGAATAGCTAACCAGATCCTGCTGCACACAACTGCACATTCAAAGGCCAATCTGCATATAAGGTGCTCTTGGAGAGCATATAAAACAATAGTAAAAGTAAACCTTTTCCTGGTGCAAAGTAGACACTTAATGATTATTTGTTTAATTCAGGCATGTATGTTTTGATAAAATAGAAAATGCTACAGAATTTAATAGTTGAAATTCGACAACTTTTTGAGGAATAGGAGTATCTGAGGTAAAATGTGGATAATTAGGCAAAAGATGAGAGTCTAAACCAGGATGTGGATAAAGGACATGAAAAAAAAAGTGGAATAAAGTGGCAAGAGAAGTGATTAGGTTTGAAGTGTCAGGGAAGCTGGAAACCACGGTTGTAGAAGCCCCTTTAGTGTGAATGATGAATCTTCCAAAAATAGTAACAAGGAAAAGGGTGAAGCCAAAAATCTTGAAACTAGAAATTGTATCTCGTTCAATCCTTGTTATTAGTATCTGGCACTGTGTCTAATACAGTAATAATTCAAAAACTCAGGAAGGACAGATGGAAGGAAGGAAGGAGGAAAGGAAGGAAGGAATGAAGGGAGGGAGGGAGGGAGGGAGGAAGGAAGGGGACTAGAAAGTTCCTTGTGATGTTAAGTGTTGGTATGTCATGAAAGAACTTCGAAAGAGACTTGTTAGGTGGTCGTAGCAGAACAATTTTTGAGATGGAGAAAAGGGTGGCATGGAAAACACTAATGTTTCCTCTTGACAAGAATACTTAAAAAGGATGACAGAAATGGCCTACACTGAAGAATGTACAAAGATTCAGACATTAGAATAATAAAGTTTTAGTTATTGAAATGAAGTGAAATAATGTAGAATGATGAAGTTTGAAATGTAGAGCAGTTGGAAACTGTCTCTTTTCCAATTGAGCACTCATTCAGCAAAACTATCAGCTATAATTGTCATAGCCTGGCAGTTTGATTTGAATCCAGGCTCAGAAAATGGTTAGGTCAGTATTAATTTTGATCAGGAAAACAAATATTTAAACATTACGATATGCTAATTGACCTTAAATTGACATTACTGTCTCAGGTAAAAATTCAACTTTTGCAAACAAAATATTGGGGGATGACCCATATAAGTTAGGGTGACAATTTGACTCCTTCATCCTGTTCCTGTGAATTCTTTCCCAAATCCCAGGGTGGCTTTCTTATCAATTCACAGGCACTACAACATTTGTTATAAGAAGAGTATTTGTAAGGTAAAGTAAAGAAAATACTTTGACATTTGGGTACTTTGACATTTACCATTGATATTAATGATGTCATAAAACTGTCATGCAGAATGCCATTTACCCATGGAGTGATGCTTATTAATTACAAATATTATATAATCTGTTTTAGATGTAAAAGGTTATGTGGTCTTTTTATTTCACATTCTGATTAAATCTAAATCTGCACAGAAGCAGAACCATTATAAACTCAAATGTGAACTTTAAAGAGGATTTTAACCTCAGGGATTTGCATGTCAGAAAGAATTTAAAGCCAGTGAGAGAATCAAGAATGAGATATATTTTCTGTAAGCAACAGCATTGCTTTTGTAAATCTTATATCTCCTCATATATATTATAGAAAAAATAAAGGTGAAAATATTCAGATTATGGGCATAGGGAGTTTTACTTGGATATGTGATTTAATTAAATGCAAACAGAAAAACAAAACTTTCCTGTGGTGCAAGAATATGAATATTTAATGAGCCCCTTTTAAAGGAAAATAATTTGACGTGATGTATTTCAGTAGAGACTGACAAAGGGGTTTCAGTTGCAAAAATGATTCTAGCCAGAAGTGGACAAACTTGGAATACTTAGAAAATACTGCTCTTTAGCACTTTACAATTAACACAAATTATATATATATATATATATATATATATATATATATATATATATATATATATATTCTTATGTTCATATTTTTTTAATGTTCTATTTTTCTGCTATGCATTATCATCCAAGATATATTTACATTCAAAGATTTCCCCACCTACAATAACATCAGTATTTATTTTTGTTTAGCCCTCACTATGTTTGACATGATAAGTTTCATCCATAACACAGAAAAACACAGTAGCTTTCCACATATATGCTGAACTTGGGGCTTGTTTTTTGGAAGCACATTGTGATTATATTTAAAAGTTTATATTTATTTTCATATGTAGGAGTCATTTTTTTAAATCGCCCTCTTAGTTTTCTGTAAAATGAAGAATAAAATGTAATTTGAAAATTATTTTTTATTCTTTCTTTCTGCTTCTGGTATTACTAAAAACATAAAATTGCTTTATTTTTATTTCTAGTAAATATAAGACTTAATCTGATATATTCCACATACATAGAGTTGTAGAACAGTCGCCTATAAAAGAAATTTAGAAATAATCCAGAAATTATCATGTCTTAAGTAAAAGGAAAATAAAGCCCAGTAATAGTCATTGAAATTTAAAAGATATAACTTTAATATTCACAATAAGAAGAATGACAAGATATGACCTATATTTGGTATTTTTTTTATGATGATGAATTAAGTAAATACTATAGAGTTAATTAATAGTTTTATTTACTTCTTTATTAACTCCCATCAATATTGTTGGATTTTCTTTTTTTCCGGTTTTATTAAAAGCAAAACAAAAAACTATAACTGTATAAATTACCTTATTTCACCAATCAGAGGGAGAACTTGAATCAAAAGAATTTATCAAAAAGTTGGAGCTGGGACTTCCCTGGTTGTGCAGTGGTTAAGAATCTGCCTGCCAATGCGGAGGACATGGGTTCAATCCCTGGTCCAGGAGGATCCCACATGCCACAGAGCAACTGAGCCACTGTGCCACAGCTACTGAGCCTGCACTCTAGAGCCCTCAAGCCACAACTGCTGAGCCTGTGTGCTGCCAACTGCTGAAACCTGTGCTCCTAGAGCCTGTGCTCTGCAACAAGGGGAGCCACCATCATGAAAAAGCCCCCGTATACCACAGCAAAGAGTAACCCCCTCTTGCCACAACTGGAGAAAGCCCACGCAAAGACCAAACACAACCAAAAAAATTAAAAATAAATATGTAAATTAATAAAAGTTGGAGCCATTCACTTCAGCAACCGGTAAATAATTTGAATTTTATTCAGAAAAAAAATGACAAGCCATTGAAGTATTTTAAACAGAAAAGCGACATAATGTGAGTTACATTTTAGAAAGTTCACTGGGGCCATTGTGTAGAAGGTAGAGGATAGAAGTCCCCAGGGGGTAGCAAAGATGCAGTTGGGAGGCTGTTGTAAGACAGTGATGATGGTGTTAATAATGGGGTGGGGCTTCCCTGGTGGCACAGTGGTTGAGAGTCCGCCTGCCAATGCAGGGGACACGAGGTTGTGCCCTGTTCCAGGAAGATCCCACATGCCGCAGAGTGGCTGGGCCCGTAAGCCATGGCTGCTGGGCCTGCACATCCGAAGCCTGTGCTCCGCAACAGGAGAGGCCACAAGAGGCCCGCATACCGCAAAAAAAAAAAAAAAAAAAAAAAAAAAAAAATTTGTGGGGTGTTTTTAGTATAAATAGAATAAATTTGTGCTTCAAAATTAGCTGTTAACTCTGCATATAAGTCACCCATTCATCATGGTCCACATTGTTATGAACTAATTCTACGTTTTCCAAGATTCAAAGTTAAAGATGCCCATTAAGAAAAAATTCAACTAGAATAGCTACAAAGGACCAAAAATTACCACTCTGATAGGAAGAAAAAAAAAAAGAGGGGAACTATATCTGGTTGGATCTTCCAGGCTTCAGATAACACTTGTATGAATGACGTCCGAATATGAATACCTCTAATTTAGGTTTTGGTTTGTTTGTTTCTTTTATTTTATTTGATTTTATCAGAGACCTACTAATGTGATTACACACAGAAACTAGTCTGGAGTGGATAGACTAAACCAATGAGTCTTATGATTTAAAAAAAAAATCTTGTATAATTTTTTCATTGGATTATTTATGTATGTAGAAATGGAAGGAGATGGATTTAACAATTAATGAGCAACTAGTATACAACTAAGGTTATATATGTGAAATTATAGTCCTCACAATAACCCTATGGCTTTTTGATACTATTTCCATACTGAGATGAGAAAAATATAGATGAAATTCAGAGAGATTTAAGTGACTTGCTTTTATTTTTCTCTGATAACAAATGGTAGAATCAATACTCAAAGCCAGCTTAGCTCCACTGGGAAGCTTCTTTTGTGTAAGCTTGGCTAATTAAACAAATTAATTTTCCAGCCATGGAAGCATTCTTCTGATATAGATAACCAGAAAACATATTATTTTGATATTGTGTTCTTCATTTTTTTATTATTCTTAGAAGAAGAATAAGTTAACTAAATTCTTTAATTAAAAATAAAAGAAACTGGGCTTCCCTTGGGGCTCAGTGGTTGAGAGTCCACCTGCCGATGCAGGGGACACGGGTTCGTGCCCCGGTCTGGGAAGATCCCACATGCCGCGGAGCGGCTGGGCCCGTGAGCCGTGGCCGCTGAGCTTGTGCGTCCAGAGTCTGTGCTCCTCAACGGGAAAGGCCACAATAGTGAAAGGCCCACGTACCACAAAAAATAAATAAATAAATAAATAAAATAAAATAAAAAAATAAAAGATATTCATAATTATTGAATAATACAATTCTCTTTTTTTGCTCTGTATCCTCCATTTCTGCAGCTTGAAAAAATTAATTTACCTTACTTATTTTATCATATTCTGGATGATGTGTCAAACTGGATCAACACCAAGCTGTTGATAACATTATGTGCCACCTTAACACTTGGGAATGTGCTATCAGCTACAATTTAATTACTGAGTTATCGCACATTTTCCATACATATGTTCATAAATTGAATCTATTGCCAATATTTATTTTTTCCTCTGCCACAGAAAAATTCTATTTCTACCATATGCCACTGAAATATGTCTTATTTGTTGGCTTTAGGATTGCAAAAGTGGTCTTTATTGTTTGTCCTTGTTTGCAAACACATTTGGAAACACTGTTATTTGTCATTTGCACAAGACATCAGAAAAGCCTTACTAGTTTGATAGCTCTCATTCTAGGAAAAAATAATTTAAAATGATGGAGGGAAGCTAGAATTAACTTAAGCTTAGTTTTCTTGTTCCCAAATGATTTTCATTCATATCTTTATTAAAGGCTTGTATAACATTCAATGTAAACCACATTCAATCCACTGTGACAGGTTCTAGCCAAATGTTCCAAAACATGAAGCTTACCTTTTATCGGAGACAGCTTTCACTCTGTATTATAATAGTTGCATGATGTTTTGATATAATGCAAACCAAAATATCTCAGGTTTCAGTAATCTGGCTTAAGGAGGTAATACATAAAACTAGAGTCAAGTCTTTATTAATCTGACTTAAGGAGGTAATACATAAATCTAGAGTCAAGTCTTTACCAATCTGACTTCAGGAGTGTATACATAAATTAGACTAGAGTTTTTAACATTTATCATCAATAAATAACTATTTAATGCTAACATGCATTGCTTCAGGGTGACAGCATTGTAAAGAACTGTTCTTCCTTTCTCTTCCTGTCTCCTTCTAGATACGAGTGAGATCATTAGCCTCTGAGCCCTTGATACAGAGACTAATGAAGCTACTGAACAATTTAATTTATAGCTTTTTCAGATAGTGCATGCTATCTTCTAATCTTATCTATTAAATTCACTATTTTAATCAGGGTTTCTCTAGTTAGTCATTTAATATACTGTATCTGACTTGAAATTGAGCCTGTGACTATAGCCATTATTATATATTGTTGGGCTCTCTTAACAAAATTTGTGAATTCAGGGGGAAAAATGAGACTACATTGCTTCAGGTTAGATATCACAGTTCTTTTCTTGCAAAATAAAACTTTCTTACCTGAAAGCCAAATGGTCATCTCAAGACAAGGTTAACATTAAATGAAAGTACTAGTGTTTGTAATGGGCTTTTAGAATTATAGTTCATCAGAAATAAGTTAACCATAGTAGGCTATATCTAAGGGTGAAAACCACCAATGAAGGAATCTTTTCAACATCTTAAAACTGAAGTCAGAGCAAGGGTAAGATTGGTACGGAGATAATCTTCTATTTGCTCTAGGAACAGCCTAAGAGTAATTCTGGTCTTAATTGCTAGCTGTTCTTGTCACTCATTGTAGTATAAACAGGAAATAAAAAAACACTAAATTGAAAGCAGAAATAACTACTTAATACGATACTTCAGACTTCCTCTAAGAAGTGACCTGTTGCTTGGCATTATGTAGTTGGAAAGATCACTGTAAGTTTGTATTTAATTTGTCATCGTACATTTGTTCAAATTCGACAATTTAACTAAAATCCCAGTGGTGGCTCTGTATCCGGGATTATTGGGGCTACATCATTTTTGTTCCACATAGAACTAATTTTTTGCTTTCATTCTATCAGCCCATATATTGAGGGATACTGAATATACATCCTCATGAAATTTCTTATTGTATTGACTGTAGAACTGTCATTGAGAGTGTCAGTCAATTTTTTTTCTTTTTTTTTAACATTTCTTTTCTGGGCCGCACCTCACGGCATGTGGAACTTCCCTGACCAGGGATTGAACCCGTGCCCTCTGGAGTGGAAGCGCAGATTCTTAACCACTGGACCACCAGGGAAATCCCGAGGGTGTCAGTCATTAATTGACAGTTAATAGTGTCCTCTCTGTGGTGACCCACCAGAGCAATATCTCTCATAGTCCAGTGCCAGCTTTTTTCTGAATTCCTATTTAACCCTCAGGTCACTTCTAGTATACATTTTGTATATTAACTTGGTATTTATCCCATAAATACTTTTTTGTTATCCTATTTTCCAAATTCTTATTTTTCTGCACACCATACACACTTAAACCTTTTGTATACTTTCAAAAATGTATATGAAGAAATGATGAAGTAGGTATCATTATAGTTAATAATAGCAATTAAAAATGTGAAGAGTTTTCAAAAGTTAGTCTTTATGCTACTCATAATAAACATTATGACTGGTTATTTTTAAAATATAAGATTTTTATGGCCAGCTTAACCACTGAATGCCATAGATTTCTTGATTTGTCCAGTTTAATAGCTCTCCCCAAGAATATAAATGAACAAATACCAATGAAGTTAATGGGAAATGGAAATTTAAATGTTTTACCTTCTGAATTTATATTACATTGGGATTTAGAATGCTTTTTAAAACTTAACTTTTTTATCTGCAACATCTAAATAATGCTAACCTGCTAGCCATGATGGTTATAAGGACAAGATAAGCTAATGTAAAAGAAGTTCATTACCATAAAGTAATATTCAATCAGTCAATCAAGAGCAACATTTTTGAGTGTCTATGGGCTAGCCATTATGCTAGGCTATGCTGGATATACATTGGTGGACAAGCAGACCCATTTCTTGCCAACTAGGACTAATAGTATAGTGATGGAGACCTACATATATCACTAAATATGTAAGTACAACTGGTGATAAATCATATGAAAGAAAAAGAAGGTACTACAGATTTATGGTTACACTATGCCTCTCTGAGAAAAATGACACAAAGAGTGATACCTGGTAAAGGAGAAAGAGATAAAGATATTAATGTTCAGGCAAAATGAACAACATGTGCAAGATTCCCAGATGGAAAAAGAGCTTGGCTTGTTTGAGATCTTAATAAAATGACCAAATTAAGAGAGGCAAAAGGTGAAAGAAGACGAAACGAGATACAAAGGTGGAATTCTATTCATCATAAGGTCACACAGTTCATATTACTGATTTCAAATTTACCTTTAAGAGAATGTAAAGTCATTAAGATTGTTTGCTGTTGACTTTATTTTTTAAGAGCCCTTTTAGATTCATAGCAAGAATGAAAGGAAGGTACAGAGATTTCCAATAGACACCCTCCCCAACACATGCATAGCCTCACACATTATCAACATTCCCCACCAGAGTTGTGCCTTGATGAACCTACATTGACACATCATAGTCTCCCAGAGCTACAGTTTACATCACTGTTCATTCTTGGTGTTGTACCTTCTAAAGTCTGGATAAATTTGTAATAATATGTATCTATCATCATAGACTCATACAGAGTATTTTCACTGCATTAAAATCCTCTTTTCTCTGCCTTTTCAGCTTGCCACACCCTCAAAACCTAGCAACCACTGATCTTTTTGCTCTCTCCATAGTTTTGCCTTTTCCAGCATGTCATATAGTTAGAATCATACTATATGTAGCATTTTTAGATTGGTTTCTTTCAGTTATTAACATGCATTTGAGTTTGTTCCATGTATTTTCATGGCTTGATAGCTCACTACTTTTTAATACTGAGTAATATTCCATTGCCTAGATGTACCACAGTTTACTTATCCACTCACTAACTGAAATACATCTTGTTTGCTTCCATGTTATGGCAATCATGAATAAAGCTGCTATTAACATCTGTGTGTAAGTTTTTATGTGGATATAAGTTTCAGTGCCTTTGGGTAATTATCAAGGAGCATGATTACTAAATCATATGGTAAGAGTATGTTTAGTTTTATAAGAAAATTTCAAATGACCTTCTAAAATGGCTGACCCATGTGCATTCCCACCAGCAACAAATGAGAGTTTTTGTTGCTCGACATCCTCACAAGAATTTGGTTTTGTCAGTTTTCCAAACTTCGGCCATTCTAATATGTGTGTAGTGGTATCTTGTTTTAATTTCCATTTCCATGATGACATATGACATTGATATTTTCATTTGCTATCTTCCATCTGTATATATTCTTTGGTGAGGTGTCTGTGAAGGTCCATTTTTTTAATTGGGCTGTTTTATTACTGTGGAGCTTTAAGAATTCTTTGTATATTTTGTATAACAGTTCTTTATCAATACATCTTTTGCAAATATTTTCCCAGTCTATGGCTTTTCTTCTCATGCTCTTGGCATTGTTTCTTGCAGAGCAGAAGGTTTTAATTTTAATGAAATACAGCTAGATCAGTTACATCTTTCATGGATCATGCCTTTTGTATTGTATCTAAAAAGTCATGGTCATACCCAAGTTCATCTAGGTTTTCTCCTATGTTATCTTCTGGAATTTTACCATAGAGATGTTTTAATTTGGAGTGACATTATCAATTTATGTTTAAATGATCATACTGGCTACTATGCACGAATGTTTTAAGAAGTACAAATGTGAATTTAAGGTTACAAGCTAAAGACCAATTGCAACTGCCCATGCCAGAAATGATGATGACTTACATTAGGATGAGAACATTGGAGGCAAAGTTATGTGTATTTACTCTACATTTAATGAGAAGATAGAAATTGTAGTTTTTAATAATAGAATAAACATTGATGACTAAGAAGAATGAATCATCAAAATTGACTTTTATATTATTGTCCTTGTTAATTCCATAAATTATGAAAGGTAGAGGAATGAACATAACTAAAATAAAAATAGGAAATCATGATATAGCGTACATTATTTTAGCTGATATTTTTGTACTTAAATTTTCCAAAGCAAGTTTTACTTCTAGTGTCTTGTTTGGAAATACTGTTTCCTATATATTGAGCACTGCTGCTGAATTACATTATGGATTTTCTTGGTACCTAAATTTATCAAAGTGAAGTCTCGTTACATTCCTAATGTCACCTGGAAAAGAGAACTAAAGAGAGAAGTAAGCAGCTGCTGCTTTGTGGAGAGGAAGTCAATGACTTGCCTTATGACATCTTTGAATTTTTACAATTTTTATATATTTAAAAGCAAAAGCACTGCTCAGAAAAAATATATATGTATTATATATGATATATCATATATGTCATAGCATTACATATAAATATAAAATCTCTATTTTATGAGTAGAAAACAAATCCCTCAAGAATAATAAAAACCTACTGTATCTATGAAAATCATTAGCTAACCTAATTCAGAAAAAGATAACTTACAAATATAAAAAATATGGAATAAGGAGAAATATATATATATATGTATATATACATATCATCACAAGAGGAATAAACCAGATCTATTTTGAACAAACTGGTTGGTACTTTTTCTTCATAGTACCTATCATGTATCAAAATTTGTAATTTTACTAGTATTGGTACAATTTTCCTTTCATCACCACCTCCCAGGCTAGATTTTAAGCTTCCAGTAGCAGGGACTCTGACTCTCTCATTCACTGTTATAACCTCTGTAACAGATCTAGTAACTGAAATATATTTATCACTAAATTAAAAATCTGTTGTATGAATCAAGTAATTCAGTATCAACACATTATTATCTCCTGAATTATCAATCTGATCATAACATATATATGTGCATTCTTTGATGTACACACATAGACCCAAACACACACACATACACTTTTATTATTTAATAACACACTTAATGATTGATGAGTGAAAGGACACTGTACCTGAGAAAACAGAAAAATAACATGCAGAATTTTATTATTGATGATTAATACGAAATTTGAAAGAAAAAGATGTAGGAATAAAGAAAGAGCTATCTCATTTAATTCTCTACTGAAGAAAAACAATTTCTGTGATATTTTAAAATAAGGGGGGGAAGATAGATTATGAATAATTTATATTTTCTAGGATTTTTAAATACTGGAAAAAGAGTAATATAAGGCAAAAATATTAGCATAAATTTTACCATCTTAGCCTGGTGTTCCTTCTCACATACCACCAAAAAGTCCTAGGTCATTTCAAGAAAGTCTATTAATTAAATAACTTCTAAATTATAATATGCAAATGAAATAATCTTAAAACATCAGTGAAAAGCTTTATTATAAGTTTTCAAATCATATATTTTGGCCTGCCATAAGTTTTAAAAAATATTTACTGAATTTATAATTTTTTAAAATTATATACCATAATGGGAAGAAATACTGTCTACACAGGAATATATATATTACATTATGAAGATAATTTTAACCATATTATTTTTATTGAAATAATTACTTCTTACAATAACTGACATTTATCTTAGACATGTTGGCCTAAAACAAAAAGACTGTCAGATATTTCTCCAACAAAAATGGCTTTATTTTGAATCAGCAAAGAATTGAAATTTGGTGTCTGCAACCATTGCAAGCCACATGCAAGTCCCCAGCTAAAATGGAGAGAATTATTTTATAGAGGGGAAAAGGAAGTTGGGGGGCTTTAGTAAACAAAGAGTCCATGGCTTTTCATTGGCTTAGTTGTGACAGTCTCTCATTGGCTGAGCTTTTACCAGGAAAAAAAAAGAAAGTTGTTCTTCCTGTTGGACTCTGCTCTCCTCAGAGGGAGTGAGAATGTTGCTTTCTGGTCTCCCAATTTAATTGTTTTTTTTTTTTAATTGAGGTTTCTGTTAATTATTTTTTTACATCCTTATTTCCAGAAATAGACAAGATTGATGGGGCAAGTCACCCTTATCAACATGGTGTGGTGGAAAGAGCAGGTGGCTTTACAGTTAGAGGAACTTGGCTCTATCAAAACCAGCTTTATGAAACAACACACCCTTGTGACTTCACTATCTAGCATGCTATTATGAAGCTTTGCAGATTTATCATGAAGTCACTACACATTATTCCCATGGGGAATAGGATTGCTGAGAGGATGATGGAATATAAGTGAAAGTGCCTAGCAGAACAGATGAAATATTTCTACATGTTAATTTCCCTTCCTCTCTTTTTCTTTCTGTACATTCTTCCTTTGAATAACAAAATTATATTTACTGCTTCTTAATAATAAAGTAATCTTTTTGCTGCTTTAGTAAATATGTATCTTAAAACTGGTGTTCACCTTGTCCAGTTTTAAGGATGGCAGCAAATATTATTTGGAAAAGGATGAAATTAATAGTATTATCACATAAACACAATACTCAATTTTACCAGCCAGTGTCCAAAACAATAAAATCACATTTATTTTAATTCTGTGGGATTATGGAAATTTGCCTTGAGTCCCCAGTTATGTCTAACAGTCTCCCTTTCTTGGGTTCATGGATACTCAATGTGTATTTTACAGTTTTCTGCTCTAAGTTCATCCTAAAACTACAGTGTTACTGTATTTTTGTTGCTATAGATACTAATGATTTAACTTGTTCATTGACTGAAGAATAATTCTAATGAGAACATTGTTGGATAGCAATGTGACTATTAATAATCATAATAGTTATATTTTATAGTAGAATTCTACTGTAACTTACCTACTCTCTTTATTTCATTTGCTGCTATGCTGACATATAAGGAAAGCTTTTGTAAAATTCTCAAATCCTATAACTCCCTGATTTCATGCAATGATAAATGACAGGGTCAAAATTAAGCAAATTTTTCTGATATTAAAGTGCTTGGTAAAACAAACAAAAAGCCAAAACAAAATAAAACAAAGGAAAAGACCCAAAAAACTAGGATAACATTGAAGGATATGAAAGGCTGCTCTACACTCTAGGGCACATAAGCCTTAGTAACTTGTACTCAATATGATCCAGAGAGTAAAGCATGTTCAGAGAAGTGCTAATAATTTATTCTAGAGTGAAAAAAAATTACAGAGTCAGTTATAGACAAAGGCAAAGACAGAAATACCCTCTTATAGAGAGGTGTTGCTAACTAATTTAAATGATCAGTAAATATGTGGACTCACGATATGAGAAAGTGAACTCAAATGGCAAGATATGGGAATAAATTCATGAGGTATACTCAAAAAGGTCAAAATTTGTGAAATATCAAGGTCTTTTGCATTTTTCATGCATATTTATGCTCACCTTGAAAAAATAAGCACAATCCTTTGGATTAGAAATAGGTTTGGACTGAGAATGGGTAAGAATAGCTGTGTTTATCATATATTTTCTTGATTTAGGTGTATTTTTATATTTTAAATTTTGAAAAGTCTTTTTTATTTTAACACTCCCCTGACAGTGTTTTATTTTTTCATATGGGATTTTTGGAAAACAATTAGAAAATACCTTGCTATAGGTAAGATTTAAAAAACGTAAGTATCCAGAATTATATTTATCCCAGAATTTATTACCAAGAGCTGTCATTGTTCTTTGAAGTCTTTTAGCACAAAATATGTGCTAAAATAATGCTCAGATTTTATACATAGTCACACACAATGTTACTTGCAGTTTCAGAAATTGTAAGTGCTTGTGTTTAAAAGCCTGGCATCTGGTTTCCTTTTAAATAATTTCTTAAAATTTCAGCTTCATTGTATATACTATCATCTTTGCAATATTCATTTTAAAATATTCTTCACATTACAACCCTTGGGAAAGTTTAAAGAGAGAAAGAGCTGAAAGATAACTCTAGAAAACCAGTAGATTTTTTTATAGATTTATTCACTGATTTTTGTTAATAAAGATTATTATAGGTATCATAGAACTTTAGAACTGGAAGAGGTTCTTTATAAAGAGGAGGACCACTGGAATTAGCAGTACAATTTGTAAGATGAAAGAGCACATTTTCGACAAGTCAAACACAAACTATTTGACACTGTGTGGTCCCTTTAAACCTCACCACTACATTTCTTCTCTGCCTTGAACTTTTTTGAAATTTCCTTTTTTAAAAATGAAGTTCTGTTACAATTAGTGATATGAGAATACACAAATTTTTGATATATACTCTACAAGTTATTCACTCCCATTTCAAGAAATAATCCCAAAGTCATACAACAGTAAACAAAAGTGAAAGTATATCTCTCACTGACTTGAACCTGGTGCCAAACGAATTTACCAAAATATGTCTTTAAACAGAAAACCAAAAACTTTCCCAGTAAACTGTACAGGCAAAATAATTGTTCTAAATAGCATTTGTTATAACTTATTTAACTACACAGCATGGACACTTAACACAATGCTGGCTGCTATAACAGTTAAACTCCAAAATCTCAGAGGCTTAAGTTTATAAAGTCTGACAATTGGTGGCAGAGACAGGAAATGAGTTGCACTCAATAAAATATTTGGGGGACCCAGGTTAACAGAAGCTCTTTCATCATCAACACATCTTTAAACTGTGCTGTCATCTAGCCATTAGACATGGGAAGAAAATGCTTCTCAGACTGAGTTTCAGAGTGGGCCAGATCTGGAAGTGTAATGTATCATTTGCCTCACACTCCATTGCCAAAACTCTGTCACATGTAAAGGGGGGTTTTGGGGGGACTTAAACACCTGTTCATTCTGTGCTACAAGGAACTGTTTGATCAATCCACCTGGAGGAAGAAATGATTGTCCCGCCAGGAATGTAGGTGGATGTTGAGACAGAGGTCACAACACTCTCCTCAAGGACTATAGATAAAGTGTATTTAGTACTCACACCAGCAGAGTGTCCCAGAAAGGCAAGGGTTCATGCATGGATGTGCTGAGAAGGGAGCAAAGGGTGGGGTAGTTTGGGGCTTTTAGTGTGCCCCAATATTGGATGGAGTTAGAGTAGGATATCCTACATGGGGACTGGTGGTGAGGGAGGAGTGAGGCCGTTCTACTTGATATTCTTACCCTCTTGCAGAGGCAAAGGGCATGATGGTTGTTTTGGGGCAGTCTGGGAAGAGGGAGAGTTGGGGGTTGAAAAACTGTCAATGTTAAACTATCAAAAATGGAATCAGCCTGTTCAATACAGTAGTCTATAATTTCCTGAGCAATCAGATTGCTCTGATGAACAAAATTAACAAACAAAAATACACACACAGGGGCGGAGTCAAGATGGCTTACTAGGAGGACACGGAATTCACATCTTCACATAACTATGACACTTACCAGGCACCGGTGGGGGACCATGGACAACTAAGGGGATGGGAGGAACCCCCAGTAACTGGGTAGGTCGTGGAGCATGGGGGTGAGTGAAGGGGGAGGAGAAGTGGAGGTGGACGGGACTGGCACCCTTGAGGAGTGGGGGGCAAGGGGAAGGGATCCTACACCCGAAGGGGGAAATCAAGGAACCAGTGGGAGTGTAGAGGATCAAAAAGGAGTATGACTAGGTTTCCCCTGCCCACTTGGGTCACCAGAAACCTACTGAGATACTGGACCTGATCCTCTGCTCACCTAGGCCCTCTCAGGACCCATGGGGCAGGGTGGGATTGGGGAGAAAAAGAAAGGCCGGACAGCTGGGAATGGCACCCCTGAGAAGTGGCTGGGGGAGGGGAGGAATTCCTACACCCAGTGAGACCCACCCATGGTTAGGGGACCAGCAGCAACAGGGGAGATGCTGGGGGAAATTGTGGGGGAGGGGCACAAAGGAACAGAAGGGAATGGGGCCAGTGCTTTCCTTGTCCACTTAGACACTGGGGAACCTGTTGGGCTCCTGGGCCTAATCCTCTGCCCTTGGAGCCTCCTTCCTGCTGTGCAGCACCCAAGTCCCACCTGTACACCCCCACCCAGGGCACTACCTCTACAATCAGAGACTCCCTCCAAAGCACTGGGCTTACACCCCACCCACACACTCTCACTCAGGGCCTTACCTCCAAACTCCAGAACTCCACACTACAGAGGTCCTCCTTTGGACATGCTGCCTCTTGCCTTCCATGCAGGTCCTACGCAAAGGCTCTGCCCCATTCTTCAACATCGCCCCGCCTAGGCCCCACTCCCAGGGCCTTTTCCTGCTACTTCCTGAGCCTAGGCCACGCCTCACAATCAAACATAACACCCCCACCGGCCTAAGTCCCCCCTCACCCTAAACCCCATCCCTGCCTAAGTTCCATCACTGCCTATAATCCACCCCCATAGCCAAGGCTTTTTTTCTTTTTTCTGTTTTTCTCTTTTAGATTGGGGTTCTGTTTTACTTTGTTGATTCATTGTTGATGATTCTCTTATATTTTTATTTTTCCTAATAAATCTTTTATTTTTCTAATTTTATTTTATTCTTTATACTTTGTTATTGTTCTGTCCTTTTGCCTTGTTCCCAGCCTGCCCTTTATTTATTTTCTCTTGTGGTTTTATTTTACCTTGTTGCAGTTGTTACAATTATATTTTTATTTTTCCTAATATATTTTTTCTTTCTAATATTTTTTTGTTTTTTATTCTTTGATATTGTACTGCTCCTTTTTTCCTTTCTTTCCTTTATTTCTACTTAATTTTTTATATATATATATATATATCATTCAATGAAGCTCGTGGGATATTGGTTCCCAGGCCGGAGGTCAGACCCAAGCTCCTGTGGTTGGATCTCCGAGTCCAAAACCCTGGACTAACAGAGAACCTCACACCCCAGAGAATATTAATCAGATTGAGAACTCCCAGAGGTCCTAGGCACCAAGAAATGGCTCTATCCAACTGCCAGCAAAATCCAGTGATGGACGTCTCAGGCAAAAAACCACTAAGACAGGAATGCAGCAACACTATCAAAAAAAAAAAAAATTAAATGACAAAAAAATATGTTACAGAGGAAGGAGCAAAGTAAAAACATACAAGACCAAATAAATGAAGATGGAATAGGTAAAATACTTGAAAAAGAACTCAGAGTAATGACAGTAAAGATGATCTAAAATCCCTGAAATAGAAAGGAGAAAATACAAGAAACATTTAACAAGGATTTAGAAGAACTAAAGACCAAAAACACATTGGTAAACAAAACAACTGCTGAAATTAAATATACTCTAGAAGGAATCAATAGCAGAATAACTAAGGGAGAAAACGGATAAGTGACGTGGAAGATAAATTGTTGGAAAAAAATGTAAGACAGCAGAATAAAGGAAAAAAATGAGAAAAATTGAGAACAGTCTCAGTGACTTCTGGGACAGCACTAAAGACACCAACATTGGAATTACAGGGGTCCCAGAAGAAGAAAAGAAAAAGAAAGGGTCTAAAAAATATTTGAAGAGATTATAGTTGAAAACTTCCTTAACATGGGAAAGGAAACAGTCAATCAAGTCCAGGAAGAGCAGAGAGGACCATACAGGATAAACACAAAGAGAAACATGACAAAACACATACTAATCAAACTATCAAAAATTAAATACAAAGAAAAAATATTAAAAACAGTGAGGGAAAAGCAACAAATAACAAAGAAGGGAATCCCCATAAGGATAACAGCTGATCTTTCAGCAGAAACTCTGCAAGCCAGAAGGGAGTGGCAGGACATATTTAAAGTGATGAAAGGGACAAACCTACAATCAAGATTACTCTACCCAGCAAGCATCTCATTCAGATTTTTTGGAGAAATTAAAATGTTTAGAGATAAGCAAAATTTAAGAGAATTCAGCACCACTAAACCAGCTTTACAGCAAATGCTACAGGAACTCCTTTAAGCAGGAAACACAAGAAAAGGAAAAGATCTACAAAAACAAACCCAAAACAATTAAGAAAATGGTAATGGGAACATACATATTGATAATTACCATAAATGTAAATAGATTAAATGTTCCAAACAAAAGACATAGACTGGCTAAATGGATACAAAAACATGACCTATATATATGCTGTCTACAAGAGACGCACTTCAGAAGTAGGGACACATAAAGGCTGAAAGTGAGGGGATGGAAAGAGATATTACATGTAAATGGAAATGAAAACTGGAGTAGCAATTCTCATATCAGACAAAATAGACTTTAAAATAAAGATTATTATAAGAGACAAAGAAGGGGACTTCCCTGATAGTGCAGTGGTTAAGAATCTGCCTGCCAGACTTCCCTGGTGGTGCAGTGGTTGAGAGTCTGCCTGCCGATGCAGGGGACACGGGTTTGTGCCCTGGTCTGGGAAGATCCCACATGCCGTGGAGCAGCTGGGCCCGTGAGCTATGGCCACTGAGCCTGCACTTCTGGAGCCTGTGCTCCACAACAGGAGAGGCCACAAAAGTGAGAGGCCCTCATACTGTAAAAAGAAAAAAAAAAAAAAAGGAATCTGCCTGCCAGTGCAGGGGACATGGGTTCAATCCCTGTTCTGGGAAGATCCCACATGCAATGGAGAAACTAAGCCTATGTGCCACAATGACTGAACCTGCACTCTAGAGCCCGTGAGCCACAACTTCTGAGTCTGCGTGCTGCAACACCTGAAACTCGTGCACCTAGAGTCCATGCTCAGCAACAAGAGAAGCCACTGCAATGAGAAGCCAATGCACCACAACGAAGAGTAGCCCCCACTGGCCACAACTAGTGAAAGCCCGTGTGTAGCAATGAAGACCCAATGCAGCCAAAAAAAAAAAAAAAATTAAATTAAAAAAAAAAGAGAGAGACAAAAAAGGGCACTACATAATGATCAAGGGATCAATCCAAGGAGATATAACAATTGTAAATATTTATGCACCCAGCATAGGAGCACCTCAATACATAAAGCAAACACCAACACCCATAAAAGTGGAAATCAACAGTAACAAAATAATAGTAAGACACTTTAACACCCTACATTCACCAATGGACAGATCATCCAAACTGAAAATAAATTTGGAAACACAAGCTTTAATTGATACATTAAACAATATGGACTTAACTGATATTTATAGGACATTTTATCCAAAAACAACAGAATACACTTTCTTCTCAAGTGCTCATGGAACATTCTCCAGAATAGATCATATCTTGGGTCACAAATCTAACCTTGGTAAATTTAAGAAAATTGAAATCGTATCAAGTATCTTTTCCGACAACAACGCTATGAGACTAGATATCAATTACAGGAAAAGATATGAAAAAGTTACAAACACATGGAGGCTAATCAAAAAGAGTCATGTACCACAGTGTTCATTGCAGCTCTATTTACAATAGCCAGGACATGGAAGCAACCTAAGTGTCCATCGACAGATGAATGGATAAAGAATATGTGGCATATATATATATACAATGGACTATTTCTCAGCCATAAAAAGAAATGAAATTGAGTTATTTGTAGTGAGGTGGATGGACGTAGAGTCTGTTGTACAGAGTGAAGTAAGTCAGAAAGAGAAAAACAAATACCATATGCTAACATATATATATATATATATATATATATATATATATATATATATATATATATATATATATATATATACGGAATCTAAAAAAAAAAAAAAAGGTTCTGATGAACCTAGGGGCAGGACAAGAATAAAGATGCAGACATAGAGAATCGACTTGAGGAAACAGGAAGGGTGAAGTGTAAGCTGGGATGAAGTAATAGAGTAGCATTGACATATACACACTACCATATGTAAAATAGATTGCTAGTGGAAAGCAGCTGCATAGCACAGGGAGATCATCTCGGTGCTTTGTGACCACCTAGAGGGGTAGATTAGGGAGGGTGGGAGGGAGATGCAGAGAGAGGGGATATGGGCATATATGTATACATATAGCTGATTCACTTTGTTATACAGCAGAAACTAACACAACATTGTAAACAATTATACTACAATAAAGATGTTAAGTTAAAAAAATACTATTGATGGAAAAGACAGAAGATAGTATTTCATTACAATAATAGTCTATTTACATACTAATGCATATATATATACCACTATATTTTAATCCAAGCACAGAATTAGCCCACATATTATCAGTGGTTATTTCTTTGTAGTAGAATTTTGCCTGATTTTTGCTGTCTACTCTTGGCATCACGACTCTGTGTCCCAGGACTATTGATAAACCATTTTTTGTTTCAGTTTTCTCATCTCTCAAGTTAGCATAATAATAAAACCTACCTCATAGGATTGTTTTGAAAATTCAATAACAGAATCAATTTCAAAACATGGTGCTGTAGCAAAGATTAAGACATGCAGTCTAGCACTTAATTTACCCTCAATCAATATCAACTCTTACTCTTAATATTATTTTGCATGAACACTAGACTTTTACACTGGGCATATATCATTTTCTAATAGCTTGAAAAAGCTATTTTATAAAAATAAAGTGAAATTGATTGAAAAATCTGAATAAAAATAGAGACAGCTTAAATATAATTTATTTCATGGAGCCTTTTCTGATGTCTTGGGTTATTCACCTACCGCTGAACAATGAATCTCTTCTGTCTGAGGTGGTATATGTCAAACTGATCCTAATAATAGTAAAGCATCCCTTACAAACCAGGCACTCTGCTAAGCATTAAATGCATTATCTTATTTAATTTTCAAAGTAACTCTAGAAGGTGGGAGATATTATTGTTATTTTATAGCTGAGGGATCAGTTATATGTATATACATAACTTCTATGATTTTGACCCAGATCCTTTTTACTTCTGAGACCAACCTTCGAAGTTTTAGCACCACCTGAAAACATACCAGTCACACAGTGGGTTTTAAATACATGTTTAATGAATAAATAAACTAACTGTATATATTTCACCATAATATTTTGATTTTATTCCCCGAAATTCCCCATTGCCTATTTTTTTGCCTTCCTCTTTCTGATGAATTTAACTACCATTAATTTATTAAAAGTGTCCAGAATGACATTTACATGGCATATTCTCCAGAGATTTAAAGGAAGAAGATTCCACAAAGAACAAATAAGAATAAAAGAATGAACTTTTCAAATTTCACCCTCCACATAACAAAACACATAGAACACATTTACTACTTAGAGAGGTCAGTCTACTTGGAGAATATACTTGGTGAGAGCTAAAGACAGGGATTTATAGGTTAGGCTCACCTTTAGGTCTGGAGCCTGGAAAAAACTATGACTGATGTGCTGCACATTCCTCAGCCACATAACACCTATATTCCTTTGAACAATCTTTCAAATCCACTCTTACTCAGTATTCTTTACCTGCCCATATATTTCTATTTTTTCCTCCTTTTGTTTTTCACATTTTTTATTTACAAACACAACCTTTTTAGGTCCATGGAAAATCTTTTCTCAGCGTAAAGAACAAAAGTGAAGTCATTAGCTTTGTCTCTGAGTAAATTTCATTATTTTATGAATTGTTCCCAAGTCCTCTAATTCAGGCTTTAGTTCTGGATTATCTAATACCACAGCAGATGTGGCAGGTTAATATTTAGATGAAATCAACCAGAGCTCATTTTTCTCAAAATTTCTTATTTTTTCACCTACTGTTCAAGAAGCTAATAGGCTCTATATTAATTATCTTAGGGAAGATATACAACATGATGATTTGTTATATGTATATGCTATGAAAGTAAATCTTACGGATTGATGCCAGTAAATAGCATGCTATATTCTTCCATGTTACATATGTTTTCATATTTTAAGATCACAAAGTGAGATACACCTTACAGCCAATGGCACCTTCCAATCGTTTTTGTCTAAGGCAGCAGTCGTGAAGTAGCAATCGATGATTGCAAAAATTCTCTGAAGTGCTAGCATCAAGACTTACAAAATAAATGTCAGTGGTGTTGAGCAAAATCTTAAAAGACAATAGCAGAGCCTAACTCTAAGGAGAAAAATAGTATATAGATAAATGAATGGAAGTGGTGAATTAGAAATTTGTTTAGAAATATTCCTAAAGCAGGAATCAAAAGTTCTTTTGTTCTACACAACTACAAATGAGCTTAAGAACTTGAAATCGATGACCACTAGTTATTTATGGATTCCTTAAACTATTGCAACACCAATGTTCCTGATGGTAGTCTTAAGTGGAAAAAAACCTGATGTCAATAACTCTGAGTACCAACATACTTCAGAAGCATTTCACAATAAATGGGAAAAGATTTTGGAAATACTTTACCCAATTTATCGTGCTTGTATTCTCCTGTTTCTTGTTTGGATTCAAATGATGTAAGATACAGTTTACATTTAAGTAAGTATAGCATAGCTTATTTGATAAGTATAAAATAAAATTATAAATAATCTAAAAGCATTTTATTTATTTTCCTTTCTTAGTGGCATATCAGAAATGGAGCTCCCTAGACTTTGTTGTCTTAGATTTGATGAAATATAAAATATGTGTCTCTATATAAGGTAGAGCTAGATCTATATAAGCATGTCTCTGTGTACATTCATGCCAAATATTAATCTATATATAAATGGTATGTTTTTTATAAAGTATGCTTGACAGTCTTCCTTAAATTATTTGGGAACTCTAGACATGTGTTTTTAAAATTCCCCCTTATTTTATTACATTACAAACACTATAGTCAATAAAAAAATGAAAGTAATACTACACAAGAAATATTTTAAACTTTATGTAGACCAGCAGTTACAGAAAACTCAGCATGTTTTATGGTTTATCCAGCGCCTGCTTTGCTGAATCATTTAATGATTCATTAAGAAATGATCAATAAGAAATCAGGGAGCCGGAGGAAGATGGCGGAAGAGTAAGACGCGGAGATCACCTTCCTCCCCACAGATACATCAGAAATTCATCTACACGTGGAACAACTCCAACAGAACACCTACTGAACGCTGACAGAAGACCTCAGACCCCCCAAAAGGCAAGAAACTCCCCACATACCTGGGTAGGTCAAAAGAAAAAAAGAATAAACAGAGACAATAGGATATGGACGGGACCTGCACCAGTGGGAGGGAGCCGTGAAGGAGGGAAGGTTTCTACACACTACAAGCCCCTTCGAGGGCGGAGACTGCAGGTGGCGGAGGGGGAAAGCTTCGGAGTAGCGGAGGAGAGCACAGCAACAGGGGTGTGGAGGGCAAAGCAGAGAGATTTTGGCACAGAGGATCGGTGCCCTCAGGCACACACCAGCCCGAGAGACTTGTCTGCTCGGCCGCCAGAGCGGGCGGGGCTGGGAGCTGAGGCTCGGGTATCGGCTTTCAGTCGGAGCGCAGGGAGAGGTCTGGGGCTGGCGGCGGGAAGAGACCCTGAAGGGGTTAGTGCTAGCCCGGAGGGAGTCCGGGGAAAGGGTCTGGAGCTACCGGAGAGGCAAGAGACTTTTTTCCCTTTCGTTGCCTGGTGCGCGAGGAGAGGGCATTCCCCTCCCTCCCCTCTGCCTGAGTGAGCCAGAGCCCCCGAATCAGCGGCTCCTTTAAACCCGTCCTGTCTGAGCGAAGAACGGACGCCCTCCGGCGACCTACGCGCAGAGGCGGGGCCAGGTCCAAGGCTGAGACCCGGGAGCTGTGAGAGCAGAGACAGGGAAATCTCTCTGTGCAGCCTCCGAGGCAGCGGATTAAAGCTCCACGGTCCATTTGATGTGCCCTGCGTCTGTGGAGTGCATGAATGGACAGCGAATCATCCCAAATAGAGGAAGTGGACCTTGAGGACAAGTTTTAAGACTTTCCCCCCCTTTTTTTTCCTCTTTTTACAACGAATTATCTCAAATTAAGGAGGTGGACTTAGCAAGATTTCAGACTTTTCGCCCTTTTCCTCTTTTTACAACGAATTATCCCAAATCGAGGAGGTGGACTTGGAGAGCAAGATTTCTGATTTTTCCCCCTGCTCTCTTTTTGTGAATGTGTGGATGAAAGGCTCTTGGTGCTGCAGCCAGGAGTTAGTGCTGTGCCTCTGAAGTGGGAGAGCCAACTTCAGGACACGGGTCCACAAGAGACCTCCCAGCTCCACATAATATCAAGCAGCGAAAATCTCCCAGGGATCTCCATCTCAACACCAGCACCCAGCTTCAGTCAACGACCAGCAAGCTACAGTGCTGGTCACCCTATGCCAAGCAACTAGCAAGGCAGGAACACAACCCCACCCATTAGCAGAGAGGATACCTAAAAACATAATAAGGCCACAGGCACCCCAAAACACACCACCAGACGTGGACCTGTCCACCAGAAAGACAAGATCGAGCTTCAACCACCAGAACACAGGCATTAGTCCCCCCCACCAGGAAGCCTACACAACCTACTGAAACAACCTTAGCCACGGGGGACAGACACCAAAAACAACGGGAACTACGAATCTGCAGCCTGCAAAAAGGAGACCCCAAACACAGTAACATAAGCAAAATGAGAAAGCAGAAAAACACACAGCAGGTGAAGGAGCAAGATAAAAACCTACCAGACCTAACAAATGAAGAGGTAATAGGCAGTCTACCTGAAAAAGAATTCACAATAATGATAGTAAAGCTGATCCAAGATTCTATTTCCCAGATCCAAAATCTTGGAAATAGAATAGACAATATGCAAGAAACAGTTAACAAGGACCTAGAAGAACTAAAGATGAATCAAGCATCGATTAAAAACACAATAAATGAAATGAAAAATACTCTAGATGGGATCAATAGCAGAATAACTGAGGCAGAAGAACGGATAAGTGAGGTGGAAGATAAAATAGTGGAAATAACTGCTGCAGAGCAAAATAAAGAAAAAAGAATGAAAAGAACAGAGGACAGTCTCAGAGACCTCTGGGACAACATTAAACGCACCAACATTCGAATTATAGGGGTTCCAGAAGAAGAAGAGAAAAAGAAAGGGACTGAGAAAATATTTGAAGAGATTATAGTTGAAAACTTCCCTAATATGGGAAAGGAAATAGTTAATCAAGTCCAGGAGGCACAGAGAGTCCCATACAGAATAAATCCAAGAAGAAATACGCCAAGACACATATTAATCAAACTGTCAAAAATTAAACACAAAGAAATCATATTAAAAGCAGCAAGGGAAAAACAACAAATAACACACAAGGGAATCCCCATCAGGTTAACAGCTGATCTCTCAGCAGAAACTCTACAAGCCAGAAGGGAGTGGCAGGACATAATTAAAGTGATGAAGGAGAGAAACCTGCAACCAAGATTACCCTACCCAGCAAGGATCTCATTCAGATTTGATGGAGAAATTAAAATGTTTACAGACAAGCAAAAGCTGAGAGAGTTCAGCACCACCAAACCAGCTTTACAACAAATGCTAAAGGAACTTCTCTAGGCAAGAAACACAACAGAAGGACTATACCTACAATAACGAACCCAAAGCCATTAAGGAAATGGGAATAGGAACATACATATCAATAATTACCTTAAATGTAAATGGACTAAATGCTCCCACCAAAAGACACAGAGTGGCTGAATGGATACATAAACAAGACCCATATACATGCTGTCTACAAGAGACCCACTTCAGACCTAGAGACACATACAGATTGAAAGTAAGGGGATGGAAAAAGATATTCCATGCAAATGGAAATCAAAGGAAAGCTGGAGTAGCAATTCTTATATCAGACAAAATAGACTTTAAAATAAAGACTATTAGAAGAGACAAAGAAGGACACTACATAACGATAAAGGGATCGATCCAAGAAGAAGATATAACAATTGTAAATATTTATGCACCCAACATAGGAGCACCTCAATACATAAGGCAAATACTAACAGCCATAAAAGGGGAAATCGACAGTAACACAATCATAGTAGGGGACTTTAACACCCCACTTTCACCAATGGACAGATCATCCAAAATGAAAATAAATAAGGAAACACAAGCTTTAAATGATACATTAAACAAGATGGACTTAATTGATATTTATAGGACATTCCACCCAAAAACAACAGAATACACATTTTTCTCAAGTGCTCATGGAACATTCTCCAGGATAGATCATATCTTGGGTCACAAATCAAGCCTTGGTAAATTTAAGAAAATTGAAATTGTATCAAGTATCTTTTCCGACCACAATGCTATGAGACTAGACATCAATTACAGGAAAAGATCTGTAAAAAATACAAACACATGGAGGCTAAACAATACACTACTCAATAATGAAGTGATCACTGAAGAAATCAAAGAGGAAATTAAGAAATACTTAGAAACAAATGACAATGGAGACACGACGACCCAAAACCTATGGGACGCAGCAAAAGCAGTTCTAAGGGGGAAGTTTATAGCAATACAATCCCACCTTAAGAAACAGGAAACATTTCGAGTAAACAACCTGACCCTGCACCTAAAGCAATTAGAGAAAGAAGAACAAAAAACCCCCAAAGTTAGCAGAAGGAAAGAAATCATAAAGATCAGATCAGAAATAAATGAAAAAGAAATGAAGGAAACGATAGCAAAGATCAACCAAACTAAAAGCTGGTTCTTTGAGAAGATAAACAAAATTGACAAACCATTAGCCAGACTCATCAAGAAAAGAAGGGAGAAGACTCAAATCAGTAGAATTAGAAATGAAAAAGGAGAAGTAACAACTGACACTGCAGAAATACAAAAGATCATGAGAGATTACTATAAGCAACTCTATGCCAATAAAATGGACAACCTGGAAGAAATGGACAAATTCTTAGAAATGCACAACCTACCAAGACTGACTCAGGAAGAAACAGAAAATATGAATAGACCAATCACAAGCACTGAAATTGAAACTGTGATTAAAAATCTTCCATCAAACAAAAGCCCAGGACCAGATGGCTTCACAGGCGAATTCTATCAAACATTTAGAGAAGAGCTAACACCCATCCTTCTCAAACTCTTCCAAACAATATCAGAGGAAGGAACACTCCCAAACTCATTCTACGAGGCCACCATCACCTTGATACCAAAACCAGGCAAGGATGTCACAAAGAAAGAAAACTACAGGCCAATATCACTGATGAACATAGATGCAAAAATCCTCAACAAAATACTAGCAAACAGAATCCAACAGCACATTAAAAGGATCATACACCATGATCAAGTGGGGTTTATTCCAGGAATGCAAGGATTCTTCAATATACGCAAATCAATCAATGTGATACACCATATTAACAAGTTGAAGGAGAAAAACCATATGATCATCTCAATAGATGCAGAGAAAGCTTTCGACAAAATTCAACACCCATTTATGATAAAAACCCTTCAGAAAGTAGGCATAGAGGGAACTTTCCTCAACATAATAAAGGCCATATATGACAAACCCACAGCCAACATTGTCCTCAATGGTGAAAAACTGAAACCATTTCCTCTAAGATCAGGAACAAGACAAGGCTGCCCACTCTCACCACTCTTATTCAACCTAGTTTTGGAAGTTTTAGCCACAGCAATCAGAGAAGAAAAGGAAATAAAAGGAATCCAAATTGGAAAAGAAGAAGTAAAGCTGTCACTGTTTGCAGATGACATGATACTATACATAGAGAATCCTAAAGATGCTACCGAAAAACTACTAGAGCTAATCAATGAATTTGGTAAAGTAGCAGGATACAAAATTAATGCACAGAAATCTGTGGCATTCCTGTACACTAATGATGAAAAATCTGAAAATGAAATCAAGAAAACACTCCCATTTACCATTGCAACAAAAAGAATAAAATATCTAGGAATAAACCTACCTAAGGAGACAAAAGACCTGTATGCAGAAAATTATAAGACACTGATGAAAGAAATTAAAGATGATATAAATAGATGGAGAGATATACCATGCTCCTGGATTGGAAGAATCAATATTGTGAAAATGACTCTACTACCCAAAGCAATCTACAGATTCAATGCAATCCCTATCAAACTACCACTGGCATTTTTCACAGAAGTAGAACAAAAAATTTCAAAATTTGTTTGGAAAAACAAAAGACCCCGAATAGCCAAAGCAATCTTGAGAACGAAAAACGGAGCTGGAGGAATCAGGCTGCCTGACTTCAGACTATACTACAAAGCTACAGTAATTAAGACAGTGTGGTACCTGCATAAAAACAGAAAGATAGATCAGTGGATCAGGATAGAAAGCCCAGAGATAAACCCACGCACATATGGCCAACTTATCTTTGATAAAGGAGGCAGGAATGTACAGTGGAGAAAGGACAGCCTCTTCAATAAGTGGTGCTGGGAAAACTGGACAGGGACATGTAAAAGTATGAGATTAGATCATTCCCTAACACCATACACAAAAATAAGCTCAAAATGGATTAAAGACCTAAATGTAAGGCCAGAAACTATCAAACTCCTAGAGGAAAACATAGGTAGAACACTCTATGACATAAATCACAGCAAGATCCTTTTGGACCCACCTCCTAGAGAAATGGAAATAAAAACAAAAATAAACAAATGGGACCTAATGAAACTTCAAAGCTTTTGCACAGCAAAGGAAACCATAAACAAGACCAAAAGACAACCCTCAGAATGGGAGAAAATATTTGCAAATGAAGCAACTGACAAAGGATTAATCTCCAAAATTTATAAACAGCTCATGCAGCTCAATAGCAAAAAAACAAACAACCCAATCCAAAAATGGGCAGAAGACTTAAATAGGCATTTCTCCAAAGAAGATATACAGACTGCCAACAAACACATGAAAGAATGCTCAACATCATTAATCATTAGAGAAATGCAAATCAAAACTACAATGAGATATCATCTCACACCAGTCAGAATGGCCATCATCAAGAAATCTAGAAACAATAAATGCTGGAGAGGGTGTGGAGAAAAGGGAACCCTCTTGCACTGCTGGTGGGAATGTGAATTGGTACAGCCACTATGGAGAACAGTATGGAGGTTCCTTAAAAAACTAAAAATAGAACTACCATATGACCCAGCAATCCCACTACTAGGCATATACCCTGAGAAAACCATAATTCAAAAAGAGACATGTACCAAAATGTTCATTGCAGCTCTATTCACAATAGCCCGGAGCTGGAAACAACCTAAGTGTCCATCATCAGATGAATGGATAAAGAAGATGTGGCACATATATACAATGGAATATTACTCAGCCATAAAAAGAAACGAAACTGAGCTATTTGTAATGAGGTGGATAGACCTAGAGTCTGTCATACAGAGTGAAGTAAGTCAGAAAGAGAAAGACAAATACTGTATGCTAACACATATATATGGAATTTAAAAAAAAAAAAATGTCATGAAGAACCTAGGGGTAAAACGGGAATAAAGACACAGACCTACTTGAGAATGGACTTGAGGATATGGGGAAGGGGAAGGGTAAGCTGTGACAAAGGGAAAGAGAGGCATGGACATATATACACTACCAAACGTAAGGTAGATAGATAGTGGGAAGCAGCCGCAGAGCACAGGGAGATCAGCTCGGTGCTTTGTGACCGCCTGGAGGGGTGGGATGGGGAGGGTGGGAGGGAGGGAGATGCATGAGGGAGGGGATGGGGGAACAGATGTATATGTATGACTGATTCACTTTGTTATAAAGCAGAAACTAATAAAAAAAAAAAAAGTTAAAAAAAAAAAAAAAAAGAAATCAGTACCAATAAGAATCAATATCAATAAGGAATATTGATACAAAAAGGAATCCAGTTCAAAATTGAGAATTCATTATACTTGGCAGTATGCTAAGGGTTAAGAATATGCAGATGAATATATAACATATAGTACCTGATTTTAATAAAGCTTACAAGCTGAAAATAGAAATGATGTACATCTCTCATATTTCAGCATGATAGAATGATATTCCAACCTGTTGTGAATAAGGTGCTATTCAATATCAGATACAGAACTGTAAAATTTGCCTCCAGAGGAGAAGACGGTTAGTGAGAACTCAGAATGGAATGTTGCAATGAAGTTGGTCTTGAATAATGAGTTAGTTTTCACTAGCTAGGGAAATGGAAAGGTCATTCCCTTAAAGAACAGGAATAAAGGCAAGCATGTGTGTTGAAGGAACAAATCATGAAACTGGCACACAGGATACAAATCAAGGATTTTGTACATGAGGCTGGAAAAATACTCACATTTTTAAAGGACCCGAATTAGGACCATTATACATTTTCCTCCATGCTCCTACTGAAATTTTTGTTAAACAGGCAATTTTTTTGGATAAATTACATGTTTAAAATTTATTTATTTTGTATCTAAACTGGAATTTATTTTTTACTTCTAGTCATCAGGCACCTTCTGTTAAAATCATAAAAAGACATCATTTTACATTCACCAAATTGCCGAATATTAGACAGTCCACAATACCTAATATTGGTGAGCTTGTGGAGGACGGAAGTATGTAAGTACTGGTCTTGCTTAGGTAAATATCCACTTTGGAATTTTTTTTGAAGTCACCTAGTGAAATTTAAGGTACATATGCTTTTTGTGGGGGGGGGGGGAACACTTTTTAAATTGTTCATGTTTAACCAAACTCTGAGGGTGAATAAGAGGCAAGCCAGGCCAGAGTTGGGAAGTCAAGTTAGAAATTTGTTGCAGCAGTTCAAGTGAGAGAACCTCAGGCCAGATATCAGAAACCTGCAGTAACTTTGGGGAAGGCAGTATGTCAGGTACTAGAATCAACAGAAATTTACAAGATTGGAAGAAAATGGTGGCAGATTGTTTACACAAGATGAAAATAAGTCTCCCATCATAACTTTTAAAAGACATAATTTTATATCTACAAATTTTTACATCTATATTAATATGTAAAAACAGATTCAGGCAACAGAAGGTAATGAGTAGGTAATTCCCAGTAAAAAAAAAATCCATTTATTTCATAGTTCTTTAAGGAATTCAAGAATTGTTTTTCTAATATGAATCACCTGGATGATTGTCACTAATCTGTACTTCATTTTCTGTGTCTATAGCACATGTTGGTGTGCTTTCAATTTACTTTATAAAATAAATTTACAGCAATAAATGTAATTATATTGTGCCATTGTGTTGTGGAAAGATTATGCAAGAAAATAGTTAAACCAAATTTTAATTATAAATGTATATAAACAAATATAAAAAACTTCTGATCAACATAGGTAGCAACTGAATTTTTAATTTTTCAGGAACTCACATCAATATATTTTCAGGTAAGGCAGTTGTTACTAGACTACTTTTTTTTTTTTTTTTTTTTTTTTTGTGGTATGCCGGCCTCTCACTGTTGTGGCCTCTCCTGCTGCAGAGCACAGGCTCTGGACGTGCAGGCTCAGTGGACATGGCTCACAGGCCCAGCCGCTCCATGGCACGTGGGATCTTCCCGGACTGGGGCATGACCCCATGTCCCCTGCATAGGCAGGAAGACTCTCAACCACTGGGCCACCAGGGAAGCCCCTACTAGACTACTTTTTAATGGATAAGGAAAATAATTCCCCTAGAGGCTAAATCAATAAGCAATGGCCTCAGACAGCCAGTGAGTGATAGATCCTAGAAATAGTATTCAGTTTTAAAAGCCACTATATTTTTTCCACGAACTCACATATACAGTAATATTAACACTACTTACCTTCATTTTGGGCCAGATTCAACTTTCATAAGGCTCTGAAAACATATATGAAAGGATAACTTTACTTATGTGGGTCACTACTTTATGCTACTCAGGAATGCATATATTTTATTTTCTATAAGAGTAAAAAAAAGGTCATAAATTAGTCCTTGGTCAGTAAACTGTGTCATGTTGATATATATTTACATATAGCATTTACTATTCTATTTCATGTTTAGAACATAATTTTATTTTAATATGTTTTAATGAAACTGTTATTGCAAGATACTTTTCTATGAACAAAGGCTAATTAAAGGTGTATGTAATGTGATATTCAGTTTCTAATGTATTGACTTCTGAGTGCCTTAGGGCTTCTAATTTCAATTCCTAAGATATATTTTTTTCATCATATATGGATATTTTATTTGATGCAGGAAAGTGCATATTTATTACAGCTACTGTTTTCCCATTGGTGATCTTGGTCTGGTATTATGGAGCATTTGATTGTTTTTGACCCTCTGAGTAAATAAGGGAAGCACTCCATCTCTCAAGAAAACTCATAAATCTGACTCCTTTTAAAGTGAGCTCATCCTATAAATCTCTTTTAGTCCATTGCAATCTTCTACATTGTTCTTTTTAGGTTGAAAACTGTACATCCTCAACATAAGTGAAAAAAATTGTAATGTATACTTACAAAGAAAGTGTGCTTTTGAGAGATTTCGTTCCAATTCATAAAATTTATATTCATCTCATATAGTTCAATAAAACAAATGCCAAGGTAAGTGCTGTTTCTACCATTACAAGCACACTTGGAGATTTCTTAATAAAGTCAAAGTGACTAAAGGAAGATCTCTGTCCTTGTGGTTTTGCTAGACGGAAAATGCTTTAAACTGTTTTCTACCATCCTCATATTTAGGTTATGTAACAGTTAAATAGATTGTAAAGGATACAAGTTATGGCAATCCCTATCAAGAAAAGCTTTCCATGAACTAAATCTACACTTGAGGTTAGCTGTGACTCAGATGGACCAGTGATCCCAGGAAAATGACCTCAGCTCAACTCCTGCAGACACTTTCAACATGACTGTGCTGAAGAGATCACCTATTTTTTTTCTATGGGCTTATGAATCTGGATTTTCAATGATAACAGCAATATGTAAGAAATTATTGGGTCAGGAGGACCCTGACAGCTACAGTCATTGCCTAAGGCCCAACTGACTATAAGAAAGCATGAATAGTCACGTCTGGGGATTCAAAGGCATATGCAGTCACATGTAAAATATACTCCCTTTTTTACCATTAGTGTTTTAAAAGACATTTGCACCCTACCCAAGAGATAGGAGAAATTGTCACAGATGTCTAACAGAAGTTTATGCCAACATCTATCTGAAAACAGTAAAGGAAGAATTCCTAGAAAAAATAACTTACTCTCAGGTAAGACACTGCAGCTTTATTTCCTGCCTTTAAATCTGAAATGGAAATCTTCACAGAGACTTGTTTATTCTTTCACTGCAACTTAAGAGATAGAAATTGTAATGTTATTTATAAAGTTAACCTGAAAATACAAAATATTGCTCAAACCTTACATTAGTGTACAACAGTACTGTATTATTGACGGAATGAATGAATGAGTGGGGGTGTGTATGTAAAGTAATTTATCAGAATATTTGGATCTACACTGTTTGAGGTCCTCTCTAACACTTCCTACATATTTTACTGAAATTATGTTTATAAATCTATTCCAAGTAAATGATGTATCTTAAATATAGGAATATGTATTTCTTTTGTAGCCCTAGTACTTGACATTGTTCATTGTGAATGTCAGACACTTCAAAAATGTTAATCAGAACTAATAAATTATATCTAATTATATTCTGTTTTGAAATATTAGACATTCAATAAAATGTCTATCTTGTATTCTTTTTGCATGTAAAGTTTTGGGAAAGTAAACATTTGTGTGATTATCAAATATTAAACTGTTTGTAATAAGAATATAAGTTTTAGAGGGATATTGGAAAATTAGTTTGATATCTTCAAGGCAGAATCCACTTCAATGACACTTTTAATTTCTTATAAAAAAGATTGAGATGAATTCCAAACAGATGTGACGGCAATGCTTCCAGGTGGCCTCTGATTTTTTGTAAGACACCTCCAGGAGCAATAAGTTTTATCAAATATATGTACTCTAGATGCAAAACTTCTGTACTACAAATTTCACCAGGTAATCTGGCAAATAATCTTTTAACAGATTTGTAGGTTTTTTTTTAAGCATATAAAGAATTGTTTGTTCTTCCTTTTATTGAAAAGCACAAAGATTTAAGTGAAATCAATTAGGAATACAAAGGATATTTGAAGAATATGGTTACTGTGCAATGGTACAATTACGCAGCAACAAGTAATTGCCAAATGCACTTCGAGTTCTTCTCCTTAGGATACTCAAGAGATCTGATTTTTACTGTCCATTTTAGCAAGTATAAAAAATATATTGCAGTTATCATAGAATCTCACCATCAGGATTCATTGGGAGAAAACATTTCCTTCCTCAGGAAAATCCAATTCTGTATTTCTTAAATTGATTATTCCCCTTTGAAAAATTATTATTACTTAAATAATAACTATTATTCTTGATGAAATATAATATATTTTACAATTATTTTTACTTTTGTGCATCAGAACTAAAAGGTCCTAACCTATGATTTGCAAAGATGGTGAGATATGTTCCTCTGACCAAACTGCCATGCAGCAAAGTTGCATATCCATGCCAACTGACATACATTTTTGACAAAATATTGAGGAGTGGGTAAGATTTGGCAATATAAAACTTGATAATTAGAGAAGCACTAAGGACTCAGTTTTATATATATATTAATTTAAAAAGTAAAGATGTAACAAATAGATCTTATCTCAATGATTATTGGGTGTGACTGCCTTGGGAAGTTTTAAAGTTATATTCTTAAAGTATTTTAGGAAGGGAAAGCCAGTAAAATAATGGTTCATTGCCTTAAAAAGTATGTATATACTTTATAATGTATTGCTTTTCCTTTCCTCATCACCACTAGTAACCTATGGAAGCAAAACTGTAACAAACTATTAGTTTTTCTTTAAATATTTTTAAGTATTTCCACCAGAACTAGAGCAGTCTATTTTGATTCCCAGGAAGGCACCTCAAATTTCATAAGGCAAATGGACAAACACTTGGTCCTTTGTTTCTCCTGTGAATCTAAGAAGCATGCTATGTTCTATTTTTACTTGGGTATGAGGCCTGGGAACTTAACCCAGAGTAACCTCAATTACATATTAATAAGCTGAACTGAGACTAGAGCATAAGCTAAGAAAAATCCACATGCAAAACTTTCCAGATATTGTTAACAGGTCTTTCCATATCCTAGAGGTGGCATGGGAAACTCTTGAATTCTTCCCTCTGATTTGACTCCTCCACTAAATAACCAGGTTATTAAGCTTGCAGATCTAGCTCAGTGAGTTTCTTTCCTCTCCTGGTTACATGAATGTTCTCATAACTAATTACATAACTCAAGGGATAAAATATAGTTGCAACTTAATTCCTTAGCCCTATATAAATCATTAGGACATTTGCAGGTGACAAAAAAGGTGGATAGAGCAGGTGGCCTAGAGAGAGATGATGACCAGGTATAATCAGTGTGTTTGTACATCAATTGCAATGCTTTAACTATCACAGCAAGCTCAACTGCAAAGTACAATTCATTCTGGATTGATTTTCCATTGTCTATAATGAGTTTGGCAAAAGCAATTTTTCTTCTATTAATATTAAACTTAATGTTATATATCCTTAGCTTCAAAGAGTGTACTTGAGAGGCATACATTTAAAAGACACAATGTAAGAGTAAATTTCTATACACAGGTAGGATGAATGGTAAGGGTAACAAGCTCAGTTTTTCCATTTCTTTTACTCCTGTCTGGTTGGATTATGCATCTTTAAAATGTCAAATAACAGGGCTTCAGATTTACATTTTCAATAGAATCTATGTTTCATTTAAACTTTACTCCCATCAACTAAAAACATGCTCATATTCCCTCCTGGTTTGCATTTTAAAGGACTCTTCTACAAACATCGACATATGACCAAAACTGTGTTTGTTTTGTAATACTATTTCTATTTAAATTACTTACCTAAAAGAAAAAAAGGTATATATTTTTAATTCAGGCTTTAAAAAATTTGTTTTAATATACCATTCATTTAAGACTGTATGTTAGAACTTAACTCTAATTTTCTTTGATAGATTCATATTTTTATACAGAAAATTAGAACTTTATTACTGAATAATTTGTTTACTTCTTTCTGGTCCCAGAGCTGCTTTCTCAAATGTCTTATTACTTACATATTTTTTCTGACAATTTGGTTTTTAACCACCCTTGAAGAACTGTGCATAGTTGAGTATTTAGTTTAGTATTTAGTATTTAATGATGGATTCAAGGCATTCAGTTATTTAGAAAAAAAATGAATAAAATAATTAGGACTTTCTTTATAAATGGGTGCATTGGTAGGCTCTTCCTGCCAAGATGCCTGTCATTTCACTCCTTGAGTGTTCATATATTTAGGTTAAGACATAAATTACCTTCTTTAGGCACATGGCTTAAAGTCTTAATAGGAATAAGATCATGTTTCTCAAACTGGGACATGAATCTTCCCTCAGATAGGAGCAGTAAATTGGTGAGTACATCACTATAGAAGAATAATTTCACAGAATCTTCCTGGAATGGCAATTTTACTAAATGGTAAGCAATTTTAAGGCAATATCATTATAACAAACATTGTTATGCAAAGAATAGAGTTCAATGTAAAGTACACATTAATTTTTAAAAGACTCATTAGAAATCTCATAGTCATTATGGAAACCTTTGGATTTTGTCACCACTCTCAATCTACTTCCAACTCATCTCCCTCCTTGCCATTACAATTGCTCTACAAGTGCAAATCATTGAGATTACTAAAGTCCTAAACTCAAAACTCTGAAATGGGTTAAAGATTGTAGTAAAATTAAAATAATTTTCTTAGTCACAAATGTCATCTCCCAATTTTTCCTTCATTCTGTTTCTGAAAATAATGTGGATTTTCACAGTATTCATAAGACCTTGTATTATTTCATTTTTACTTCTTATCAACACAAGTATTTATGAGCATTCATGAACACTCATATCCTTTATAAAACAAAGGACTGGTCCAAGCCAGTTGCAATGTTTTGGACATAGTTTGACCTTGAGATTTTTGATACACATGGACTAAAAAATCAAGGCAGGAGACAGAATCATTTATGCTGAAGCAAGGAAAGAATAAGAATGAAGGGGGAGATAGAAGGAGAATGCGTGAGTAGAAGTTTGTGAACTCCAAGACAAAAAAAAAAGAAAAATTTGCTTGAGCAGGCCAAACTCCACTTCCAGGGCTATGTCTGAAAGATACCTCTGATAACTGAGCAGATTTCTCTGCTCCCAAGTGAGCACAATACAGAAAAACAAATCTCTCACACACAAACCTACAAGCTCTCTCTCTCTCACACACACACACGCACACACACACACACTCACAAAGTTTTATATACAGTCAAGAAACTTTTATTGTCTATTAACAAAATAACTTATTTAACATGCTATAGAAAAGAGGAAAGAAAGCACTAGGACCTTGAAATAAGGTAGGGAAAGAAATTACCAGTGAGAAAAAAAATGATCAGTCAATGAAAAATTAACAAAAGATGACTGTTGGTACCAAGAAAAAGTTTCTTAATTGAATTCAATGTTTGTTGAATACCAACTATGCATCTGGTTCCATTACAAATCACTCAGTCCCTAGAAATTTCATGTCACTTGTGTTTAGGATTGGTTACTTGCCTTCAGCTAAACAAAAGATAATTGTGTGATCCACCAGAAGGCAGAGAGCAGAAGCAAGAAGAACTAAAATCCTGCAGCCTATTGAACAAAAACCACATTCACAGAAATGTAGACAGGAAGAAAAGGCAGAGGACTATGTAGCAGATGAAGGAACAAGATAAAATCCCAGAAAAACAATTAAATGAAGTGGAGATATGCAACCTTCTAGAAAATTAATTCAGAATACTGATAGTAAAGATGATCCAGGACCTCAGAAAAAGAATGGAGGCAAAGATCGAGAAGATGTAAGAAATGTTTAACAAAGACCTAGAAGAATTAAAGAACAAACGCCTAGAAGAATTAAAGCATAAACAAACAGAGATGAACAATAAAATAACTGAAATGAAAAACACACAAGAAGGAATCAATAGCAGAATAACTGAAACAAAAGAACGGCTAAGTGACCTGGAAGAAAGAATGGTGGAATTCACTGTTGCAGAAGAGAATAAAGAAAAAAGAATGAAAAGAAATGAAGACAGCCTAAAAGACCTCTGGGACAACATTAAATGCAACAATATTCTCATTATAGGGGTCCGAGAAAGAGACGAGAAAAAGGACCCAAGAAAATATTTGAAGAGATTATACTAGAAAAGTTCCCTAACATGGGATAGGAAATAGCCACCCAAGTCCAGGAAGTGCAGAGAGTCCCAGGCTGGATAAACCTCTTTGGATAAACCCAAAGAGAAACACGCCAAGACACATAATAATCAAATTGACAAAAATTAAAGACAAAGAATAATTATCAAAAGCAACAAGGGAAAAATGACAAATGACATACAAGGGAACTCCCATAAGGTTAACAGCTGATTTCTCAGCAGAAAGTCTACAAGCCAGAAGGGATTGGCATGATATATTTAAAATGACAAAAGGGAAGAACCTACAACTAAGATTGTTCTACGTGGCAAGGATCTCATTCAGATTCCATGGAGAAATCAATAGCTTTACAGACAAGCAAAATCTAAGAGAATTCAGCACCACCAAACCAGCTATAAAACAAATGCTAAAGGAAATTCTCTAAGTGGGAAACACAAGAGAAGAAAAGGACCTACAAAAACAAACCCATAACAATTAAGAAAATGGTCAGAGGATCATAAATATTGATAATTACCATAAACGTGAATGGATTAAATGCTCCAAGCAAAAGACACAGGCTTGCTGAATGGATACAAAAACAAGAAGCATATATATGCTGTCTACAAGAGAGACCCACTTCAGACCTAGGGACACATACAGACTGAAAGTGAGGGGTTGAAAAAAAATATTCAACATAAATGGAAATCACAAAAGCTGGAGTAGCAATACTCATATGAGATAAAATAGACTTTAGAATACAGAATGTTACAAGAGACAAGGAAGGACACTACATAATGATCAAGGGATCAATCCAAGAAGAAGATATAACAATTATAAATATATATGCACCCAACATGGGAGCACCTCAATACATAAGGAAACTACTAACATCTATAAAAGAGGAAATTGACAGTAACACAATAATACTGGGAGATATTAACACCTAACTTACACCAATGGACAGATCATCCAAACAGAACATTAATAAGGAAACACAAGCTTTAAAAGACACAATAGACCAGAGAGATTTAATTGATATTTATAGGACATTCTATCCAGAAACAGCAATTACACTTCCTTCGCAAGTGTGCAGGGAGCATTCTCTAGGATAGATCACATGTTGAATCACAAATCAAGTTTTAGTAAATTTAAGAAAATTGAAATCATATCAAGCATCTTTTCTTACCACAACACTATGAAATTAGAAATCAGTTACAGGGAAAAAAACTTAAAAAACACAAACACATGGAGGCAAAACAATATGTTACTAAATAACAAAGAGATCACTGAAGAAATCAAAGAGGAAATCAAAAAATACCTAGAGACAAATGACAATAAAAACACGATGATCCAAAACCTGTGGGATGCAACAAAGCAGTTCTATGAGGGAAGTATATAACAATACAAGCCTACCTCAAGAAACAAGAAAAATCTCAAATAAACAATCTAACCTTACACCTAAAGGAACTACAGAAAGAAGAACAAGCAAAACCCACATTTAGTAGAAAGAAAGAAATCATAAAGATCAGAGTAGAAATAAATGAAATAGAAACAAAGAAAACAATAGCAAACCTCAATAAAACTAAAAGCTGGTTCTTTGAGAAGATAAACAAAATTGATAAACCATTACCCAGGCTCATCAGGAAAAACAGGGAGAGGACTCAATAAAATTAGAAATGAAAAAGGAGAAGTTACAACAGATACCGCAAAAATACAAAGCATCCTAAGAGACTGCTACAAGCAAACTCTATGCCAATAAAATGGACAACCTAGAAGAAATGGACAAATTCTTAGAAAGGTATAACCTTCCAAGACTGGACGAAGAAGAAGTAGAAAATATGAACAGGCAAATCACAAGGAATGAAATTAAAACTGTGATTAAAAATCTTCCAACAAACAAAAGTCCAGGATCGGGTTGCTACACAGGTGAATTCTGTCAAACATTTAAAAAGTTAACACCCATTTTTCTCAAGCTCTTCCAAAAAATTGCAGAGGAAGGAACACTCCCAAACTCATTCTATGACACCACCGTCACCCTGATACCAAAACCAGACAAAGATACTACAAAAAAAGAAAATTAAAAACCAATATCACTGATGAATATAGATGCAAAAATCTTCAACTAATTACTAGCAAACAGAATCCAACAACACATTAAAAGGATCATACACCATGATCACATGGGATTTATCCTAGGGATGCAAGGATTCTTCAATATACACAAATCAATCAATGTGATACACCATATTAACAAATTGAAGAATGAAAACCATATGATCATCTCAACAGATGCAGAAAAAGATTTGACAAAATTTAACACCCATTTATGATAAAAACTCTCTAAAAAGTGGGCACAGAGGGAACCTACTCAATATAATAAAGGCCGTATATGACAAACCCACAGCAAATATCATTCTCAATAGTGAAAAACTAAAAGGACTTCCTCTAAGATCAGGAACAAGACAAGGATGTCCACTCTCACCACTATTATTCAACATAGTTTTGGAAGTCCTAGCCATGGCAATCAGAGAAGAAAAAGAATTAAAAGGAATACAAATTGGAAAAGAAGAAGTAAAACTTTCACAGTTTGCAGATGACATGATACTATACGTAGAAAATCCTAAAGATGTCACCAGAAAACTACTAGAGCTAATCAATGAATTGGGTAAAGTAGCAGTATACAAAATTAATGCACACAAATCTCTTGCATTCCTATACACTAATGATGAAAAATCTGAAAGGGCAATTAAGGAAATACTCCCATTTACCATTGCAACAAAAGGAATAAAATACCTAGGTATAAACCTACCTAAGGAGACAAAAGACCTTTATGAAGAAAACTATAAGACATTGATGAAAGAAATTAAAGATGATACAAACAGATGGAGAGAAATAACATGCTTTTGGATTGGAAGAATCAATATTGTGAAAATGACTATACTACCCAAAGGAATCTACAGATTCAGTGCAATCCCTCTCAAACTACCAATTTTTTTTTTTTTTTTTTTACAGAACTAGAACAAAAATATGTTCAAATTTGTATGGAAACACAAAAGACCACTAATAGCCAAAGCAGTCTTGAGGGAAAATAACAGATCTGGAGGAATTAGACTCCCTGACTTCAGACTATAAGACAAAGCTACAGTAAGCAGACAATATGGTACTGGCACGAAAACAGAAATAGGGGTCAATGGAACAGGATAGAAAGCCCAGAGATAAACCCACAAATCTATGGTCAACTAATCTATGACAAAAGAGGCAAGGATATAAAATGGCTAAAAGATAGCCTCTTCAATAAGTGGTGATGGGAAAACTGGACAGCTATATGTAAAAGAATGAAATTAGAACACTCCCTAAACCATACACAAAAATAAACTTAAAATGGATAAGAAACCTAAATTTATGGCCAGACACTATAAAGCTCTTAGAGGAAAACATAGGAAGAACACTCTTTGATATAAATCACAGCAAGATCTTTTTTGGTCCACCTCCTAGAGTAATGGAAATAAAAACGTAAATAAACAAATGGGACCTAATGAAACTTAAAAGCTTTTGCAAAGCAAAGGGAACTACAGACGAGGTGAAAAGACAACCCTCAGAATGGGATAAAATATTTGCAAATGAATCAACCAGCAAAGGATTAATCTCCAAAATATATAAACAGCTCATACAGCTCAATTTAAATAAAAACAAACAACCCAATCAAAAAATGGGTCTAAGACCTAAATAGACATTTCTCCAAAAAAGACATACAGATGGCTAAGAAGGACATGAAAAGCTGCTCAACAGCACTAATTATTAGAGAAATGCAAATCAAAACTACAGTGAGGTATTACCTCATACCAGTTAGAATGGGCATCATCAGAAAATCTACAAACAACAAATGCTGGAGAGGGTGTAGAGAAAAATGAACCCTCTTGCACTGTTGGTAGGAATGTAAATTGATACAGCCACTATGGAGAACATAGTGTATGGAGGTTCCTTGCAAAACTAAAAATAAAATTACATTATGACCCAGCAATCCCACAACTGGGTATATACCCAGAGAAAACCATAATTCAAAAAGACACATGCACCCCAATGTTCATTGCAGCACTATTTACAATAACCAGGACATGGAAGCAACCTAAATGCCCATTGACAGAAGAAAGGATAAAGAAGATGTGGTACATATATACAATGGAATAGTACTCAGCCGTATGAAGGAATGAATTTGGGCCATTTGTAAAGATGTGGATGGATCTAGAGACTGTCATACAGAGTGAAGTAAGTCAAAAAGAGAAAAACAAATATCGTATATTAATGCATATATGTGGAACCTAGAAAAATGGTACAGTTGAACCGGTTTGCAGGGCATAAATGAGACACAGATGTAGAGAACAAACGTATGGATATCAAGGGGGAAAGTGTCAGCGGGGTGGTGCTGTGATAAATTGGGAGATTGGGATTGACATGTATACACTAATATGTATAAAATGGATAACTAATATGAACCTGCTGTAGAAAAAAATTAAGAAAATTCAAAAATTAAAAAAAAAGGGCTTCCCTGGTGGTGCAGTGGTTGAGAGTCCACCTGCCAATGTAGGGGACGCAGGCTCGTGCCCTGGGCCAGGAAGGTCCCACAGGCTGTGGAGCGGCTGGTCTCATGAGCCATGACTGCTGAGCCTGAGTGTCCAGAGCCTGTGATGTGCAATGGGAGAGGCCACAATAGTGAGAGGCCTGCATACTGCAAAATAGAAAAAATAAATAAATTAATTAAAATTAAAATTGAAAAAAGATAATTGTTCAAATATGGCTATATATATTAGAAGAAAGCTATGTTTAAACACCAATTCAGAGACATCCAAGATCTAAAACTAGTACAATCATCATTGTCATCATCATCATCAATAACTTTTATTTGTTTTTAAATTCTGTCAATTGACAAACTATATATTAGGGAAATCTATCTTTGGACATTACTGAAAGATAAAGCCTAAAAATATCAGGAAATATTCAGTTAATGTCTATTCTTTCCACCAAATCTCTTCTTAGACATTGTCAAAATGACCTTCTCACCAACTTTGTCACAAATTCACAAGGCTATATCAACAATAATTATTATCATTTAAATGTTTTTATGCACTGAAAATGATCAAAAAGTCTTTTACTTGTTCTTAGAAATAAAATTGTACAGATGATTCAAATAAGTAGTTAAAAATGACATTTATCCTCTTCACATTTATTTATGGAGGAGCCTTAAATATGTCTTCCTTTCTTATAATTATTGTTATTTTTATTTCTTTTTCATAGTCACTGCAGTTCTTCTGAAGTCATCCAGTTTGTGTGTAGTATTGTTTCTCTGGAAATTATTATGTTTTTTAATTATTATGCTATTTTAGTAGCTATAACTATTCAAGAATGAAAATAATTATTACTATTTTTTCTATAATTAATGTACAATTGATTAGATGCATAATCCAACAAATCAAATGTTTTTAAACACCGAAGTAACTTTTTCAAACTTTTAATTAATCAAATTCTCTTCAGTATTTCAAATTAAAAACATGAGCCTAAAATGCCATTCCCCTAAATGTTCAAAAAATTTAAGTAACACAAATGAGCACCATAATAATTAAAATAATCTCTCTAAAGCTAGCACAGTTTAAATTCAGATTTAATTAAAACCTTTATTTCAAATTTTGACATGTACATATTCAACAAATGTGAGAAAATTTATGACAGCTTTTTTGAGATTTCAATATTATCAGAGATTTGTAACAAGGATATGATTCTAAGTGTGACTTGTAAGACGATTTGACCATAATCAGTAATTACTGGCATAGCTCTATAAGGGATACACTTTGCCATCTATATCATTGGGACAAATGTACCCCATGTTTCACATCTAGCGTCTTCTATTCCACAGTTGAATTTTTTTGAAATCTAGTGTATTATGTGCACTTTGGGCATACTTAAGTTTTGTTCTCAATTTTACTTTGATGTTGATTACAACATTTTAATGCAAATTTTTGTAACAGTCTCTTTTTATAATTTTTGTAGTAACTTCTTACACAATTTTTACTACTTCTAGTGAATTGATCATATTCAAAATAATCTAATTTGGATTGAAAATCACATTATGTTTAATAGAAGTCTTCTTATTATTGAACTTTCTTATTTAACTAATTCAAAAATCATTCTATAGACATCCTATCAACAGTTTCCAAAGGCTACTTTAACTTTTTAAAAACCTATGTTTGGGTTTTTTTATAAGGTTACACTTTGTTTTTCCAATTTTATTCTTTCAGTTAGCTCCTATTCCCAGTGGTAGATATATTCACTCCACCAAGAAAATGTTCCAAGGTTCAAACTCTATCGTGAAAACTCACATAATTTTTAGCACTGGATATGTATCATTCTACAAATTTTATTTTATAGATGAGAAAATAGACTGGAAGTTTTAGTTATATGCTTCAACACAGACCACTAGTTAATGATTGAACCAAGAACAAAGGTCAACTCTCCTAACTCATATAAGAAGTGTTTTTGAGATTCCAGTTCAAGATGGCAACATAGGAGTTTCCTGAACTCATCTCCTCCCACAAACACAGTGACTGAACAACTACACATAGAGCAATTCTGTCTGAAAAAAATCCAGAAACTAGCTGAGTGACTCCTACATATCAGGCAAAGGAGAAAATACCCACATAAAAACAGGTAGAAAAGTCGGAGACACTCTCTCATCATAAAAAACTCCACCCCAAGCACAGAGCTATATAATTAGGAGGGAACTCACCTCCTAGATTCTCTCTGATGTGCAAAGGGTTTGGACCCCACATCTGGCTCCCCAACTTTTAGGAATTCCATCTGAGAGACAGGACCCCAAAATATCTAGCTCTGGAAGCCAACATGCCCTGAATTCATGAGATACAAAAGACTATAATGAACTGAAAATCAATTCTTAATGGGCTTGCTTGGACTCACTGTGGCTATCCCCCTGGGGCTCAGCACAAAGGCAGCAGACTGAAATGCTCAGTCTTTCCATGAAAGAAAACTATTTGCTTAGGAGTGTTTAGCAAAGTTGAAATATTTGTGATCAATACACAGAAGTTGATCATTTTTACACACTTAGGATAGTCAGCTTTTAAAAAATGTATTCTAAAAGATATTTGGTGGCATCTCATTGTGGTTTTAATTCACATTTACCTAATTAATGGTGATGTTGAGATTTTTTTATATGCTGTTGCCTTTAGCATAACTTCTCTGATGAATTGTCTATTCAGATTATTGGGATATTTTTAGGTAAAATGCTTGTTTTCTCATTATAAAGTTTACAGACAAGATACTGTCCATGAGTAACCTCAACCCAGAAACAAGCTATCAGTTTGTCAAAGAGAAAGGGATAATTGAACCAGGTATACTTATACAATAGAATATTACTCAGTAATAAAAAGGGACAAACTTCTGAGCACCAAAAATCAAAGTGGACAAAGTGCTACAGCCCCAACTGTAGGCAGTGGCCCTCAGTGCACAAAAGGAAAAGCCTCAGCCCACACCAAGCTCCAGCTCAATCCCATTTGCCAAGGCAGTGGCCACCGGGGAACCCCAGAAAAATCCACAGTCCATGCCCACATGATCTCCTGCCCTCCTGCCAAAGCCACTGGGTACAAGTAGTCTGCATAAGGATGCTCTTACAGAAGAACATGCCTTCAAGATCAAGAGAAGTAATGGTTTTGCCTAATTCATAAAGACAGCACAGAAAATCAAACAAAATGGTAAGACAGAGGAATATGTTCCAAATAATACCACAGGGGGGAAAAAAAACCTTAATGAATTGGACATAAAATAAAGAGTTCTAAACAATGGTCCATAAAATGCTTTCCAAACCGAGGAAAAGAATACAGAAACACAGTGAGAACTTCAACACTAAATTTAAAAATATAGAAAAGAAGAGATCAGAGCTGAAGGATACAATAACAGAAATAAAAAAATACACCAGAGAGAATCACCATCAGATCAGGTGGCATAGAAGAATGCATAAGTGTCCCGAAAGACAAAATATTGGAAATCACCCAATCAGAACAGCAAACAGAAAAAATAATTTCAAAAAAATGAGGATAGAGTAAGGGCTTTCTGAGACACCATCACACATACTAACACTCTCATTACAGGAGTCCCAGAAGAAGACAGTGAGAAAGGGGAAGAAAGCATATTTGATGAAATAATGTCTGAACATTTCCCCAACCTAGGGAAAGAAACAGATATCCAGGAAAAAGAAGCACAGAGAATTCCAAACAAGATGAACCCAAACAGGTCCACACCAAGACATATCAAAATTAAAATGAAAAAAAAAAATCAGAGAAAAATTTATAGGCAGCAAGAGAAAAGCAAAGATTTACATACAAAGAAACCCTCATAAGATTGTCAGCTGATTTTTCAGCAGAAATTTTGTAAGCCAGAAGGGAGGTGCACAATATATATAAAGTGCTGAAAGAAAAAAAAAAAAAAAACTACAACAAAAATACTCTACTTGGTAAGGTTATCATTCAGAATTAAAGGAGAGGTAAAGAGTTTCCCAGACAAACAAAATCTAAAACAATTCATCACCATCAAACTAACCTTACATGAAATGTTAAAGGGTCACTTTTCAGTGAAAAACAAAAGGTTTTAATAAGAAATAAGAAAATATATGAAGGAAAAATATTTCACTGGTAAAGGCAAACATATAGTAAACTCAGTGAATCAACCACTTAAAAATCTAATATCAAGGTTAAAAGACAAAAGTCGTAAAACCAACTCTATAATAAGAAGTTAAGGGATACACAAAAGATATAAAATATGATGTCAAAACATAAAATGTGGGTGGGGTTAGTAAAAATGTAGAGCTTTTAGAATTTGTTCAAACATAAAGGCTGTCAGTTTAAAACATATATATATATATATATATATATATAAAATATATATATATATATATATATAAAATATATATATATACACAAATATATACATACCTAATATATACATATATTAAGTTGATATATATGCTCTATGATAACCAAAAAACAGAAGCCTACAGTAGAACACAAAAAATAAAGAAAAAAGGAACCTGAACATAGCACAAAAGAAAATTCTCAAACCACAAGGGTAGTGACTATAAGAAGAAGAAAAGAACAGAGAAGAACTACAAAAACAATAAGAAAACAAGCAATAAAATAGTAGTATGTACATACCTAACAGTAATCATTTTAAATGTCAATGGACTAAATGCCCTATCAAAAGACATAAAGTACTGAATGGATTAAAAGAAAAAAAAAATGACCATCCACTACCTACAACTGACTCACTTCAGAACTAAAAACACAGGAAGACTGAAAGTAAAGGGAAGGAAAAATATTCTACATTAATGGAAACAAACAAACAAAAAGCTGATTAGCAATACTCGTATAAGACAAGTATACTTTAAAGCAGACTATAAAAGAAGACAAGAAGGGCATTACATAATGACAAGTGGGTCAATCTAAGAAGAGCATTCATTGACATATATATATATATATCTAACATAGGAGCACCTAAATATATAAAGCAATTATTAACATGGATAAGGAGAAAAATTGACAGTAATACAATAATAGTAGGCGACTCTAATATGCCACTTACATCAAAAGATAGGTCATCCAGACAGAAAATCAATAAGGAAACATTGGTCATAAATGATGTGCTAACCTAGATAGATTTCATAGATATCCACAGAACATTCCATCCCGAAACAGCAGAATAAGAATAAACATTCTTTCCAGGTGCACATGGAACATTCCCCAGGACAGATCACATGCTAGGCCACAGAAGAAGTTTCAGTAAATTTAATAAGGATGAAGTCATATCAAGCATCTTTTCCCACCAAAATGGTATGAAACTAGAAATCAATTATAGGAAGAAAATTGAAAAAAAAAAACACAAACATGTGGAGACTAAACCAGATGCTACTAAAAAAATAATGGATCAATAAATAAATCAAATAAGAAATTTAAAAATACCTTGAAATGAATGAAAATAAAAAGACTACTTTCTAAAATCTATGGGATAGAGAAAAAGCAAAGAGGGAACCTCATAGTGATACGGAACTATCTCAAGAAACAAGAAAAATTCAAATTAACAGTCTGACTGTACACCTAAAGGAATTAGAAAAAGAAGAACAAAGCCCAAAGTTAGTAGAAAAAGCAAATAATAATGATCATAGCAAAAATAAATGAGCTATAGATTGAAAAATAAGATCAATGAAACTAAGAGCATGGTTTTTTAAAAGACAGACAAAATTGATAAATCTTCATCCAGACTCATGAAGGAAAAAGGAGAGAGGACTGAAATTAATAAAGTTAAAAATAGAAGAGGAGAAGTTACAATGACATCACAGAAATATAAACAATCATAACAGAATACTGCAAACAATTGTATGCTAAGCAAATTGTACAACCTAGAAGAAATGGATAAATTCCTAGAAACATAAAATCTTCCAAGACTGAATCAGGAAGAAATAGAAAATCTGAACAAACCAATTACTAGTAATGAAATCAAATCAGTATTAAAAAAAAAAAGCTCCCCCTAAAAAAGTCCCAGGACCAGATATCTTCACAGGTGAATTCCATGAAACATTTAAAAAAGAATTACTATCTATCCTTCTGAAGCTATTCCAAAAAATTGAAGAGGAAAAGATAATTTCAAACCCATTGTATAAGGCAGCATTGCCTTGATACCAAAACTAGACAGCTATAAAGAAGAATGAATTTTTGCCATTTGTGACAACATGTATGGACTTAGAGGGTGTCATACTAAGTGAAATAAGTCTGACAGAGAAAGACAAATACTGTATGTTTTCATTTATATGTGGAATCTAAAAAACAAATAAAATGAACATCTATAACAAAACAGAAACTGACTCACAGATACAAATAGTCCAGAATGGATGGGGGTGGGGGAATAGGTGAAATAGTTGAAGGAGATTGAGAGGTACTAATTACCAAGTATAAAATAAATAAGTCACAGGGATGTAATGTACAGCACAAGGAATATACTCAATAATACTGTAATGACTTTTTATGGCACATAATCTATAAAAATATCTAATCACTATGTATACCTGAAACTATTATAATGTTGTAAGTCAACTATACTTCAATAAAAATAATTGCTACCTAGTGTATGATTCCATACATATTAGTGGAATCTAGAAAAGACAAACTTATAGGAACAGAAAGAAGGTCAGTTGTTGCTAGATATTGTAAATTGGGAGAGGAGATAATAATAGAAGGATAATATGAAGGGATTTGTAGAACAGTTCTGTATTGTACCGTAGTGGTGGAGAGATGGCTATATGAATTCAACATAATCCTTAGAACTTTATATTTTAAAAAGTAAATTTTCCTGCATACGAAAAATAAAAAGTCTCCAAAAATCTGCCAGGAGTTTTGGGTAACCCAAGGTGAAATACAGAATTTGACTGTTGGATTGCACAGAATGGAAAAAACTAAGGAGAATGTAAACCAAATGCGAGTTGTTGCCTTGAATTGGATAAAATTACAAGAAAAACTGGAAAAATCCAAGTAAAGTCTGTAGTTTAGTCGTTAGTAGTGTATTTATATTAATTCCTTACTTTTAACATTGGCACCATGGTTATAAAATATGTTAGTAGTAGGGAAGCATATTGGAATTCTATATACTATCTTTATAACTTTTGTAAGTAAAATTATTTCAAAATAAAACATTAAAAATAATCAACTTTTCTGATAGAGTTTGACTCCAGAAAATCTTTCTAAAACAAAATTATATAAATGATTTTTCAACAAGTATTTGTTTTGATACAGCTATCCACACTTCCATAAATGTGTTTTAGAAATATCCACAAAATATTGGAAAAGGATTATTTTTCCACTTACACCTGCCATGAATTATGGTACAAAAATTATAAAGGTAATTTGAAGGGTTTTCTTAATGTTTAAAATATTTTCTATGATTTTCAGACAAAAATATTTTCTATGATTTTTCAGACAAATTCATAATCATATATTTCAGATAACATAATGCATGCATCTCACTCTAGTCAGAGCATTAACTACATAATTTGAGTTTTGCAATGATCACTTTCACTCCTCCTCCTGTGTACATTCTTGATATGAGTTTGTTTTGTGAAAAGTAATCTTGTTGGTTCAAATGACTTGTGCTAATTTGCAAAGTCAGCTCTAATTTTGTGCACTATATCATAGCTTGAATATTTCCATTTTGAAATATGAATTGCTTTCTACAACTTAATAGACAAGTGAGAGTGTTTCTGTGTGAAAACCAATAAGTTTCATGATGAAAGCCAAGTTGTGTGTAAGAACTATTTGTCTCTTCACTAAGCTGAAGGAAAGCAAATTGATTTTCTTGGTCTTAATATGATTGGAAATTATAGCAGGATTATTAATTACTCTCTTAAATTCACATGTGATCCTGTGGCAAGGGCTTTCTCTATATACTGATATGGGTTATTTTCCATCACATTTTTTTAACATTTGAAATTTAAAATTCTAGTTTTTCAGCACTGGTGCACGTTGGTTCAACAAAAGAAAAAAGGATGAAGACAAATAACACAATGTAAACTCTTAACAAAAATTATGGATTCTTGTTAATAATAATACTAATAACTGACATTAATTTTAAACAAACATTAAGTTGCTAGGTAGTGTTCTATCATGCACATATTATCTCAATCATACCTCATAAAAACCATGTCAGGTAGGTTCTACAATCATTTCACCTGGAAATTTGAAGTATAAGATATTAAATAATTTGGCAAAGGGTAAATAGATGAAAGAGTCAGAACTTGGGTTCAGAACTAGGGATCCATATTATAGGGATATAATATACCAATATAATAAACTAAGAATGTTATTTTCCGTTAATATAATTCCTTTTTTCCTTAGTTATTCACCAATTTACTACTTCTAGTAGCTGACAGCTCTTTAGTATACAGTCAGGAATTATAATAGGGTATGTGGGAACATGGATCCCTGGTTCTGCATAATTATAGAAATAACTATACAAAATATAGAAATAATATATATAATGTATATTATATTATAACATATAAATAATAGTTAACATAATAATATATCTAAAAATATGTGCTCAGTAATTATGTTGTTATTTTACATATTACCAGAAGTTTGCATACCACCACTGGGAAAGACATTTTTAGGCATTGGGAAGCAATAGAAGTATTTGAGTAAGATGTGAAAGGAATAAAGTTTTGTTTTGTGAAAAAATAAATAGATGGTGTTTGCCAAGAGAATTAAAAGGGGAGGAGAGCAGAAAAAGACTGAACCAATAAGTAGGCCAATGAAGGATTCCAATTTTGATTGACAAAAGCTTGAATCAGTGAGGCAGCAGGCAGAATGGAAAAGCTGAATGAATACACAAGACATGACTGATAAAGGATGCACATAACTTTGGACTGGAATATGATGGGAGAAGGCAGTGAAATTATGTTGCCCAGAATGATTTTGAAATTCCAAGCCTAGAATAAGAAAAGGATGATATCTGTAACAAATAGAGTCCCTTTGACGGATCCAAGGGTACATGATGAAATATTTGATGATTGGCTAAGATGGTATACATAGGAAAGAAAGCAGGTAACAAAGCAAACCTGGAATAGTGACTTGGTAGCTATTCACTTGGAGGTGGGACTGTACTCCAAAAATTATTCTGACACTTGTTAAAAAAGGTAAGACAGATTTATTCAAGACTATTACAATAGGGGAGAAAGATTGAACTTGCCTCTGAATACAGCAAATTCCCTAAATATATTTAGGGAATTTATAGCCAATGAGTAGAGTGAGTGAGTCAGTGGATAGAAAATTACTAAGAGTAACTTAAATAAGTATCAAGGATAGAAGGATTCTTGCTAAAGGCAGGTCTTGACTTAGATATCAAGGGTAAGGAATGAGGGGGACTTCCCTGGCGATCCAGTGGTTGGGACTTTGCCTTCCAATGCAGGGGGTGCAGGTTCGATCCCTGGTTGGGGAACTAAGATCCCACATGCCTCACGGCCAAAAAACCAAAACATAAAACAGAAGCAATATTGTAACAAATTCAATAAAGTCTTTAAAAATGGTCCACATCAAAAAAAGTCTTAAGAAAAGAAAAGGGTAGGGAATGAGGAACTTGTTTTGTTATCAAGAGCAGGGTATTGTTCTTAAAATTACTTAGCAGCATTCTTCACTAACACTAGCCTTAGAAGGCCAGGGGAAGAGAAGCAGGTCAAGGCTGAGGCCCAGCCAAGAAAGCTCAAAAGAATGTAACAAAGTTTGCTCATGATTGGAGTCTTTGTCAATATTTGAAGCTGCTGGAATGAATGAGTCTGCTATGGGAGATCATGTGCAAAAAAAAAAAAACAAAAAGAAAAACAAAAAAAAAAACCGTATCTATAAGAAGTCGAAATAAAGTAACATATACATAGAAAAATAATGCTTACATATTAGCAGATTTGGAGTAAAATGAGTTGACTGCTATAGAATCATCATGAATACTAAAGGAGAAATAAGGGAATGATTAGCAGTACAAAGTAATGAATAAGGCTTAGAACATCCCAATAAGGAATGAAGAAAAATAAAGCTGAATTTAACATGAGACTTGAAACTTCAAGAGAAATGATTCAGTTTTAATAAAGAAAGGCAGGTGCTAAATTTAGAAATTAATCTGTGCACAACTCAATGCCAGATACAATAGGGAGTACAATTTTCAATCCTGTGATTTTGTATAATTAAGGTCCTTGGAAATCGTCTATCTTATATGTACTCTTTCTTCTCCTATCCCTCTTACATTTTCAATTGTAGACACATTTTGTGTTTTTTTATGTTGTTTTCTCTGCCAGAATTTTTGCAGTTTCCTACCCTCATCCATACCCTCCCAGTGAGCCCCTACTCATCCTTTGAGGTACAAGTCAAATATCAGCTTTTCTGTGACAGCTGTGCTGTTCCCTCATATAATATTAGCCTTTACCACCTATACTACTTCCTAGGACACAGTTCACAGTCCAATTTTAACATTATTATTTATTGACTTTCCTAAATATCCTATTACTGTGAATTTTTCAAGAACTGACTCAGGAACACGCTTCCATGATCATTTATAAAGATCATAAATAAAGATGACAGAGTTTGAATCAAATCATGTACTCACTGAGTTTTTGGTGAATAAATAATTCTGAAGAGCAAGGTGTGAAACAGACAGTAGTGGGTATCCCCTTTGCCTTAGTAATTGTCACTCTGGGAAAAGGAGATTTTGACTATCTGTGTGTTCCAGAGAAGTGTAAAACTTTCTTAAATCATCAGGTGGCTGGATAAACAGTAAAGGTTGAATAACTAAGGGAATGTCAACTTGGAACATGTAACCATTAATAAATGGATCCCAATTATCCACAGATCATTAAATTTCATTTGTAGAAGCTAATTTATTCAAATCATCTATTAAGTCATATCTCTTCTCACACAGATAGGTCATAGTCAGAAAAATGTATTCAGAATTGACAACTCGAGTAATAAGATATTTGGGGAAAGTTTATATCTCGTGGATATATGTGTGCATAAACTGCTTATGATCCAAAGGCTTTGGGGCACTTGAAATTTAAATTTTAGATTTATAATAATATTATTTTTATGGTTCAATATTTATTAAAAAGTTTTGATTTATTATGGAAGAGGAGCATCATCCAAAAATGACCAAGATTTATTCAGACATTGTATTATAGGAGGTAATAGTGACTCAGTCTTCCCTGGCTTTAGAATCTCAACATCAGATATAGGTGGGCACGTCTGGCTTACTACATCATCATATTACCTGGAAATTTTACTCTCTGAAGACGTTAAAAAGCTTATTAGAGATGACTTGAGGGACTTCCCTTGTGGTCCAGTGCTTAAGACTCGTGCTTCCACTGCAGGGTGCATGGGTTTGACCCCTGGTTGGGCAACTAAGATCCCGCATGTCACGTGGTGGCCAAAAGAGAAAACTATGAGAGACGATTTGAAAGTTAACTACCCAGTATGGGTTAAAATATATTTAGTTTTATTAAACTGTATATAGGTACACAAATTATACCTTATGTGTCTGTATCAATAACATTATCTGATAATCACATTATCTGGCAATCTCTCTCACTATAGTCAAATCCTTAACTGAGAATAACTCTTTTTCCCTCCCCAACAAACTTGTTTCTCACTAACCACTGCTACACTGTTGAATCTCATGGAATCATTGTCTAATAATGTTCCTCAATAGAATGTATATTTCCTAAATACAGAGGTTTTGCATATTTTAGACACTTCTATAATATATCCCCAGCTTGCAGAATATTGCCCTACCAATGCTAGCTTCTCAATAAATACTGTACCAATAAATATTTATAAAATAATTTATATCTTACCTCTGTTTATGGTTGATCATTTAGTTTAGATTGACCCATTCTGTGCATCAGTGTTGATAAAATAATTATCAAGAATTCTCATTACTCTCAAATGATTCAGTAAGAAGTATTTAAAATAACATGTCCTAAACCCATACTTCTCTTGCTGTACTTCTCTTCCTTTTTACCAATGTACATACTGATGAAAATTCAGCAACTTTCTTCAGTAATATTCAAGTGAGAACAAGCTTTACCAAAGCACTGCAGAATGCCTTCCCTTGGGTCGTCTTCAGGAGAGAGGTTGTGCATATCACCCAGCTTTAGCTGGAAGACAAAAACTCATAAATTAAGGAATGTTTTAAAGATCTGTCCCTACTCCTCAAAAGTCTTTTTATAGAGTGTTTCCCTCTGACTTACTGTCAAAATTCACTTCCACATGTTTTGGCTGCTATAGAAGAGTTAAGAACTGTGAATCCCTGGCTTGCTGTGGTTTTGCTACTGAACTGGGTCACAATTTTACTTTTTTTTTAGCATAATCTCCCGCCTCTTCAGAAAACTCTTTTGTATCTTAGCACAGTGCTCTCAACACGTCCATCTGCAAATGCTTCTCTGTCTTGGCTTTATTTGTCAGGACAATTCACTCAGTGGTTAATTGGCATTTGGTTTGGCTTGGTTTTTTTCCCAGTGTTGGATAATCACCTTCAAGGTAGCAGTAGTTTTCCTGTCCTTCTCTCCAAAAATGAAATGTATCATTTTGAATCCTAAATCTCAGTCCTCTTGCCTTAGGATGGTATTAGCAGCTTTTGTTTTGCAACACTGGAAACAAACATTGTCCCATACCAATGAGACAACCTCTGATCTTCCTCTGGTTTTGGTGGGAAAAAGTAGCTGATCCAAGTGATAGGCATCCACAGAAGGTGGAAATGAACAAACACTTCAGGAAAAAGTGAGAACATAATGCTGGCTTGCAGAGTACGGTGTTTGCAAGAATGAAGGAGATGTCCAGTCTATTTGCAAATAGCTCTGCTACTCTTGTTTGTGTGTGAGGGGAGGAATCTGGGGGGAAGGATGATTCCTACCTGATATTCTGAAGTAAAATAAAACCTTAGATAACATGACTAGAAACCTTGAATAAATTTCCCCGTACCCTAGCTTGGCAGGAGGTAAATGGTCAATTTCCCTCAAATCACCTTTAAACATCTAAATAATGACTGTTATAAATTGAAACTGGAGAGTTCTTCCCAAATGTTAGAGACTGCTTAGTCTTTCTGGCACTGGTGTAATCCCAGTAAAAGAAAAATTGTCACTAGTACCCCATCTGTTTTCCAAATGTCTACAATTGGATTATCTGCTACTATCCCTGAAAATTACTAAATTTGGGGTTGAATTTATTTAGTTTAGGAAAGCATGGCATTCTTGCTAAAGTTCATGAAACACTTTCATATCTTTCACACTTTTTTTGGAGGGGAAGCCTCCATTAACTTGAAAATTGTTATGTTTCTCTCTTAGCCATGTTCGCAGTTTTTAGGCGTTTGAAATCATCTTTGTTTTATATGTTCACACAGTTTCATAAACCTACTTACAAACATGCCTACTCTTTGCTAATCCATATTCTGACCTGATTCCTGATTAAACATTAGCATAACTCAATTCTTAACATGTTGGTATGCTAATCTTTAAGACAAAAATCTGTTCTAATATAGTAATGATATTTTATTGTAATCTATTATGTTAACTTGATTATGAATTACAATTTAACCACTATTAAAATTTAAATTATAGTAGAGCACAATTTAGGAGTATTATTTACTCCTTCACATCCCTCAGACTCACTGAGTCATATCTGTTATCCCTCTGGCATCCAACAGACACTCATTGAAGCAACTCGGAGAAAGACCTTTTGTTTGAAGACAGAAAGCATTAATCAAGAGAAAGAAATTTGACATGGTGGAAAGGGCAGAGATGGTGTGCATATACAGAATTTCATCAAATGTCAGGAAGAGAAACTAGAATACATTTTGAAATACAATAGGTATTCAAAAAGGTATCCCCATTTTTTTTGGTATCCCCATTTTTTGCAGCTTAACGGAGCTGAGAAAACTGATCTATGACAAAAGATAGGAATAGCACTTCAAATCCCTTGCATGAGGAGCACTGATATGTGAAGTTGGTCAAAGATATGGACCCACTGAGTCAAAACTCTGTGTGTGTGTGCATGTGTACACACACGTGTATGTGTGCCTGCTGGAGTAGATTAGGCACATAAATATCTTCACCAGGAACAACAAGGACGTCTGAATAAAATACTGGAAAACATGTTTGAAGAAATTAGAACAGGAAAGGGACATTAACGGAAAACTGTTGAAATCCAAATAGGTTGGACTTTACTTTGTAATAATGTACGATTGTTAGATTCTTAACTTTGACAACTGTACTTTAGTAATATAAGATGATAATGTTAGAGGAAAACATGCACCTGTATTAAAGGTATATAGGGGCTGTTTGTACTATCTTTGCAAATTTTCTGTAAATCTATTTTTTTTCCAAAAAACAGTTTATTTAAAAATAAAATGTACACCTGTATAAAGGTAAAAAGCAGAAGGTAGACATTAAAAAAAATAGAATAGGAAAAGAGCTAAAAACCTTCTTAAAAAATTTTGATGAGAAAGCAATAAGGAGCAGGTGCCACCTCCAGGCCGTTTTGTGAAATGGGTTCAGTTTCTATAAAGCACAAGACCGTCAAGATCTCATGGGGTAGTTAAAGTGATGTTTGGTTCACTGTAGAAAACAAAAGGGAAAGGGGCGGGGGGAGTGAGTGGGTTGACACTCAGCTTTCTTACAGAGCTGCCTCACATGAACACTGTCCATGAGAGATAGAAAGAGTGAGTGACTGTTAAGGTTCAAAGTTATATAGAGATAAGCTCTGCTGGCAATACCTATGTTCTAAAGCCCCAAGAAGACATATGAGAAACCGGACCTGTGCTACTGTTGTGTATGTGTCCCTTACTCTGGTGTCTTTTCCTCTAGCAAAATCAACCCTAAAGTAAAAGAGACCATCTCAATCTCCAGTCACATGGAAGATAATTTGGACCGGCTGTGTTTGCTCACTTATGTTTATGCAGTAAGATATAAGTTAGCCTACCCAAATCTTCATCAGCAAGGGAATGGTTAAATAAAGTATGCTACATCCATACAATGAATTCTATACAACAATTTACTAAAATTAGAGATGCAAGTTGATATTTATTGATATGGAGAAATATTCACAGTATATTACTGTGTGAAAAACGCAAAAGACTATGTATCTTATATATAATGCAAACAAATATATACATAAAGAAAAATCATGTACATATATATGAAAAAAAAACTTGGAAGGATGTACTATAAAAGATTAATAGCACTTATATCCAGATAAATGGGTGATTTTTAACTTTCTTCTTTAAACTTTTAGTATTGTATACATTTTTAGAAATGGTATATCTTACTTCAGTAATCAGGAAAGAGTCAATTTATTTCCATTTTGAAACAAAATAGTAGGTTTTCTTTAAGTTAGACAATTTTTAGGTCACTTCAGATTCAGAGCTCATGTGATCTGGCAGTACTTCTGGTGATAGGATAGGAAAAGATGATGGTGATGAGTGATATGGGATTTTTCTCTCTGGGTGATCCATGTGACATGCAGAATTACTGTCTTTTGATGCCCACAAAGCTTTGTCTGTCTCTCTGTAGGGAGCTGTAAAAAAATGTGAAGCAGCTGAAAAGGATAGAAAAGAAGATGTGCATGAATTTTAACAGAGGAGGTTTTTTTTCTGTGTTTTCCCATCCTCTTAGGAAAAGACCAAGACTACAGAGCCTTTCATTTTTCTCAAGGACAAGCGAAGTGGGAGCCTCCCATCAGCAAGTTGGACATATTTATAGGAATACTGACTTATAAGGGGAAATAAGCCCTTCCAGGACCATGAGAAGCTGCCACTTCTCCAAGTCTGTCCCATCAGGAATACAGACTGATGCTATGGCTTGTTGATTTATGCTGGTACTTTTCCCTGGAGCCACAGCCAGATCCCGGCATGTGGGATTCCATTTATGGCCAAGTCATGGGCACTGTATACATTACTCAGATTTATATTAGAACATTATGGCTTTGAGATAGATAGGATAGATAGATAATAGATAGATAGATAGATAGATAGATAGACAGATAGATGTTGGAATTAGAAAATAAAAACAAAAATTCAATTATTTCTCTTAGGAAAAAATAACATTTTTTCCAAGCAAAGAAATGAGCAGCTAGCATTTCAGTTTGTCTTTGTTAGAGGGAAGTTTTGTGTTCCAAGATTATAGGGCAGTCATGGGTCTTCCTAACCCTGTGTCTAGACTCAGGGGAGAATATACAAATGGAGGAAATGCATAAAATTAGCAAGTGAAAGGAGAATTTGTAATATGGGGAGAGTATACCTGAGAGCAACTGCTTGTGGATTACATACTTATGTGAAGAGATAAAATACACAGTACTCATTAGGGAAAAGAATATAAAATACCATGTGAAGAGTTCATGCAGTAGAGAGGGCATATGTGGGTCATTAACAATGGCCCCTCTTAAGAAGACATTTAGAATTAAAATCCATTATACTTAGTAAAGGATTTTCCTGGGTTAAGTGTTTCTTGATGTGATTCAGGAAAATGGAGGAAGTCTCTGTGCTACCCTATGGTGACAAATGGGCATTGATGGCACCAACCATACTGAGAAGAATGGAACTCTGGATTTAGCATCAGGGAAAGTTTACCACAGTAAATACTACTCAACTCAGGTTTACCAGAGTTCACCTCTATCCTCTAGATGTTTGGTCCCAGATTCTTCATTTCTATGGAAAAATAATGGGATCCAAGCTCTAGAGAGAGGTGTACGGGTTGAGGGAATTCCTGGTGTAACTTCTTTAATTTTTTCTTTTAACTATAGTGGCAGCCTGGAAACTGATTCCCCAACTCAAATATCTAAAGTAGACTTATTTTATTCACCACACTTCAGAGGCCACCCACGCACAATGCTACATGTAAAACTTTATTGTTCAGCCAATGGTTATTTTTCCTGAAGCAATAGAAGTGAGATTGCCAAAAAGCACAAATTTAGTCAATGTTTCTGATTCTTGGTTGGTTTACAAGAGAAGAAATAAATCTAATAAACAAACATAGTTTTAAATGTTCAGTATAAATACAAGCAAAGTAAGGCATCATCAAGGATGTATTATGTTTATTAAATGTTAAAATTTTAAATGGTGTTACATACAGGTGGTGAGAATACAGAAATGACTATTGTCTTTTGCATCCTGCCATTGGTGCTGTGAGTAGAAAATATTTGACAACAGATAGCGAAATACATCACACATATTAAAGTGCTCTTACTTTTTAACCAAATAATTGCACTGCTGAAAATATGCCTTAAGAAGCTAAGAAATAGCCAGACATATGAAATTTTAAAAAATAGATTTATGCTGATAAAAGTTGTCACAGTATTTAGCTTTGTGGTGTAGTGATGGATGGACAATAGGAGGTCTTTGAGGATGTTGGAAATACTCTATGTATTGATCTGGCTCCTCGTTAACAAGGTTTGTTCAATTTGTGAAATTTTGAAGTCATGCACTCATAACATGTGTACTGTTCTGTAACCATGATGCATTTCAGTAAAATATTTATTTCAAAATAAATTCTTCACAGTTTTTTAAAGTATAAAACTCCAGGCTCAGTTTATTCAACTGCACACTCTGGGTCGTGAGTATTACTATGAAATGTTCAAGAGATAATTTGACCAAACCCCACTGTAAAAGAGGAAAGATTCAGGTAGAGAACATCTCTAAGAACTAAACTCAAATCCAAGCCTCGATGTTTCTGAGCTTGTTCCACTTCAGCAGGACATATATTCAGTCAACAAGTTTTTATTATGTACCTATGATGGGACAGGCACTCTGCTACATGTTGGGCATACAACATCAACAAAATAAAGCATCATCAGCAAAAGAGAAGTCTGGGCTATTGTAGAGCTTATATTCTAGTTGACATGTCAAAATACATTATTGAGTCCAAAAACCCAATGTGATGTAATAGTGGAACTGATATTTCTTCCCTTCCTTTCTCCCCTTCCTTTCTCCCCACACTTTCCTGCTGGCCTCTGTCAAGGTCATGAGGGCTAGAGCTGGATCATTAATTTTATATGAAATACCATACCTGAGAATGGTGGAGGATAAGATAGAAACTAATTCTCTGATACCATGTTTCAACACATTAGACCTGGGTAACTTACCTTTTGACATGTTTTACTTACTTGAAAGTGAAATAAAATTCTGTCTTATATAGGACACTGCTCCTTTAGATTTTAGTCACTGGTAGTTATAAATATTCAAACACTACAACTTTGTGAGAAATTGTACCATTTTTAAATGACATCCAAGGGCATCCAGAGAACCTGCTGGCCACTTAAAGTCCTATTTCCTATTGCCCAAGTCAAAGGCACTTACAGCTACTATTCAGCCCATATACAAAATGTGTTTATGTAGATCAATGCAAAGTTCAGTTCAAGGAAATAGATGAGAACATGCATCCCCTATATCTCAGTCCTGACAAAGGATTGATGTTGCCTTCTTTCCATATACATGTATATACACATGTATCAATGTCACAGCAGATGTAGAGAATCTGAATCAATCACAGGAGAGAAAATTCCTGTTTTCCTCCATTCATCCTAGTTATTTCTCTTCCTAAACCTAATATTGGTAAAAATAATCTGATTATATCTGAAATATTTCACATCACAAGCTATTCCATAATGAATACACCAAAACATAATCAGTTTAGTTGCTTACACTTAACCCAATTTATGTTTTCAACATTAAAAAAAGACACACATAAAAATGGTAGTATTTCACATTATAAGATGCTGTCTAAATTTCTTGCTCTCCATTTTAAAATTGAACAGTATAAGAATATGAGAAAGAAATAGCCTGGGAACCAACTCGCATTTATTTTGAATTAATTTCAGACTCAAGGAAAAGCACATTTATTCAAAGCTAAGAAATCCAGATTTGTAATTAACTCTGGTTTGTTTTCTGTCACTGTTGACAAATCAGCATTGACTATGTGTCTAAAAACTGGTTATATGTTTATCTCAAAGAACTAATTTGCAAAGATATTTCAGGCTTTCCTTTTCAAGAATGCCATGGTCAGTGATTAACTTTGCACTTTCTCATGATACATCCTTTCTTTGTATTTTAATTATGGACTCAAGGAGCAAAGTGCAAATTTAGAGACAGCATTAGAAATACCCAGCAAAGATAGCTTGTTTTCTGTTTACAAGAAAAGATTCATAATACTATGTGTAAAGATAATTCCTATTTACTTCTTCTTTTTTTAAAACTAAAGAAGAAAAAAAGCAAGCTTGCTGAGAGTAAAAGCTAATAAAGATAAAGATAAAACTTTGCTATGGACATTCATAGCCTTGGTCAGTTACCATCAGCACAGAGATAAATTTCTGCCATAGAAATTTCTCCAGCTGACTTCCAGGAATGGCTGCCCCCAAAATAAGGGCTAAAGATTAAAACCCAATACCTCCAGAGCTGTTGGAAATCTAACTTTAAAAAGAGATACAGTTTTAAATTCAATTTTCTCATCTGTAAAATGATGGAGTAGGACAAGATAACTGTAAGATTGTACTCTTTTGAGAGGATATAAATGTATTTTGTTTAGGACAATAATCTAGAGGTGGGGAAAATATATATAATGAAATTTTCATCTAACTGGTAAGACATCTCATTTTTTTTCCTTTAGTAGCATGTTACTGCTTGGTTCACTTAAATAATACATAACTGAGAGAAGTCCTGTTAAAGATGGTAAATTAATATGTTTTACTTCATTTCTCTTCAGCAAAAAATAAGTAAGAGGACCAAATACATCTGTAAAGAAGCAACGATATAACCTCAATTCCCAAAACAACAAGAAATGTGAAAAATTATTTATCTTTAATAAAACAAAGAAATAGCCTGAAATCCCAAGCAACAGCACAAAACTCTGGTGCACACTTTTCTATTGCTGTATGGTGAAATCTAGATCAAAATGAAAACAAAAAAGTACATTTAAAAGTAGACATATATCTCTACAGACCTTGATCAGAAAATAGCTTTCTCTATACTAAGTCCCACACATCTCTAAGATCTATTAAAATATCTTATTTTAATCAGAGTGACAAGGTACAAGAATGTGAAGAGGCTATGAAGAGGAGGAGATCACCTTGGTCGACTCAGTTCAACTCCATTAAATTTCAGGGAATGTCAACTGGAGGAGGAGACATGATGAAGTGTCATGGGCTCTGCTGTGGAGAATGAGAGTGCAGGCTCAGAATTTACATAAAACTTTGAAAGCCATATTAGAAAGAGCAGTAAAATTTAATAAATGTGATTGGATACAGGTAAGAAAAAATAAAACAAAAAACAAGCATAAAGTAAGAACAGACCAAGATTATATAAAACACTATGAGACTGATATATAAATACTGAACATTCCTAATGAAATGGAAATATCACATGGAATATATTTTTAAAAATCAAAGCTATAGAAGATTTTGACATGCAATCATAATTTTATTTGGATATTGAAAGACAATACTGTGTTCTAAAGAAAATTATTCAAAGTTTCAAAATAATGTAATCTGGTAATATAAAAAAACAGAAAATAGTTGAAAATCAAGACAGGAAAGTCATGAATGGGGAAAAAAATACAGCTTGGCATCAGACTTTTCCACAGTGATACAGTGTGGCAGAAAATATGGCCAAAATGACCACAAATTTCTGGTGATTTAATGTCTGACTAATAATTGTTGTCCCATAATTCTGAGGACGGAAAGCAGCTATTTTCACACAACCAAGAATTTAAGGACTAGCATATATGTCTGTTCTTCTTGAAATTGAAAGTAAACTTTAATGCTTACTAAATAAGGAAATTCAGCCAACCAAAAGATGACTCAAAGAACTTAGCAATGGAGAAGGTTTTGTAAAAGTAACTGATTGGGAATAATGCACTTATTTAATTGTAAAGCTAAAACTAGACACTTTGTGAAATTATAAAATATAAATGTCATAAACACTTATAAATAATAAATATTCAATTCAAACAATATAACTTGATTCCATACACATATATTAAATATTTTAAAATTTGGATGTAGAGAAGGAATGTTGAATTAAATATAATATTATTTTTAGTAGAAACTTACTAACATATGCCTACCTTTAAAAAATATAGCTGGAAAAGTATAATTTCAAACCTTTGTATTTTATAACTATAATTTTATGATTATATTTCTCTTATTTAAAATATTTAGAAATGAGTTCTATTTCACTTTTCCTTTTAGAAAATTCAAATAAAGTATGTCATTTCAATAAAATAGTACCATATATACTATGAGTACCATATAGTATGAATGTGAATTTTGATGTTCTCAGTATTGTAAGACAGAAAAGTCCTGTAATATAGTACCCTAAGGATCCTACAGAAACAAAGAAATAAGAAGTTAATACTTCCTGATTGTTCAAAAAATGCTTCTTGGAAAAGATAGTAATGTGAATCTTGAAAAAATAAAAGGGGTCATAATCCAGGAGTGTGGGGACATGAAAACATTTTATAAATTCTCACAAAGGGTAATATTTATATATTATGTAGAGGATATGAAAATACCACCATGATCTATTTTGGTCACAAATAAAACAAACAGATAAACTCAAAAAGAGTCTTACTTGAGCTGCTAGTATCCTCCCACTTGAGCCATGGGACAGTGGAAGTGATGGCAGATGAGATTGAGATAGACCCATCTTCTCTTCCCTCTGGAGTTTCCTTTCATCAGCTCCCCCTCCTACCGCAGATTTGCACTTTAACAATTCCTTTCCTTTGGGGGAAACTTTCGGTCTGTTGGGGACCTGTCCTGGCTGTTGACAAAGAATCTCTCCCGCACTCCAAACACATGCACCTGGCCTCCTCCACTCCTAAGTGAGCACGTCCCCGCCCCCTGGTGGCCAGGACAGGGGGAGTGCAGCTGGCCCTGCAAAGGAGAAAGTGGCCCCATGGAGGAGTCTGGACCATTGCTCAGGCTACCAAATTATCCCATGACCTCTGTCCCCTTAATTGTTTATAACTGCAGTCTCTTTTGTTTTCTGGATGAGGAAGGGAATAGAGTTGGAACTTAAATAACTGTAATGAAAGGTGAATGGACTTTGAGCTTTCCCTGTGTCCTGTGGACCTGGCTGAGCGCTTTGCATGAAGATGCCCACGGTGGTCCTGGGCCTGAGCATTTGCCCACCTGTGGGGCTGACCATTTTCTCTGCCCTGAGCTTCCCTCTACTCGCTGAACGCACCGCTAGGTCTGGGAAGGGACTTCCAGAGTGCCTTAGCATCTGTTGATCATTTTTTCCCGAGGAAAACTAGTTAAGAAAACCGGAGCCTTCCCTCTCCTTTGTTTACCAGACGACTAATTTCAGAATCGCGGGTTGTCCTGTGAGCACTATCCTGGCTCATTCAGATCCTGTACCGAGAGACGAGCCACTCAGTACTTAGGAGATGTCTGCACCTTTGTTCCTAAATTTGACTATTAACAATACACGTACACTACAAAAAAAAAAAAAAAAAAAAAAAAACGTGATGGAGCTACGTTCTATTAGTGTCCTTTCCAGAAGGAGAAAAGGGACTGGATCGCCTTGGAGGTCCCCCCACCCCTCCCCCACCTGGGGGTAGCATGAGGCGCAGGAGGTCGTTGTGGTTGATTAACTTTGCATTTGGTGTGCTTGTCTTTGCCCCTGCACGTGGACGCAGCTGTGGACGAGGACCCCAGGTGTACAGCCTGCAGCTTCAGGGCCTCCTCCCCAGCTCCATCCCGGATGTCAGGGTGTTGGGTGACTGCAGGATTGGAGTTCCAGGAAGGTAAAAACTAGCTGCTGGGTTTTATTTCTCCTCCGTGAAAATTCATTCTTCAGTGTTGGTATTTGTGTGTGGACAGGGGGAGGTTGGTCTGGCAGAACTGTCAGGGAGGTGGACCTGGGAATCCTCACCGTGAGTACTGGCGTGCCCGGCCCTGACCTGTCCCCGCTTAATCACTGGAAATGAAGATATCTTCAACTGCATTAAAATATCTGGGTCAGTGACATTGCCACAGATGCTGGTATATTCTGCAGAAGCAGAACCCAAAAGACATTTCAGCAGGCTTATGGGCTGGTCCTCTGCACTCTACCCTGGTTTTTCTACTATCTCTGGCTCAAGTGGATGTTAGTTCCTCACATGCATCAAGACTCCTCCCAGCCCTAGCTTCACTCAGTCACCTGTATGACTGTTCCAGCACTCTGGATAGTTCCCTTGTCAGCATGCCTTAATGCTCACAGTGTGTGTGACAGAGGATGCTCATTGCCTGTCCTCAAGTTCATTCTCCCCTTCTTCTCAAATAACAGAATGTTGCCTTCCAGAATAATTATGATGTATGGCAAAATTAGCACTGAGATATAAGCAATAGTTTCTTATGAAATTTCCAGGAAGTCTCTTTGGTGGGGAGGGCTACTCCCTTTTCATTATACCTTCTCCTAAAATTTCTTGTGTCCAAAATACAGAAGGATGGGCTGAGCCTGGGTTTTCGACCCCAAGGTAACACATTAAGGATAGTATATAGCAAAAAGAAAGGAAACTTGGTAGCATTATGATTAGGGAACCACATTTCTAGCCCTGGATTGCCACAGCTCTCTTAGGAAAGAGAAACTCTAAAAGCCATTATGGAAGGGCTTCTGTGAAGTACAGCAGAACATAATCTTCAACATGGATACTTTACTGATGTTTTTTGTTGTTGTTGTTTATTTGTTTGTTTTTTTGGTACACGGACCTCTCACTGTTGTGGTCTCTCCCGTTGTGGAGCACAGGATCCAGATGCGCAGGCTCAGTGGCCATGGTTCATGGGCCCAGCTGCTCCACTGCATGTGGGATCTTCCCAGACCAGGGCACAAACCCATGTCCCCTGCATCGGCAGGAGGACTCTCAACCACTGTGACACCAGGGAAGCTCTTTACTGATGTTTATTTCAAGTCTTTCTATCCACATTAATTTAGAAAATATTCTTTGTTAATAAGGAAATAGAAAGTATAATATATAAATTTTATTAATTCTTATATGTCTCATATTTTCAAATTCTTATAATGTATTTAAAAATTTTTTTCAACTAAGAAAGACCCTTTAAAAATCAAAGTTGAGAAATAGTTGACATCATGTTTTGGTAATTTACTGATTAAAACTCTTCATATCCTCCATGTTGCATGTTCAGGCAGATGTACAATAATTTTCTCAGGTTGACAGTCTTTGAGATCAGTGCCAAGGTTGAGACAAATACATAGATGGCTGGGCTTCCACAATAAATCCAATTAAAGTAGGCATAGGATGGGAGAAGAGCCAGTGGTATCTAGAAAAGGATGATATGGCAAGGGATTTAGTGTTTCCTAAAAAATGTCCAGATAAAGCTGCTCATTGAAGACTTGTTACTCAATCCCCATCTTAGGTTTTCTCTTCCTCTTTCTTTATTATGCAGAGTATATTTTTCTGTAAGAGACCTGGCACCACTATCAAAGTATTATATCAGCAAAGCCAATGTCTCCCTATAGAAATATATCTTCCAAGTTTTTATGGTAATAATTATTGTCAGAAGGGTGATGAGTGATGTACTAAGTTAAATAATCAAAGAAAGTTATGAGAAAGCATTGCATGTGTGTTATAGGATCTTTCTTCTTCCTTACAAAATACTAAAAGTTAGGGGATGCTCTAAAGAAAGGTCTTGTAAAGCTTTCCTAAGATTAAGAATGATTCAAATTTTCCTTTGTATATGTGGGAAACCTACATAAAACTCCTAAATGCCAAGTTCCCAGAAAGACTGCTGCTGGGAATTGTCCTTTTGAAACCTTTCCTACCTCACCACAGAGCCTATGAATATATACATATTTTTCCCCTTAAATCTATTGCTTTTTATAGCTTCCACCTTTAAAATTTTGAAGAGTGAGTCATACTCCCTCTTAGTGCATCCCTATTTTATAGCCTTAACAATATTCGATTTGAATTTACTTTGCTAGTCACTATAGAAAAACAGATGGGGTAAAAAATGAGCTTAGGGCTTCCCTGGTGGTGCAGTGGTTGACAGTCTGCTTGCCGATGCAGGGACATGGGTTTGTGTCCTGGTCCGGGAAGATCCCACATGCCAAAGAGCAGCTAGGCCCGTGAGCCATGGCCACTGAGCCTGTGCATCCAGAGCCTGTAAACTGCAATAGGAGAGGCCACAATGGTGAGAGGCCTGCGTACCGCAAAAAAAAAAAAAAAAAAAAAAAGAGCTTAGATAAGTTATAAAATTTTATGTGCTCTTATATTATCTGAAACTTTCCCTAGACTTTTATCTTTGGCTTCCTTGGTTGATGGTAATTGCAGCTTCGTTGACTTCCCGTTCTCTATTTTTATTAATGGAATCACCATGCTCTGAGAAGTACAAACTACATAGAGCATCTCTGGAGGAAGAGATGCAGAGATGCCTTCAAGAGAGAAAGAGACAAAGAAGCAGCAAGGCAACGGGCATGTCAGTGAAAAAGACTCCTTGAGTTGGAGGTGAATCCTCCAGTCCCAGTTGTCTGCTCACTCTATGTTGACAAGAAAAGAACTGCCCAACCAAGACCTTTCCAAACTCCTCAACCACAAATTCACAAGGAGAATCAAATTTTTGTTTTAAGCCACTAGGTTTGGAGACAGATTTTTACACAGAAATAGAAAATGAGAACAAGATGGTTACTTAACCTCTTGGTACATGTTTCCTGTACTGTAATATGTAGGTGGATAATAATACCTATATCATAAGGTTATTGTATTCATTAAATAAGATTCATAATATTGTACATGCACACATGGGGAGAGGGAAATAAAAGTTTGGGAGTTTTTTAAAAAATTTGTGATATATATATCGACTATAACTGTGATAATTGTGTTGCTATCATATTAAACATCCCATTGAAAAGACCAGTTTCCTCAGTGGTGTGATAATGAATGAAGTGATAATATAAACCTATCTATATTGACAGCCTACTGTAATTAACTTTGGAATTTGAGGCATTTCCAGACTGGTGAGCAGAGTTATGTGTGGTAAGTAATGACTTTTTTCAGTTTGTTCATTTTTTAATACTTAAAGAAGGAAAAGTTGAATCCAACTTGGTTTTGTAAGAAAATAACTTTTCAGAATCATCTTAATATCCATAATTTATAAATTGTCTTATATTTTTAAATGTGTTTTTTTTTTTTGTCAGGGTTAAAGAACCCTTCAGAAAGCTTCCTAATTTGTTTACTATTTCAAGTTGTTCATTCCTAATAACATGAGGGCATTAGAGACATAAACAAGAATTTCAAACAAATCAACTATCCGACTAAGGAATTAAACAGCCAGTGAGAAGCATAAGATTAAATATAAACAAAGTAAGAAAATAACTTTTTCTGATTGGTAAGAAAAAAGCCATTTTTAAAAATAGTAGCAACAAAAATATATTTTATTAGTGCTTTTTTTCACTTTATAGAAATAGTAGTAGTAAAATATGCAATGTATTTATGCTCCTTATAAAACATTTAAATATCTTAATTTAATTGTATTTTTCTTATTTGACATATACATAAAAGAAGAATAGAACTTTAAATGGCAGGATAGGTAGGATCAGAAGATTAAACTAAGGTCTTTTTGTGCAAAAGAATCTAGGCAGAGTTAACAGACTATGACTGGAAATGAGGGAGGGAATTACACAAAGTGTTTAAAAAAAATAGCTTGTTACAAACTATAATATCAAAACCAGACTGAAGTTTAGAATAAATCTTCAGAAGGCTATGTTGATGACTTAATGGTCAATGTGGTTGGATAGAGAATAGTTAGCAATAATTCCAAAAGTTTCAAATTATTCTACCTAAATATTTATTTATCTGAATAATGTGTTTAATATGAATCACTTTGCTGTACACCTGAAAGTAACACAATATTGTAAATCAACTATACTCCAACATAAAATAAAAATTAAATAAAAAATACACCCCCCAAAATCGTGACATAATATCTCAATATGCTTAGGATATGCTGTTAAAGTGAGGATATAATATTGATAGTATTACATGCAATAACATGGCAGTGATGCAGGGATGGAAATTTCCTCAAATGACTGAATATACTCATAAAGTCACAACCTGTGCAAACTGAGTTCTCTATGTGTGGAACGTTCTTGGCTCGGATATCGATATGACTTACTCTATAATTTCATTGTCCCTCTGGTTCTCATTATCAGGATAAACTAAGTTATCCGGTGGTAAAAATGAACCCACAACTTTTACTGCCTCAGTCTAGTAATGATACTTGATATGTGCAATCATTTTCTATTTCTAGTATTCATCACTCAACCACATCTAACTATAATAGGAGAGTAATGGATTAATTGATTAGCATTACTGTTTTTTATGCAAATTTCTTGTTTGCTGACCAAATGTCCCATGATTTCCTCTCTTCCACATTTAGAACACTCAATTTATTTCCAATGGAGATAAGCCAAAAGTCCAGTCAGGCATCAAATCTATATTGAAACTCGGGATCTAAGTGTTATGTGTGGTAATATCTACATCCAGTCCACTTGAATTTCCTATATACCAAAAAATAATAAAATAAAATAAATCTTAAAAGAAGGAGGGATGTGGTATATATGTGTGCATGAGAGAGAGAGAGAGAGAGAAGAATGGGAGATACTCAGCAATTACTCTAACAATTATGAAAGTCCCTTACCCCGGAAATGTGAACTGTTTCTTGATTAAGCATTAAGTTTGCTCCCTGGAATAATTACCCCTTCCACTGTTAATGTGGCCTCTTGTACTTTCTCCCTTTTCCATTTATTAGCTTTGGTCATGTCTGATATGTGTTTGAGGAATATACTTTCCTGGGGAACCACATAGTTTTCCCAGTCCTTTCCGTGGTTTAGAAAATTTGAGATCTCTAGGGTCATTTTTCTTCTTTGCTAATAATCTCTTTCTTGTAATTTTTTACCATAGCTGTCAATAGCAACTGCTTCAGCTTATAGGGTTACCATAACAAAATCCACAGATTGGGTGGCTTAAACAACAGAAATTTATTTTCTCACCATTCTGGAAGCTAGAAGTCCAAGATTAAGGTGTCATCATGTTTGATTTCTCCTGAGGCCTCTCTTCTTGTCTTGGAGATGACTGCCTTCCCACTGGGTCCTCATATAGCCTTTTCTCTGTGCTCCAGCATCCCTGTTGTCTCTTTCTCTTCTTATAAGGACATCAGTCCTATAGAATTAGGAGACCACCCTCATGACCTCACTTAACTTCAGTTTTCTCTTTAAAGTCCCTATCTCCAAATGCGAGTCACTTTGGTGATTAGGACTTCAACATAGGAATTTTAGGGGGACACAATTCAGTCTATAATGGCAACCAACATATACTACTAACATTCTGTTTTTCAACCTCTTTGTCTAAAAATATAATTTTCTTGATTATATGATCTACCTCCCAAGGAATTTCAGGAGAGTTTCACCAGATATTTCTTTAAAAAATTTTAAAAATTGATTAGCATCTTTCCAGCCTCTTATATTGAGTTCCTCAATAACATTGGTGACCTCTAAGAGGCCACCATCATTTGGGTAACAATTCCTGTATTGGTCTGTGTAAACTAGTTATATAATGGTAACAAATTGGCACTCAAATCTCAATAAGTTAACACCACAAAATCTGTATCTCATTTATTTTACATGTTGTTATTTGGGGACTGGAGACTGAAGGGAGAGGTAGTGTGTCTAATGCACACAGTCTCATGAAGGAACCACCACAAGAAAAGAATATGTATCTTCCTCAAATGGCATAGCAGAGGGAGACAGATACTAAAGAATTATGAGTAAGCTTTATACTACCTCAGCATAGAAGTGAGTTATTATGATTTCTACTCATATCTTATTAGCCAAAGATTGTCATACATCCTCCCATGTAAGGGAAATACAAGGTGGTGAATAAAATATTTGCAAAGCATTAATAATAAAATTTAAAGCTTGGAAATCAAAAGAGTACTTCATGGGTCTTCCCTGGTGGTGCAGTTGTTGAGAGTCCGCCTGCTGATGCAGGGGACACGGGTTCGTGCCCCGGTCCGGGAAGATCCCACATGCCGCAGAGCGGCTAGGCCCGTGAGCCATGGCTGCTGAGCTTGTGCATCCGGAGCCTGTGCTCTGCAATGGGAGAGGCCACAACAGTGAGAGGCCTGCGTACCACCAAAAAAAAAAAAAAAAAAGAAAAGAGTATTCCATGTCCTCCAATGTTATATTTGAGTATTGTTTAACAAGCCCACCTGGGAATTATTTGATTTCATAGGAGAATTTTTCTGTTTGACTTTGTTATTTCCTATTTGATTAGAGTCAAAACTCAGTTACGTTTCACATTAACTTATAGAGTTCTCTTCAGAAAAAAATAATCTCAGTATTGGTGTTTTACTGCCATATGGGATATTATTCAATGTTATCTAGCCTAAGAGCTTTTTTTTAACATTTCTTATCATTTTCAAAAATATTTATTGGAACCAACTTTAGCGTCTTCCTGATTCCCCCTCTAATTGTGTTGGATAAAAATAATTGACATGTTATATAATTTATGAGTCATGTTTTTTATCATTTTCATCAAGATACTTTGAAAGGATTTACTGTCTCTATTGAAACATTACCTAATTGGAGAGATATCCCCTAACAAGGCAAATGTTTTATTTCTTTGCATAAAACTTATGTCGTCTGACTGATCAGAAGTTATATATAATGACTGGTCATCCTCTAATATAATAGATATGCCATAAGAGTAGTGACTCTTCCTGTTTTCTAAAACTGTACATCCCTTGATTAGAAGAGTGTTTGCCATATAGGAGGTACTCAATAAATACTTGTGGTTTTAAGGAAATCATTCAGTAACTCAGAAGACAAGCTTATAATTTACGCTTTGCTATATGAATTTTAGTGTAATACAGCAACAGCAGGTCTAAATTTCAATGACATCTTCTTTAATATCTTGAAAGTTGAATTTTTGAAAGTAAAATAAATGAAAACAAAAGTTATTCATGTTCAATGGCCTAGGGAGACAAGTATTTTACAATATCTCACAATACCATATACAGACTGTCCAGAAATCCTCCAAAGTTCACTAATGTAATATCTAAACATTAGCTTGACTAACTGATGACTCTTATCAAGACTGTTCAATGTGTGTTTCCTCACTTTCTAAGATTAGTTTTTTTTCTGAATATTGAAACTGTACGCTTTTAAGATTTATGACTTCATTAAAGTTTACCCAGCTTTTTAACTGAAAAAAGAGTATATAAAATTTATTGTAAAGATAGTCCCTTATATAGTTGGCTTTGACATGAGGTACTAATTTCTAAGCCTTTATCAACTCTACAAAATGAATTCTGTAGAACAATGTTTTACTTGCACAAACAGGCGACAAGGAACTCATTTCTTCAGCTGCCTTAACTTGTCCTCCTGCCACAATAAATCTTTGTGTTCTACAGGGACTCGTTTATCCCTTGCTCTTCTTCATTTATGTTGATATGCTTTCAAATTCATGCCAACCTGCTTAGAGGCTTGTTTTGAGGATGACACATTTCTTATTTTTGCTGAGAAGAGTGTAAGAAGCATTAATATAGTCCTGTAATCAAAATTAATGTAGTCACATGCCAAAAACTGGCTAGAGGTGCCCCTCATCTTTTCAGTAACCATTTATGAAACTTGGACACCATAATATTCAAATAAATATTTCCAAGCGAAGTAATATCCATGGGAGCTCATGAATTTAAAATTTGCTCAGCTATTTCTTTCTTTTTTTTTTTTTTTTTTTTTTTTTGCGGTACGCGGGCCTCTCACTGTTGTGGCCTCTCCCGTTGCAGAGCACAGGCTCCGGACGCGCAGGCCCAGTGGCCATGGCTCACGGGCCCAGCCGCTCCGTGGCATGTGGGATCTTCCCAGACCAGGGCACGAACCCGTGTCCCCTGCCTCGGCAGGCGGACTCGCAACCACTGCGCCACCAGGGAAGCCCTCAGCTATTTCTTTTAAGGAACTCATACTTTGTATTTATCTCCCTGACTTTCCCAATAATCATATTTCATGGTTGACAGGAAAACTGCCATGTTGCTCTATTAACACACTGATTTTCATTTTCACCTATGGCAAGTAAGGTAAATGTTTAAGATACTGCCAAGTTTACATTATATAATGGATTTTCCCTGAGCAAAATAAAATCGGAAAGTTCTCAACTACTCAAACACATTGAAATAGGCTATTTTTCTTTTCAGGAAAAAATTAAAGAGATACCCACTAGAAAATATCTTACAAGAAGTGGCTATTAAATTGAATTCAATTCACATATATAAATATATATCAGTTTAATTCAACAAATAATTATTAGAATTTATAGTTTTATAGCATTTACTTATACAAACATTTTACATATTATGTGGGGTAATAATCCAAGGACCTTTCCATGACACACAATATCAGTCAAGATGTAAAGTTTACCCACCTCTCCAGTTTACTCTCCTTCTAATGACCTTATTTTCACTTATCTTGCTGTACTCCTCTTTAGAACCCCTAAATAATCTGTCTTCTTTCATGTCGAAGACTTTTACATAATACTACTCTCTAAAAGCATGCCTTTCCTCCATCTATTATCTGATTCACACCTGTTTGATTTTCAGGACTCATCTGGGAAACTTTTATTCACTGTTCAGACTGAGTTAAGTGTTTTTCTTCTGTGCTCAATCACCATATATATGTCTTCATAGAAGGACTTTGTACATCACATTGTAACTTGTTACCCCAGGTAGACTCTTCTATCCTTGAAAACAGTGGCTGCACGCTGTATTTAACACATTTCTTTATTTAGTATTTTGGGTACTCATATTTTCTATTTGAAGTTCTTAAGTGGGAGAGATATTTACAAGGCTGTATTAAATAGTTCAGCCCAAGCACCAAAAGATTCACCACAGTTAATGACAAAAAATAGAACTAGAATAGAATATTTCCCATTTCATTGGTTAAAAAAAAAAAAAGTTGCCTGTTTTTGGTAAAGATGTAATGACCATGAAAATGTGGAGCAATTCTTTACAATAAAATTTAAAGGAAGTTTAAATGGATGCAAATGACAAGGAAAAATTAGGGGTGGAATGATATGTGATATATAAAAAAACAAGGTCATATGTTTATCCTTAAGCCATCTTCTTTCACTATTGAGTTTAGTACTATTTGGTTTGTGGTTGGAGCAAAAAGAATATGGTTGCAATGCAATCGAAAGTTGCAATCAGAGTTTAGTTTTGCTTTCCCATTTGTCTGATAAACTTAGTTTAGTAAACTAAGTTCACTATATTGTCTCTGTGAATCAGGGGATCATTAGTAAATTCTTGCCACAGTTTAGGCATTTAGGCATTGCAGAGGGTATGATTCAATGAACTGAATAAATGATTCAGATGATGAATTTTGTTCTTAACCTTCAAGATCATGCTGCCTCCCCACTAATCAAGGCTAAGTAACTCTTACTATATGTGAAGATTAAATTGTTGAGATTGGGTTTTAGGTACTGAAAACATATTGTCCCTACTGTAAGGTATGTGAAGTGGGTCTGTGAAGCCAGACTATGAATGAATAATAAATAGAAATGAGACAGGTGATGACCAGGATGATTGTCACATTCCCCTCAGCCTGACTAAACATTAGACAAGTTTCTTCCTGACTATAGGTCCCAACCTCCCTTTCCTTAGAGAATTTACTTTAGAAAACTTGCAAGTCTTTCTTTGCCTCTTTGAGATGTAAATCTTCTTTCAGCCTCCTGCCAGGGGTTATACAACCCAGGAATGTCTTCAGCCAGGACCTCGGAGTCACCCTTTGAAATGTAATTATTGAGAAAGATAGGGTCTCTGTCTTCCAGTATCTACGGTGGTGGTGGTGGGGGGCTGGGGTTGGGGGTGAGGAATAGAAACCTAATTTTGATAAGCACCAAGCACCAATTAGCAAACACAGATGGCCTACTCACATTGACCAACCCACCTTTTTCTGTTAGCTCACCACAGCATTTAAAAATCCCCCTGCCTTTTGTGTCCGTGAGATTGAGTTTAATCTCTCTCCCCTATTGCAACAGTCTTAAATAAAGTCTTCCTTGCCTGTTTAATTTGTCTGGAACAATTTTCTTTTACAGTGATGATATTTGCATTGTATCTGTACTATCAATCTTTCAAACACAGCTTCTTAATACAATGATAAATATAGAATATCTTTTGCTGATTACACCACTGAAACACAAGTTTCAACTATAATGATCAATTATTTCTAATACTACATAAATTATAAAATCAATATTCTCATTGTTATAAATTAATATATGCTTCCTGAAAAGAAATATCAAATGTTCTCCTAACACAGTCTATGATGACATTGAACAACATTGATGACAATTATATTGAGTTCATAGAGATATTACAAATTTTAAAATGACCTAAAATGAAACCCCTATCAAATACATATAGAAGGAAACAAATGAAAATTATTTAGAATTTACTACAGTCCAGATTCATGTAATTTTCTTAATTATACTTCAGTGATATGAATTTGACATAAAAGTGTTTAATAAGATATTAAATATAACCTTGGATTAGTTATACTAGTATATGCTATAGTAACAAAGAATCCCTAAATCTCATCAGTTTATCACATCAAATGTTTATTTCTTCCTCACGTAAAGCCCACTGGAAGTCTCCTGACTCTCAAAGCAGCCATCCTCCATGTAGCCAAACCAGGAGCACTACAAGAAGGAATGAGTGGAGAAACAGGTCTCCAAGAAGAAGTAACAGGTAGGTATTCCACTTACCTTCCATAGGTCAAGTAAATCACTTGACCACACCTAAATTTGATGATATGAGCTAATTCAGTCCCTGCATGTTCCTGGAAGTGGTGAGCTGCAATGATGTCTACTATTCAATTTCATATTAAAGCTTACTTGCTTGGACTTAATTATTTTATTTTATTTTTAATAGAAGTTCAATTGAAAACAGCACATAACATGCATATAATTTTAAATTCTAACACATATTTAATCTGACTTTCTAAACTCTTAGCTAGATGCTGGGGGTAACCATCCCATTTTGATTATAGTATTTCAAAATGTATACCTCTTTAGTGTCTTTGATTTGAAAGTAAACATTAAACTATAAATTGAAACATCATGTCTCTTGAATTAAAAAAAGCAAATGTCAAAGCCTTGGTTATTATCTTTCCATGTTTTTAACTACTTTAACATTTTATAGACTATGACATTTTCTACAATGAAATCACTGGCTTTTGATAATCTGGAGCTTACTTGCAATGTTGCTTATTACATTTCCTTTCCATTGGCAATATTTTCATTCAGTGTTTCCTGGAAAAATAAATCTCGCTGTAGTAACTTTCAGATTTCATATTACATTTCCCCCTATTTTTCCTCTCTATATTAAACATTTTGTTGAAATATAAGTTTGTATTACCTCAGAGGTATATTAATCACAACAAGAAATTTCTATTTTTAATTATCATACTTTTAACTTCTTAGGCAAAAAATATTTTGGAATGATTTCAATATTCATCAAATAGAAACTAAGATTTCTTGGTATCAGGACCCTGAGAAACCTTACAAGTAATCAGTCTCAAATATTTGTCTACATTTACGTATTGTTTTCCCCAAGAAACATTGTCAGATTCTCTGTTTTGAGTTCATATACCCAAAAGGGAAATACCAAGAGAAAATATAGGTTACAAAGACTAAAATTCTCTGTGCTCCTTTTCTAGTCACATTTAACTTTCCAAGTTATCTTCATCATCATATTGACCTTTCCAAAGACACTTTCTGTTCCCCCTCATATTTCACCTCTGCTAGGATTTTATTCACATCACTGTTCAATGATTTTTAATTTTCATTCTTTACCTTGGAACAGTCCCTGACAGCCATGTTCAAAAGTGTCTAAATGGATACACTTTTAACCTTTTATTGTTCTCAAGTGGATGTCCCGTTCTCCTTCACCTCATGACCAAACCTCATGAAAAGAAGCCTAAGCACTCTGCCTCACCTCCCTGCCTCTTCCCATGCATCTCTATATGAGAATCCTTCCTTCTCACAACACTCTAATTAATACTTTATCTTTTAAAAAATGTACACCATAATCACTCTCTCTAAGGACAATAACATACTCTGAAATGTCAAATGCAATGCCTCTTTCACTGCCTATATCCTACATGGGGAAGCTTGACAATTTGGGTCAAGCAATTAAATTTCTAATTCTCACATTTCCATTTCAAGGAAATAACCTCCTAATATTTTTCACAGAGGGTACTAATTGCCAACATTGTTTGCTTCCTGTTGCTAGTCACCATTCACTTAATTCTGCTTTTTACACATTTTAACTCCTTAAATGTAATTGCCATACCATTCTTCTTCCTCTGCCAGTAATTTACAATGTAAATTTTATTTTGTCTCATAGTTATATATTCTTCTTGATATACAGAGGCTTCATGTGTTTATTTTCTTCCTTTTCCAGCTTCACCAAAATAATATGCTATTGCTTAATTATAGTCCCTGTCAGGAAGTTCAACCTTCTTCTTTCATATTAGTAGATTTTGTACTTCTCCTAAATTACAAAAGGAAAAGTTGGTTATTTCTCCAAATTTAGTTTCTTCAATTTGATATTTTTCATTAGATATAAGTGGTGGAAGTTTTCATTTTTATTCCAAAATGACACATTTGTGTAGAAACTGCTGCTAAAAATCAGGACATTATTATATAGGATAAATGTGCTTGAGTTATCTGTACTGTGGAGTCATAGCATCTCTGAGAAATTCCAATGTTTATCTACATTCTTTGAATGTGTTGTCCATTACCTTAATGCATCTTTTAACTCTCTCTGTGTCTGCAAACCATCTTAAGGCTCCTAGTTCCATGATTGCTTCAAGTTTTTACATGTGTAAATAGGTGAAATGCACATCTAAGATATTAACCTATGTTTTTGTGTCTTTTTCATTCCCTAGAAACATTTTTTCTATTCCATTGTAAACTCTCAAGCTGGTAACTGCTTCAGGGTGTTACCTTAAAGGCTTATGGCAGACTAAAGAATTAGGCTGCATTCTTTCTAGCTGCTGCCTTTGAAAGAACCAAGTTCTTAACTTTAATTAGGAAGATTTTAAGAAATAAAGGATAAGACAAAACATATATGGACATAGAAAATATCTCTGAAGATTCAAGAAACGTACTTCTATATTTTCATTCTATTGGTGATAAGCCATAAAGAAATTCCTCAGATTAGATACACAAGGGTAAAAAGTTTTTAGGTACTTCAGCATATGTCTGGGTGATGAGACTGGGCAGCAGCACTGGTCAGAGAGCAGAACCTAAAGAGGAAGCTAGGTTGGCTTGCAAAAGAATCTCTGCAAAATTACTCTACAGCAGCAGAAGAATTTAGATGTTAATATTCCTAAAGATTATGTCAACACATACACTAACAATAACCTATGATTTAATAGACATACATATTCATCCCCTATTCCACTTCACTTCACTCCATTTCCCCAAACTTGACATGATCCAGACCAAGGAGTATCCCCCAAAATAGGATTTACATTATCTTTAAAGTAGATAGAATGGAGGCAGGAATTATGCGTAATCATAGACAATGAAGAAATTATCTTTATTTTAGTCTTTGGATGGAAATTAATTTATGCCATATGCTTACTTCCTTGAAAACATGACCTCTTTTTCCTAAGCTACTTCATCTCCATGATTCATAGAGTAAATATTTTAGGTGTCTTTTAGGCAAACTTAGCAAAATCATTAACAGGATTTGACTCCATCTGATTTCAACTTGAATTTGAGTTGCAATTGTAAATGTGTGCATGTGAGTGTGTGCATGTATGCATATGTGTATAATCTCACTTTACTTTCAAGATAGCCATGTGAGGTACATATGAATTGTCCCATGTGGCATAAACTGTAACCAAATCTCAGGGATTCTAAATGGTTTATACAAAGTAGTGATTTTGGAGGGAGGATTCAACTCTGACTCTATAACAAAACACTCCATATGTTTCATTAAGTCTATGGCAGCACAAATACATAAAATAATTTATGAATTTTAAAAAGTCCAGTTAACTGTGGAGACTTGTCCACTGCCTGAGGGCAGCAGCTGACCCTCCTTCAACTGCATGGTGGTACACAGTTTGCATTTCCCATGAACTCTGTGTGAGCAAGCACAGCTGGTCAGCTGGCATCCTCAAGACTGATGTGTAACACCCCAAGCAGCTGATGCCCATGCTTAGGCTACCTCCTTCCTCTTCCTGAAAGGTCCCTGTTATCCATGCCTTGGAAAAAAGAGGGGCACAGCAAGTGTACAGCATCCTCTTCCTACAACACAATCCAGGAGAAGTCCCTGCATAGGATAGAAGGAAAATGAAATTACGCCAAGACAAGATACATGTGGGCTCCCAACCACAAGAAATCGAGAGAGGCTAAGGGCATTTCCCTAAGCCCTTTGCTCTACATGAATTATTGAGATTTCCTTTAGAAAAATTTTCATTTTGTAGAGGATTGCTTTTGACGTGTTATTTTTTCTTTCAACTAATTATAGTGGTAAGGGAAAAATACATCATTAATAAGAATTAATGTCATAAATTCTGTCAGCAGTAGTATTTTAATTGTTAATGTATCATAGCTAAAAGATTGTTAAGATACATCACAAGTGACCAGGAAATCCAAGGTGATAATTAAAATGCTTGGATAATTGCAATGCGTACACAAACATACATATAAACACTTACAATCCCCCCACCTCACACACATAAAACATTTAGAGCTGAAAAGAACAAAATTGTCCCTAAAGAAGTTATTTATTAAAAGCAGAAGGTATGTCAAAGGCCAGTTTTAGCATAACTGCCATTTTGGTGGAGTGATAAACTGTCTTGCATGTGTGAAAACTGTTGCCTTTCAAATGTAATTATGCAGTTAGAGTTACAACAGATAAAATAACAGATATAAAGCAACTGAATAAAAAAGGTCTGTTTCTATATGTGTTATGTAATATAATTCTTTTTCAGTATCTATATACCTAAAAATTAAAATATGAGACATAAATTTGATGATTACAATTCTCTTTTTCTTTAAATAAACTTTGAATTTTAACAACGTTGTAGATTTACAGACAGATTTACAGAGTGTTTCTGTATACTCCTCACCTAGTTTACTCTTTTGTTAGCAGCTTTTATTATTAAGGAGAAGTTGTTAAAACTAACCAACGTTGGCACGTTATTCTTAACTAAATTCTGAACTTCATTTGCTAGTTTGTCCATTAATGTCCCTTTTCTATATCCCTTCCTGGATACCACACTGCATTACAGGTAGTGTTTGGCAGGTTTTTCGAATATGAAGTTACTGGAACCACTACTCTATCCTCACACTCTACAAACCTTTGCATATTTTAGTCTTTGAAATTGAGTCACTGAGTACAGCCCGCGCTAGCAGAGTTGGGGAGGATTTAGCACCACTGCCTGTAGGGGGATTGCCAACATCAATATTTTGGAATACTTCTCTATGGAAGATTGATCTCTTCTTTCATATTTATTTATTTATTCAGTTATTTATATCAGTGTAGATTCATGGATATTTATTTTATACTTTGTGTTATAATTCACTTCACTATAAATGTTATTAAAAACAAATGTTATTAATTTTGTTGCTCAAATTCTTTCACTCTTGGTCATTGGAAGCTCTTTCAGCTTTACTCTTGTGTCTCTTTCACATGTCCTTCCATTTTTCTTTAAATATCATGTCCTTATTTTTTGGCACTATAAGATACTTTGATCTTATCTTGTATTTTCCCTGGTAAAGCCCTAAATCCAACCAATATTCCAAGAAGCTTTGGCTCATTTTGTTAGAGAATGGTGTTTGAAACTAAGTTCTGGACATTGGTTGTACTCATGGCTGTCGGGATGTCCAGTTCTTTTTTCTTATCCTCATCAATTTTTTAATTAAGGTAGTTGATCTATGATGGTAAATTATTGTTTTAATCTGAAACTGTAAATGGCAGAGGGTAATTAATATGTATTTAGAGACCTTGAAAGTGGAAAGTGAATTTAAACTATTCTGTACAATGGTCCAATTCATTTAATTATTACTTCACTTATAGTTAGTGTGAGGTTCTCCCCATCAAAAAAATATTGGACTCAAAATTAAAGTATGTAACTTCGAGTCCCAGATTCTGTTCTCTTGAAAACTACATCACTTGAGCAGCCAAAGAGTTACTGAAGGAATTACAGTTTATCCAGTTGAATATTTCTAGTTTATAAAGTGTTAAGTGTGGGTAGGAGAGGTTACTTGCACATTCATGGCAACGGGCCAAGTTATTGCAAAAATGAGACTGGATTTTAGGCCATATACGTTCTTATTTAATTTGCTTGTCACAAAACAAAACAGCACCTAAATCCCCTTTTCTGACATTATAGATGATGTTAACTCTACTGCCTACATTTTAGTGTTGTTTTAAGAACAAATATTGGATGAATGAATAAAAATGCATATTAATGCAATATTCAAATATAAGATAATTACTCTCCTTATATCAAAACATTGGTTTATACATCCAAAATGAATGAGAAAATTAAAATGCGTGGAGTGAAAAATATGCTTCAAAGATTTTATATGCATCATTTAATCTACTTGGAGAAAGTGTGATTATCATCATTTTACAAATATGCAAGTTTCAAGACAGAGAGTTTAACTTATACAGGGGCATTCCTCTGGTAAGCTACAGTAAACCAAACTCAGATTTTTCCCACTTCACAACTTTCATTCTCTGCATTACTCCAAGTTTCCCATTTCCTTTCTTTAGGATATGTGGTTTAGAAAGAGCTTAATGGGTGTAATCTTTCTACTTTCAATAAATCACATCTTACTTTTATATTGCTTATTCATCATATTTGCTCTGTATTGTAGTTACTTATGAGCAAATTCCTTCTCTCTTTGTCAATTATATGCTCCTTACAGGCACTTCTTCATTATATTGAGGACATGATAACTGATTGTTGGAATAAATACATGTTCTTCCCTACAAAAAGAAAAGAAGCAAGTAAATTAAAATAAAGTGAAATAAAGTCTCAAGCTGACTTTCATTTTTTTGCTTAGCTAATTGTTCATGAAAAAGTAGGAAATTTCTGATTTAGTGGATCCTTTGGCAAAGAAGGTTTAGATCACTTAAATGCTAATACAATTTTTTAAATGAATGCTCAGTTATTACTATGCATATTGTTTGAATCAGGATAATGTGGCTAAATATAGCTGAAAGCCAAATGAAGTTTGGTAAAATGATACTAACAGAAACCCCAGAACTGGGCAGTCTCGGGGCTCTTTGACACATCTGTGATGGCTTCAAGGACCTGGGTTCTTGCCTGCTCTGTTCATCACTGCCTTGAATTCCATCCCTAGTGTTTGTCACCTAGTGTTTAAAAGATCACTGCATCAGCTTCAAGTTTTGGAGCCTCTCACATGAGAATATTCAAAACAGTAAAAGGTGGTGGCAAAAACAAAGAGTTTTCTCCCTATATAGCTCTCTTTTTCATCAGGAAAATAATCTTTCTAAACGTCTTCAGTTGTCTTCCTCTTACATCTTATTGGTGAAAATTGGATTTTTCTAAAACAATAACTAGTAAAAGGGAATATGATTAGCTGAAGTGGAAGGATTCACATCCAAGATTGGGCATACTGTTATACAAACAAAAACAAAATCATGGTAGCAAGGAAGAAGGCATGATTTCTATGGGATAGTGAGTCAACAGTGCTTGCCACAAGTGTATCCAGGCTATAATTCCCATCTACATTGTCAAAGGATACAGCTGGGGTCAAGAAGCAAAGTGACAAATTAGAGAGCTGGCATGACTATAGAAGTGAGCAGAGAGCTAAGTTCCAATATCCCAGGCTGTGGTCTGGCTTACCCAAGATACTAGTGTTCTCTGATGGGTTTGATGATGTTTCTCCTCAGGAAAATGGTGGCAACACCCCAGTTCTAGAGTAAGATTATGGTGATTGAGCAGTAGGTAGACCCGAGTTAAAACACGACAACATTGTGAATCAACTATACTTCAATTTAAAAAAAAAGGAAAAGTGAGGGGGAAAAAAACCCAACACGAATTTAGCCTGCAGCTGGACCTAAAGGTTGAAGAATGGTCAGCTAGAAAAAGAGGGATATTGAATTCTGGCCATCTATCAGGACCCTACTCAAGAGTACTGAATGGAACCCATGTCCTCAATGAGCACCAACTAAATCTGAAAAAAAATTCCTAGGTACTCACTGAGTATGGGGACAAAATTATACAACAGCATAGCTGGGAGATAGGTTACCAGATGTGAAGTCAGAGACACTGTGCTTTTAAGGCTTGTAAACTTGTAAATCACTGGGTTATCCTACTAATAAAGGTGGAGAGCCTTTCCCCAAAAAATCCATTCTTGGTTTTGATTTTCTCACGTATTGTGTGGGGTTGTGTTGCTAAGCTGAATGGTTCTATTACCTGTGGTAAAACTAGGCTAGTACCAAGAATAATGACATATTTCACAGAATAGTTATCTTACTTGGTATTAATGAATATCAGATACTATACACGTACATGGGCTTATTTATTCTGTCCAACAATTTGTGAGGTGGCTTTTACTATCTCTATTCTTTAATAAGAGAAAATGAGACCCAGAACATAAATAGTCCCAAGGTCAACCTGTAAGTAATGAGGCCCCTGTTCCGTTGAACTCCAAAGCCTGTGCTTTAACCCAGACACCATACGCCTTGTATTTACAGCTGGTCAAGCCCTGATTTACAGGAGTTGTAGTTTCTTATTCTACTAGAACTTCATGGAATCTGCTAATGAATCTGATGGCTTAAAAACCAGACAGACCACGTGTTAGAGGACTGTAGAAGGCTGTGTAGATAGCTGCTGTCCTGTAAGGTCTAGCAAGCAGTTGACTTCATCCCATTTAGATACTCTCTAAAGATCATCTCAAAAACATGGAAGGTTTGCAAATTTCTGAGAGCATAAAGAGCAGACCTGAACTGTCATTTCGAATGGAATTCAGAATTGTTCAGTAGAGTCCAAAATGAAATGTGTGTGTCTCATTTAAAGAAGGACCTGAAATATCATATTTAATTAGCACTTTTTAAGCAGACGGTTACAGTGCTAGGCAGAAAAGTAAGCATGCCTTAATTTATAGGTATCTTTCAGTAGAGAAAAATATGCCTAAAATGTTAAATTATTTTTCTATATCAATTGTATGAATGTGAAATAGTTCCTGGGTACAGTCTTATACTCCAAATTTGAAACACACACAAGGGACGGAAAAAAATGAAAAGTACTTAGAGAAAAGATGATCTCAGCTAAAGGTAGAATGGTAAGTTTTGCAAAGCAGCATTTTAAACATGAATTTGTGAATATGTCTACCAGAAATTCAAATTAGCTGTCCCATTTCATGAGACTGCAAGTGTCAGGTTTCAGAGATGCATATGTCAAATTTTGAAGAATGGAATGAACTAAAGAAATTGTAACTACACAAGAAATACTAAACTATTAATACATATGTGAAATATTTTATTACAGTTCTAATTATCCATAAATTATTAAGTATAAGACCATAATTAAATGAAACAAAAAATATCCTATAGAAAATATTCATTATTTTCAAAAAGTTTGATATTTGCTCTTCAAATATTTCATAAAAGAAAGAAAATTATTTTTAGGAATTGTTTATAATCCCTGGAAGTAAAAGTACCTATGAAATAATAGTATAAGTTTTAAAAAATTTTTTACATGGAATTATTACAGGGAAGCAGCTTCTTCTCTTGATTTTGAAATGAAAGGCAATAATAATCAGAATAATAACTACATATTAAGTAATTTCTATGGGCTGGATGTTTTCTAAAGGAGATGATGAATTTCTTAAATATATGACCTTTGTTCAGTAATGTTAGAGATTGTGTTAGTTCTATATGATAATAATAGCTAGCTATTACTTATTAATTTAAACATTATAAACAGATTTTCTCTAATAACTAACACTATCCTTGTAAGTATTATTATTGAATCCACTTTATAGAATAGGAAATTGACATTTAATGTGATTGCAAAATGTACCCAAACTAAGTAGTAGAGAATATGATTCCAGCATTCCACACCCTATAAATTAAATGATTAAGCCATATAGCTATTTATATCACTTGATTTGAAGATGAACCACTCAAGATCTAGGGTTAGACAGCTATCTGAGAGACAAATTTAAAGATAGGCTAAACCTGGTATATATTCACAGAGAGTTTTTAATTTATATTAAGACAAATATTTGTCATGAAAAGAAATGCAGAAGTTTTATGAATTTATAGGCCAAAACAGAGTATTTAAAATAACAAAATGTGTGCTTTAACCCCCTATACACACTGTGGTAACAAATTAAATTTCTGCCATTATCGGAATAATTCTAGTAGCTGGTAGAAAGCTCAGGAAACGGTTATTAAAGAACTTCACTCCCCAAAATCTAACCTCACTTGTATCCTCATAGGGTCTAAAATATCCATTCTAAGTCACTTTTTTAAGGCAGTGATGGTCATAATTAAAATTCAATTTAGCAAAAACAATATTTAAGAAGGAATTATATTTAGGACTATGGATCTAAAGTACAGTGAACTTAGTAGTGCCCTAAGTTTAAGTCTGGGGATTCTTTTTCCTATGTACATTCACTCACTTACCTGGTGATTTGACCCAGTCTCAAAGTTAAATATGAGAAACAAGCAGATGATCTGGAGATTTATATCTTTAGTCCAGATTTCTACCCTTAAATATAGATTCACAGCCAATGTGTAATTCTACATAGAAGGCAACAGATGGCTCTAAATAAACATGCACACAACTGATATTCTGATCTTCCCCCCAACCACCACCACTACCAATTTTCTTCTCTTACAATGTTTCTCCATCTCACCTTTTGAAAATTTATTCTCAGTAACTCAGACCAAAAGAACCCTGGAGGTTGGGTAAGGGTTAAATTTAATTTTCTTTCCCTCTTTCTCATACACACACCACCCTTAGATAAACATTCTATTTCTCCTCCAAATGAATCAGGATACTCCAACTTCATTTTCAATACATATCTAGAAACTGACTGCTTTTCCCTACTTCCACCATCTTTTGTCATCTTCATTAATATAATAGCCTCCTATTCTATGTACCTGACAAAAGAACCAGAGTAATTTTATTTAAGCATAAATCAAATTTTATTTATCTGTTCAAATTCCTTCAAATTTTTTTCCCTTCGCTAAAAGCATAAGACAAATTATACAAGTGGATCCTGTTGTATATTTTTTTCTTAGCCCTAGAATCAACCATTTCTGCAAAGAGCTGGCTCTTTTTAATAGAAAGCAAAATTTGAATGCTGTGTGTGTTCATTGCTACTACAGTGTCATTGCTTCTAGGCTTTCTCAGTAGACAGGGCTAGAAAATATATGGATTCTAATATATCATTAAATTAAGATATTATTAACATTTATATATATATATATATATATATATATATATATATATATATATATAGTGAACCATGTTTATACATGGGTACACATGAATCCTAGAGAATGACACAGGGAAATTAGTGAGTTTATAGCAGCAAAAGATATAGGAGCAGGCAAGGCTGATGTCTATTTATAATAGTCTTGGGAAACCATGGGGTATTAAATGGATTTCTCATATCTGAGAGCAAAGAGTGGTATCTAAGTAGGAGGAAACCCATAACAATGTGGGGTGTACCCTTTTAACACATATTAACCTTAAGAAAACTGACTGATTATGCTAACTTGGGAATGTTGCTCTGCATCTAGACGACATACACTTGCTAACACTTAACATGGTGAAATACTTTTTTCACTTGTTCATTACACTCCTTTTAAAGGCTCATGAGATTGGGCCCTCCCAAATAATTCAGAATAGTCAACTTCTTCTTAAAGTCACTTAGTAACCTTAACTCCATCTGCAAAGTACCTTCACGGAATTACCTACATTAGTGTTTGATGGAATAACCAGAGGATGGAAACCTGGGTGGGGAGGTGGGGGAAGGAGTCATTATCAATCTGCCTACTAAATATTTCAAATGACTCTATTCCAGTTCTGGTCAGAGATCATTGCCCCAAGCATTGACACCTGACAAAAAAGAGCAGCACATGTAAATAGTGATCAGCATCTTAAGACTTTTCATCTATCACCTGGTAATAAAACCTTAGCCAATAATCACCTATGTTTCAGCCTTTCCAACAATGTTTAACTTGAATCTAATTGTGAGGAAACAAACAAACAATATGGAGAGCATTTTGACAAACAACTGGCTTGGACTCTTTAAAATTCAATATCATGGAAGAAAATGAAAATGGCTTGGTATTCATCTCAATTAAAGGAAACTAAAGAGACAAGCACTGATTAGAATGTTCTTCTCTCTGCTCCATTAAAATACATTATGTGTGGGTGGGACAGATTGTCTCTTTGGTTCGTAGTTCTTTGGATCAAGAGACTCATTTTACAGAAAAATATCCATGTGAATGGGAGAAGAGGAGTATGGAATACAGGTATGTCCCACTCTTCTAAAGTTCAATTTATGCCACTTTACTTTTACAAAAAACTACATTGGTATCTGTTTTCACTAATGGAAAGAAATCCAAAGAGGAGTTTAGCTTTTATGAAAAAAAGTTAATTGCTTCTTTCCCTTACATCATTTCTACTAATGAAAATTTTCATTGGAACCCTCTACTTTCAGATAGTAGGGGAAGACTGTACTATTTTTTCAGTAAGAAATAAGGCAAAATTATAACCTCCATTTTCAGAAAATAGTATTAATTTAGGAATAATGCCTAATTATTGAAATTAAATTATTAAAATTATTTTAATTTTTGTATGTATCTACACATTTCAAATAATATTTTAACATTATAATTTTAAACCCTAAAAAGAAATCTTTGTTATATATCATTAATTTTTAAATGACACTTTAAATCTCCCACTAACCTGTTAGTTGATATCTAGAATTTTCTAGGAGAGGATAGAGTTCAGTCTTCAAACAGAGATACCCTATAAAATATTTTCCTGTTTATTTCATATTTATTAGTTTCCCTTGAATATATTTCCACAAATTCATCTTAAGTATTTCCTACATCTTGAATATATCCTATCTGTCACAATATATTTTCAAACAAGAAATTTTTGTGGGGGCTTGAGATATTAATTCTCGTATTTATTCTGAATTTTTTAGCTATTCATTTAGTCCCTGACTGTCTCTATTACTATGTGAGCACTTCATTTGATATATTTAAAGTGAACATGAGAAGCAGAGAAAAATAGTTACAAATAAGTCAATGTTTTGAATATGTCTTTTTTCTAATTTTAAATTACCCATCAACCTAATGTATGACTTTAGGTCTGTATAACTTTCAACTTGATGTGGAATTTAGTAAAGAATCAGAACAAGCTATATTTCTAGTTAATGAATTTCTATTATGCTGAAGAAGCAGAACTATTTCAAATGCAGTACGAGAAAAATTAAGTTATATTAAATCCCCTAACATTCCAAATATCTAACGTACAATATTAAGTTCTTTTGGCCTCTCACCAAAGCTTTACAAATATACCAATTCTTACTGTATTTAATTTCCTACTCTTCTATAAGTATATGTATTTATTCCAAATTCTGTCATTGTGTCTTTTTATTCTATGATGACATTTTCATAAATTAAGGAAGAGAATTTCACTACACACTTAGGTAAACACAATGTTGGTATTTAAAATCAGGCAATATTTGCATGAGTTAAGGTGAAAATTATCATGGTGATAATGAAGATGATAATAACGATGACTCTGCTGCTGTTACTGCCACTTGTTACAGTTACTACTACTACTAACAAAACTACATTATCACTGAATTCTCTTCTTAAATCTAAAATTGAACTTTGTATTAAAATCCCTAAATGGTAAAAATGAAACAAATGCCAAAATGAAAGGAAAAAAGAGAAAAAGAAGAAATAAGGAAGGATAAAAGAGAAAAGACACAGAGGGAGACAGAAGGAAGGAAGGTGACTGTATCAGTGATAAACTGGGCTTAATAAAACATTTATATAGACCTACAAGATGGCAGAGGAGTAAGAAGTGAAGATCAACTCCTTCCCCACAAATACATCAAAAATACATCTACATGTGGAACAACACTTACAGAACACCTACTGAACACTGGCAGAAGACCTCAGACTTCCAAAAAGGCAAGAAAATCCCCACATATGTGGGTAAGGCAAAAGAAAAAGAAACAAAAGAACAGGGATGAGACCTGCACCTCTGGGAAGGAGCTGTGAAGGGGGAAACTTTTCCACACACAAGGAATCCCCCTCACTGGCAGAGAGCATGGTAGGGGAAGCTTCAGAACCACAGGGGAGAGCGCAGCTACAGCGGTGCGGAGGGCAAAGCTGAGAGATTCCTGCATAGAGGAATGGTGCCAACCAGCACTCACCAGCCTGAGACACTTTTCTGCTCACCTGCTGGGGCAGGTGGGGGCTGGAAGCTGAGGCTCGGGCTTCATAGGGAAGACCCCAAGGAGAGGACTGGGGTTGGCTTCATGAAGACAGCCTGAAGGGGGCTAATGCACCACAGCTAGCTGGGAGGAATTCCGGGAAATGTCTGGACCTGCAGGAGAGGCAAGAGACCATTGTTGCAGGGTACACAAGGAGTGGGGCTTCCTGCTCTGTGTGCCCACAGACGGCAGAGCACTACCAAAGCAAGCTCCAGAGATGGGCACAAGCAGAGGCTATCATCTTGGACCCCAGAGGCAGGCACAGATCACTACTGCTGCCAATGCTTCTCCCAAAGATACTGTGTGCAAAAGCAGGTCACTACCCACACCTTGTGTGAGCCTGTGCAGCACAACACTGCCAGGGTCCTGTCATGCAGGGTCAACTTCTCTGGGAGTTAAACGTTGCAACGTCATTCTGGCCTCTGCCACCACAGGCATGCCCCGCATTCCAACTGTGACTACCATACTCCTCCCTCTCCCTGACCTGAGTGAGCAAGAGAGCCCTAATCAGCCACTGCTTTAACCCTCTCCTGTCTGGTTGGGAACAGATGTCTGAGGGTGGCCTACATGGAGAGGTGGGGCCAAAACCAATGCTGAACCCCAGGAGCTGTGAGAACAAAGAAGAGAAAGGGAAATGTCTCTGTGCAGCCTCAGGAACAGTGGGTTAAATCCCTGAAATCAGCTTGGTAGACACTGCATGCGTGTAATACCTGAATAGACAATCAGTGTTCCCAAAATTGAGTCAGTGGACTTCAGGGGAAACTGTGGACTTGGGGTTTGCTTTCTGCATTTGATTTGTTTTCGGTTTTATGTTTAGTTTAGATTTTAGTGTCTGTTTTCATATGTGGGTTTATTTATTGGTTTGGCTGCTCTCTTCTTTTTTTTTTTTTCTCTTTTTCTGAGTGTGTGTGTGTGTATGTTTCTTTCTGTGATTTTGTCATTTAATTTTGCTTTTACCATTTGTCTTGGGGTTCAGTCTGTTCTTTTTTTTTCTTTATGTGAGTGTGTATATGTATGTTTCTTTGTGTGACTTCCTCTGTTTAGTTTTGTTTTTAACATTTGTTTTGGAGTTCTCTCTCTTTGGTTTTATTTATTTATTTTTTCCTTTTCTTCCATGACTTGTGGCTGGCAAGGTATAGTGCTTCAGCTGGGTGTTGGGCCTGAGCCTGTGAAGTGAGAGAGCCTAGGCCAGGACACCAGACAGACTCACGGATCACCAGAGACCTCACCAAGAGGTCTCTGGTGATCCATGTAACATTAATCGGTGATGGGTCCTCAGAGATTTCCATCTCAACACTAAGATGCAGCTCCACCCAATGGACAGCAAGCTGCAGTGCTGCATACCCCATGCCAAACAACTAGCAAGACAGGAACACAACACCACCCATTAGCAGAGAGGCTGCCTAAAGTCATACTAAGTTCACAGACACCCCAAAACACATCACCAGATGCGACCCTGCCAACCAGAGGGACAAGATCCAGCCCAACCCACCAGAACACAGGCACCATTCCCCTCACCAGGAAGCCTACACAAGCCACTGAACCAACCTCACCCACTGGGGGCAGACACCAGAAATAAGAGGAATGATGAATGTGCAGCCTTGCAAAAAGGAGACCCCAAACACAGTAAGTTAAACAAAATGAGAAGACAGAGGAATATGCAACAGATGAAGGAGAAAGGTAAAAACCCAACAGATCAAACAAATGAAGAGGAAATAGGCAGTCTACCTGAAAAAGAATTCAGAGTAATGATAGTAAAGATGATCCAAAATCTTGGAAATAGAAGAGAAAATACAAGAAACATTTAACAAGGTCCTAGAAGAACTAAAGAGCAAACAAACAATGATGAACAACACAATAAATGAAATTAAAAACACTGTAGAAGGAATCGATAGCAGAAACAATGAGGCAGAATAATGGATAAGTGAGCTGGAAGATAGAATAGTGGAAATAGTGGATAGAATAGTGGAAATAAATGCAGAAGAGAAGAATAAAAAAAAAGAATAAAAAGAAATGAAGACCATCTCAGAGACTTATGAGATAACATTAAATGCACCAACATTCGAAGTATAAGGGTCCAAGAAGAAGAAGAGGAAAAGAAGGGGTCTGAGAAAATATAAGAAGAGATTATAGTCAAAAACTTCCCTAATATAGGAAAGGAAATAGTCAATCAAGTCCAGGAAGTGCAGAGAGTCCCATAAAGTATAAACCCAAGGAGAAACATGCCAAGACACATAGTAATCAAACTATCAAAAATTAAATACAAAGATAAAGTATTAAAAGCAGCAAGGGAAAAGCAACAAATAAACATACAAGAGAATCCCCATAAGCTTAACAGCTGATCTCTCAGCAGAAACTCTGCAAGCCAGAAGGGAGTGGCAGGACATATTTAAAGTGATGAAAGGGACAAACCTACAATCAAGATTACTCTACCCAGCAAGGATCTCATTCAGATTCAATGGAGAAATTAAAACCTTTACAGACAAACAAGAGTGAAGAGAATTCAGCACCACCAAACCAGATTCACAACAAATGCTAAAGGAATTTCTCTAGGAGGGAAACACAAAAGAAGGAAAATACCTACAATAACAAACCCAAAACAATTAAGAAGATGGTAATAAGAACATATATATTGATAATTACCTTAAATGTAAATGGATTAAATTCTCCTACCAAAAGGCACAGACTGGCTGGATGGGTACACAAAAAAGACCCGTATATATCCTGTCTATAAGAGACCCACTTCAGACCTAGGGACACACACAGACTGAAAGTGAGGGGATGGAAAAAGTTATTCCATGCAAATTCAAATCAAAAGAAAGCTAGAGTAGCAATTCTCAGACAAAATAGACGTTAAAATAAAGACTATTACAAGTGACAAAGAAGGACACTGCATACTGATCAAGGGGTCAATCCAAGAAGATAGAACAATTATAAATATTTATGCAACCAACATAGGAGCACCTCAATACTTAAGGCAAGTGTAACAGCCATAAAAGGGAAAATCGACAGTAACACAATAATAGTAAGGGACTTTAACATCTCACTTTCACCAATGGACAGATCATCCAAAATGGAAATAAATAAGGAAACACAAGCTTTAAATGGAACATTAAACAAGGTGGACTTAAGTGATATTTATAGGGTATTCCAACCAAAACAACAGAATGCACTTTCTTCTCAAGTGGACATGGAACATTCCTCAGGATAGATCATATATTGGGTCACAAATCAAGCCTTGGTAAATTTAAGAAAATTGAAATCATATCAAGCATCTTTTCTGACCACAATGCTATGAGACTAGATATCAATTACAGGAAAAAAACTGTAAAAAATACAAACACATGGAGACTAAACCATATGCTACTAAATAACCAAGAAATCACTGAAGAAGTCAGAGGTAATCAAAAAATACCTAGAGAAAAATGACAAGGAAAACACAATGACCCAAAACCTATGGGATGCAGCAAAAGCAGTCCTAAGAGGGAAGTTTACAGCAATGAAATCCTACCTCATGAAACAAGAAAAACCTCAAATAAACTCCCTAATCTTACACCTAAAGCAATTAGAGAAAGAAGAACAAAAAACCCCAAAGTTAACAGAAGGAAAGAAATCATAAAGATCAGATCAGATATAAGTGAAAAAGAAATGAAGGAAATAACAGCAAAGATCAATAAAAGTAAAAACTGGTTCTTTGAGAAGATAAACAAAATTGATAAACCATTAGCCAGACACATCAACAAAAGAAGGAGGAAACCTCAAATCAACAGAAATAGAAATGAAAAAGAAGTAACAACTGACACTGCAGAAATACAAAGGATCATGAGAGATTACTACAAGCAACTATATGCCGATAAAATGGACAACCTGGAAGAAATGGACAAATTCTTAGAAAAGTACAACCTTCCAAGAATGAACCAGGAAGCAATAGAAAATATAAACAGACAAATCATAAACACTGAAATTGAAATTATGATCAAAAATCTTCCAACAAACAAAAGCTCAGGACCAGATGGCTTCACAGGTGAATTCTATCAAACATTTAGAGAAGAACTACCACCGATCCTTCTCAAACTCTTCCAAAATATAGCAGAGGGATGAACATTCCCAAACTCATTCTACAAGGCCACCATCACCCTATACCAAAACCAGACAAAGAAGTCACAAAGAAAGAATTCTACAGGTCAATATCACTGATGAACATAGATGCAAAAATCCTCAACAAAATACTAACAAACAGGTTCCAAGCCCATTGAAAGGATCATACAACATGTTTAAGTGGGGTTTATCCCAGGTATGATATTCTTCAATATATGCAAATCAATCAATGTGATACACCATATTAACAAATTGAAGGATAAAAACTATATGCTAATCAGAAAAGATGCAGAAAAATATTTCAACAAAATTCACACCTATTTATGATAAAAACTCTCAAGAAAGTGGCATAGAAGGAACCTACCTCAACATAATAAAGGTTATATATGACAAACCCACAGCCAAAATCTTTCTCAATGGTGAAAATCTGAAACCATTTCCTCTAAGATGAGGAACAAAACAAGGGTGCTCACTCCAACCATTATTATCCAACATAATTTTGGAAATTTTAGCCACTGCAATCAGAGAAGAAAAAGAAATCCATATCAGAAAAGAAGAAGTAGGGCTTCCCTGGTGGCACAGTGGTTAAGAATCCTCCTGTCAATGCACTGGACATGGATTCGAGCCCTGGTCTGGGAAGATCCCACATGCTGTGGATCAGCTAGACCCATGTGCCACAAATATTGAGCCTGTGCTCAAGAGCCCTTGAGCCACAACTGCTGAGCCCGTGTGCCACAACTACTGAAGCCCACGTGCCTAGAGCCTGTGCTCTGCAACAAGAGGGGCCACCACAGTGAGAAGCCTGTGCACTGCAATGAAAGAGTAGCCCCCGCTCACCACCACTAGAGAAAGCCTGCACACAGCAATGAAAACCCAATGCATCCAAATATAAACAAATTAATTAATTTAAAAAAACAAAGTAAAACTGTCACTTTTTGCAAATGGCATGATACTGTACACAGAGAATTCTAAAGAAGCTACCAGAAAACTACTAGAGCTAATCAATGAATTTGGTAAGGCAGCAGGATACATATTAATGCAGAAATTATTTGCATTCCTAAAACTAGCAACAAAAAATCTGAAAGAAAAATTACGGAAGCACTCTCATTTACCATTGCAACAAAAAGAATAAAATACCTAAGAATAAACTTACTAAAGGAGAGAAAAGAACTCTATGCAGAAAACTATAAGTCACTGATGAAAGAAATCAAAGGCAATACAAACAGTTGGAGATATATACCATGTTCTTGGATTGGAAGAATCAACATTGTGAAAATGACTGCACTACCCAAAGCAATCTACAGATTCAAGGCAATCCCTATCAAACTACCAATGACATTTTTCACAGCACCAGAACAAAAAATTTTACAGTTTGTATGGAAACACAAAAGACCCCAAATAACAAAAGCAATCTTCAGAAAGATAAATGGAGCTGGAGGAATCAGGCTCCCTGACTTCAGACTATACTACAAAGCTACAGTGATCAATACAGTATGGTACTGGCACAAAAACAAAAATATGGATCAATGGAACAGGATAGAAAGCCCAGAGATAAACCCACACATATATGGTCAACTTATCTTTGATGACAGCCTGTTCAATAAGTGGTGCTGGGAAAACTGGACAGCTACATGCAAAAGAATGAAATTAGAACACTTCCTAACACCATACTCAAAATCGATTAAAAACCTAAATGTAAGGCCAGGCACTATAAAACTCTTAGAGGAAAACATAGGCAGAACACTGTATGACATAAATTACAGCAAGATCATTTTTGACCCACCTCCTAGAGAAATGGAAATAAAAACAAAAATAAACAGGTGGAACCTAATGAAACTTAAAAGCTTTTGTACAGCAAAGGAAACCATAAACAAGACAAAAAGACACCCCTCAGAATGAGAGAAAATATTTGCAGAGCAACTGACAAAGGATCAATCTCGAAAATATGAAAGCAGCTCATGTAGCTCAATATCAATAAAACAAACCATTGAATCCAAAAATGTGTGGAAGACCTAAATAGACATTTCTCCAAAGAAGATATACAGATTGCCAGCAAACACATGAAATGATGCTCCACATCACTAATCATTAGAGAAATGCAAACCAAACCCACAATCAGGTTACACATCACACTGGTCAGAATGGCCATCATCAAAATATCTATAAACTATAAGTGCTGGAGTGGGTGTGGAGAAAAGCGAACCGTCTTGCACTGTTGGTGGGAATGTGAATTGATACAGCCACTATGTAGAACAGTATGGAGGTCCTTAAAATTCTAAAAATGGAACTGCCATGTAATCCAGCAGTCCCACTACTGGGCCTATACCCTGAGAAAACCATAATTCAGAAAGAGACATGTACCTCAATGTTCATTGCAGCACTATTTACAATAGCCAAGACAAGGAAGCAACCTACGTGTCCATCGACAGATGAATGGATAAAGAAGATGTGGCACGTATATACAATGGAATATTATTCAGCCGTATAAAGAACCGAAATTGAATTTTTGTAGAGATGTGGATGGACATATGGTCTGTCATACAGAGTGAAGTAAGTCAGAAGGAGAAAAATAAATACTGTATGCTAATGCATATATATGGAATCTAAAAAAAAGAAAAAGAAAATGGTACTGATGAACCTATTGGCAGGGCAGGAATAAAGACATAGACATAGGAAGTGGACTTGAGGAGACAGGGGGAGGGGGAACCTGGGGCGAAATGAGAGTAGCATGGAGTTATATACACTACTAAATGTGAAATAGATAGCTAGTGGAAAGCAGCAGCACAGCACAGAGAGATCAGCTTGGTGCTTTGCAAGACCTAGAAAGGTGGGATAGGGAGGGTGGGAGGGAGGCTCAAGAGGGAGGGGATATGGGGATATATGTATACATATAGCTGATTCACTTTGTTATATAACAGAAACTTACACAACATTGTAAAGCAATTATATTCCAATAAAGATGCTAAAACATAGAAAACATTTATCATAACTATTTTCCTTTCATCTGCAGAGTCCTACACCCATTATTCCAAATAAGCAAGGTTAGGGAAGCATTTTATTGTAAGTTTTGAATCATTCTGTTAATATAACCTTAATTATTCAGTGCAAGTTTTCAATCAGTGTACTTTAGATGATTTCAAAGTATTTTGTTTAATCATAAGCAATAAGCATTCAGATTGGGGTGGGAGTTGGAAGACAAAAGTCAATTGCTGTATTGGCAATTTGTATTATGCAAATCAGAGGAGAATAAGGCAATTAAGAAACAAAGCTGTGAATCAGAGAAAATGATTTAAAAATATAGACAATAGGACACAATGAGGTTCAGACCCTTATGAGGGAGATACCCATACTGGCACAGACACTGAGTAGGGTCTATTCAAGAGCTATGCTGATGTTAGCTGTCTGCCATTGTGGCCTTTTTACATGTGGGCTTGTATGTCTTTCCAGATCTTGGATGAGAAAGACTCTGCCTTTAATGCCTACTGATAATTTATTTTGATATATTTTCCCTTAATTTTAAGATTGAAGAATCACTGTGAAGCAGAAGCTGCTTTTGCTTTTTCTTGACCTATGCTTACATATTTGTGGAACATGCCTCTGGGAGATGGGTGCGTAACAAGTTCTTTTGTTATTCAAGCTATTTCAAAAGCCACTATACCTCTTGAATGTGTCGTGTAGTCTTTTGAGAGGAAGATAAAAATCATCCTTCAGAATCTGTAGACTGGTAACATAGAATCTCTTCTGGCCCAAGACCAGGGACAATCTTGCACCAATGTTTCTCTATGTAAACTGAAGGAAGTGATTATTAAAACTGTTAGAAACACTTTAGGCTCATGTTCATGAGGACATAGGAGCTTCAACATGAACAGGACTCTGAAGAGTGTTCCTGAGGCAGGCTGGGACCTGGGATCATTTGCTGCAGTGCTGGCACCCGGGCAAACATTTCCTTGAGCAACAAACTACAAAGAAACTATAAGGGATTAAAAATAACTGTGTGCATGCCCAGTTGGGGCAAATTATGAACAACAAGATACAAAAAGATCAAAAACTCTACTACCACTTCTGAGGAGCCGGGAGCAAAAGCAGGGCACTGTACATACACCCTGCATACAGTATCACCGATAGGGTGGGCAAACTACCTAAGTAGACCTCCAGCTCGACTCCCGGACCCACCCCTACCATCACCCCATATAAGGAGGCAGCTCAACCCACCTCAGGGAGCAAGCAAGCAGGGGAACATGTTAACATGTTGCTTGTTCTCCTTCCCTCCTGCTGCAGCAGGAGTCCCAATAAAGCCTTGCCTGAATTTTTGGCTTGGCCTCTTATCAATTTCTATTCATTAAAGAGGCCAGGAACCCTGGTCAACAACATTCCCCATGCCTCCTGGTAGCTTTGAAGCATTGGGCCTCAGCCACTTACTCTACATTCATTAATGCCCTCACTGCTCAAGCAGCTGGAATTCTCCTAGCAACAGTCAAACTCACATTCCTGAGCCACTTTGGATTTCATCTACCTTGTTGACACAGTGCAACAGGCTTGGCAAAACCCAGTCCCTGCTCTCTCATTCCTGTAATATAAGGTAACTGACAGAGCTGGAATTTAAATGGTGCTGGCTTCCTTTTCTTCTTTCGTTTATGGTACTGTGGCTGGTCAGACTCAGATCTCATCCGGCAAATATAACACTGGTGAGTAGGAATTCCACCCTCTAAGATTCATGACCACAAGGAGACAATTCATGGTTCTACTGGAACAGGGATGGCATAAGGAAATTTGTGATTTTAGACATGATTGACCATGGCCTGCCTCTTTCTTTAGTAGCCAATTCTATTTCACCAGAACATGTATTAAGATAGAATTGAGCTGAATTAATGTCCCCTTCAAGACATTTATAAGTACTCTGGGAACCCTGAGTTCATAATAGGAAAGGGGAAAATAGAGGCAGTGGGTAAGTAGAGACAGTGGGTCTTCTTGGTATTTTTGGAAGCAGGTGACTCAAGCATTGCATTCTAGGGAAATCTCATACTCTGTTATTTGCACCTTAAACTTTTTGGATATATTCTCCAGCTCTATATGTTTGAAGGCTTAGCACAACAGAATTAACACTATACCTCTATTTCTAGTTTTGGTAAATTTTATGCAAAGATAATCTTTCATTACTGGTCAATACTTTGATCTAAATTTGCTTTAAAATCACAGCACTTTGCTATTAGAGCACCTTTTAAAAAATGGAAGTATATTGAGAAAGTGAGTGTTAACTTTTAAGCATTTTTAAGACAAATGATACACATTTGTGCAAATGAGTGGAAGAAAATCATTTGTATTAAATTAAATAACCTGATTGGGACACCAATATGTGTATCTTTTCTTTAGAAGAAATAAGAACATATGAAGGGTAGCAATGTGGGTGCCAGGTCTGACTCTCCCATAAATAAATATGTTCCCTTAATCTAGTAAATTAAACCTTCTACATCTGATATTTTGGGAAGTTGATTTTTTCAGTTTCTTTTTATTCCTTAACATTCTGTGTTTTTAATTCTAAAATCTTGCTGGTAGTTCAGGTAGTATATTCATCTACTAGTTTGATAAATGTGCTAAATAAATAAATAAATTTTGCAAGGTTAAAAGTCAATGTAATGTGCATACAAATTTCTTAGCTGTGCCATATTATAGGGACAAAGGGAGTGGCCTATTTATACTTTCTGGCATTCTTGTTCTATACATATCAAGTCAGCTCTAATACACAAAAGGTTGAATTATTATTTAAATCATTTGTATTGTCCTAGACTGTCAAACAGGTAAATTTAAACAAAAAAGTCCTTGGTAAGCTTAAGAATTATTCACATGTCTATCTAAACTCTTCCAAATAATTCAGTTTATTTGAGCCATGTGTCTGCTTTGAAAAAAATGTGTCTAATTTGAAAAAGAAATTTCTCAATTTTCTTTGACAAAAGAAGTTAGAAGCCATAAGTCAGATAAAAACTGACTGACTGCCATCACCACTTTACTGAAAATGTTTTTGTTAATGTTATTTTCTGCTAATTACTATAGCCAAAGGCTAAAATTGTGTTTTATTTAATTATCCTAAAGGGCTTAAGAGTCTCTAACAATATTGACTCACGCTATTCCTAAGTTTTTTTTCTACTCTTTTTTTTCAAAGTAGTTTGTTTCTCCTTTACTTCAATACCTCTGACTATTCTACCATGGTCTCCCCTTCTGTTCCTCTACCTCTGCCCACACTTTCAAGGTGAAATTTAAGGTGAAATCTCCCACTCCTCTGCTTTTACTCTTGGTTCTTCTTGGAAGATGTCATCCATTCCCATGGCTGTGATTATATCTCAGTAGCCAATCTTTATCCCAAACTTCACTGCCACATAGGATTAACTGTCCCTATTTACTTAAATGTTCTATATAGGGACCTCAAACTGAAATCAAAAACCAAACTTATTTTTCTCTCACTTAAGCATTTTCTTCAGTTTATAATTTCAGTTATACTAGTAAAGTGATCATTCCACCCTCTCCTATGCTGGAAAAACTGGCCACATCTTAGATTCTCCATTCCTCACTTCTATTTCTTACATCATCAAATCCTATCTAGTCGACCTCACTAAAACCCTTAGAATTTCTTAATCCCTATTTATTGCCCTCCTAGGCCCTCAATCTCTCCAATTTACAATCTTGTTGAGGTCAGCAGTTTCCTAAATTTTTTCTTGGTTACTAATCTTTTCTCAGATCATTTTTCATATAGCCACCAGAATGGTTAATACCCTACCTTATAATCATGCTCATTATCTCCAAGTTAATATCAAATCCCATTGATGCAGCAAAGAGCAATATTCATATTCTACACTCAGTCCACCTCTTTATCATAAACTCTTTACCATGCCACCATCCTCTCTTCAACTTGCCACTCACAGAATCACCCCACCCTACTTAACTTCTCATCACCCTCACAAACCTACCCAGTACTTCATGAATCTGGATTTACCACTGCAAAGACTGACCCAGCTCAAATATCTCCTCCCAGATAATACATTTTGTAACTTCACAAGGAACACTAAGAAGGTGTTGGAAAATGGTACATGTCTCTTCTCAGGAAGCCACAAATATGGACCTAAGGCAAAATGAGAGTCAAGGATTAGAATTTGTGTTCATGTATGAGGCTTTCTGTACTACCACAGTCATTTTCTCTGCTGATTTAACATCAGCTTCTACTATTGAACTGAAATGGAAAAAATGGACTCAAGTGAAGGCAGATCTTTCATCTGTGGGTGGACATGTGAAATGGATTCATCATTGATTACTTGGGATGCTCAGAAATGGAGCCTTTGATACTTTGTTTTGTCTGGTACCATGCATCACTGTACCCTACTGAGCTTGAAAGGATCATATAAGGTGCATGTATCTTTATAATTAATGTGGCTACTATCTATATTCCTAACTTGAAATGAAAATGTAATATACCTTGAAAGTATATTTCCCTTGTTAAAATGATCAGAAAACATTAAAATATTAGTTCAGTTCATATTTATAATGAATTAATGTGTTAATATAATTTTCTTACTGACTAGTATTAATTAGCTAGTTAAGTTTATTGGGTTCTGTTAAATATTCATTTCAAGGCACAATACAGGTGAATTGAAATTGTAATGTTACTACTATAATGGTCAATTATGTTCTGCTTGAATTATTCATAACCCAAATACAAATGCTTCATTCTGTCGCACATATCCATGGGAAAACCAGGTTTTCCAATACATATTTGGTCAGTACAAAGTATTAGCTGGTTACTGATAACTCCGCTATAGGAACCACAAATAAAATTACCATGACAAATATGCTTAATGGTTATTCTGCAGATGTTCCATTATAAAACCTTACTCATGCTATTACTCTTCTGAAGCCTATTACCATTCCTGCAGACAAGACCATCAACTATACTAATGCTGTTAATTGTCTAATTCCAGGAGTCTTGAAAATAGAGGTTAGAAGCAGCCTTAGGTAAAACCAAAAAAGCCTGACAATAGCCCTAATAGATAACTTTAAATTACAAAGTGAAAAAACTCTAGAAAATTTATAAAGACAGCTTTCTGAATTTACACACTGAATTGTCACTAATGTTGGACATATCACTGTAAATTGTACTTTACAACTCCTAAATTAATAAAAGTTTAAAATTGTAATATTTTATTCCCCAAAACATAGTGAATAGATAATTTTTATTTCTTATCAGCTAATTCAAATGACAGTTTTCCCTTCCTGAAGTCCGCATATATCTACAAAATGTTGCATACCTCTCTCTGTATATCTATATGATTTTATATAAATAATATACATTATATAATTACATATAAATGAACTATGCATATAACTATAAAAACAAGAATAGTGGAGGGTTCATGGAGGAAATAAATAGAATCCAGGAGATAAAAAAATATCTTTTTTCTAATTGCATTTTTATTTGCAGAAGAAAAAAATAATATAAAAAAATGTGAAAGAAAAATGTGTTGATCTGTGTACTAGCATGCCTAGCTTTTTTCTAAGAATTTTCTTCTATTGTTTCCATCTTTCTCCTTTGGCACCTCTAAATATAACTTTCAGCTTTCAAAGGCTGACCTAGAGCTAAGCTCCTGAAGGGATATTTTTTTCCCACCTGGCAATGTAGAATTCTGGATAGATGTGTGTATTCTCAATGCCAGTGTGGTATTTAAATATCATGTGTATTACGTGTATCACAGACACAAGTGGCCCAATGTGTGTACCTGTTAGCTGAATGAAAGGTCATACTCTCCTAAGTTCCTGTGTATTTTATTAATCATTCCTGCCTTAAAGTCCATAAAAACCAATTGTGATCTGGCCCTTGCTCTTTGCCTTCAACATTTCCTCCATAAAAATCCAGATTTAAGCCATAGTTATCTTTCTTTGTGTCTTCCCACTTATTGTTTTATTTTGAGTTTTTGTTTTTTCTACCTGAAACACTCTTCCCAAGCATTGACTATCTAGAATCCTAGTAATCCTTCAGTTGCCAACCTAGACTCCTCCTTCTTTGGTCAGCCTTTTGTGATTCCCAACAGTCATTTTGCATATTTGCTTCTATAACACCCTTGAATTTCATTATTATGTATACTGCAAACTACCTGCTTGTTGGGTTTGCTTACACTTTTATATCAGAAGCTGCATGAAAACAAACAGAACTTGACAGCCTAATTTTTTGTCTCCTTCGTGTTTGGCACAATTCCTGACACAGCGTGGCCACCCAAGATATAGGTGTTGAATAAATTAATGCAAGACTAAGTGGAAGAATGAATGAATACCACCGTAGGAAATGATAGTGTTTATGCTACTTAAGCTCATTGCATTGAATTATATCAAAAATAAACATTTGATTTCAATTCAATGACTCAAAAAAGGCATGACACAAAGAGAAAATTCAGGAAAACCTTCCAAATTGGTTTTTAAAAATATCTGCATTCTTTAATATTGGACTATATTAGATGTTTGAAGAAGAGCAGAGAAGCCAACTTAGAAGAGAGAGAGAAAAAAAAAAAAAAAGCTTTTGCAATACTCTCTCCCAAATCCATCTATGAATCACACAAGTCTTCTTGAATTTAACTATATTAATAATTTATTTTGGGACAGGGAGCTGTATATCTACTCTAATTTGCATTGTTCATTTGAAAATTAATAGTATAATTGTGCATTGTGTAATATGTATAATTTTAATATATGCATAATTTATAATATATCTAGGATAAAAAAACAGTAAAATCTCTGGAGCTGTCTTGCAGAAACATAGACCTTTCCTCCAGTTTTATGTTCAGCTTGTTGGTCTGCACTGAGACTATGATCATTCAATCATAATAGAGAATGACACCAAATGACCTTATAAAGTTTATGTTGCTTCCATGGTGTTGGCAATTTAATGTTAAAAATTCTTTTAACACATTGGTAATACACGCTTTTTCTAAAAAATTCAATCCACGGGGAATTTTACTTTTAGCCTTTATTGTGTTTGTCAACTATGGCCACATTCTTATAAAAATGTCAAGAGAAGCCTCTGAAAACACTGTTTTTTAATGATTAAAAAATTGATAATGGAGGTAGGTGATCTCAGGATGCATTTCTTTACCACATTTTTCTCTAAAACAAATCAACCTCAAATGAACTTACCTGGAACCCTGCAGTGAACCTGTTTCAATTTTAATGCTTAAAAATAAGACCTTAAATATTTTATATCAATAAATGATGTTTAGCTCTTTCTTGAACTTCTATTTTATCACAGAAATATCGTCTCCATTCAAGTATATAAACCCCTTCTGTCTTTCAGGTTATCATCAACCCTAAGAAAAAAATAAGAACATTTTGAAGAAAACTAAAAGCAAAAAAGCATTTTTATGAGCACTTAAATAAAATTCACACATAGAATTATTCTAACCGCTTGAGAGATGTATACATACAATAAGAAGCAGAAAGTTCTAATGAAATATTAAAGGTTCAGTGGGCCCATTTCAAAGGCAAATTCTAAGACCAAACCCTAACTAAGAAGCATTTCCTTTGCAAATGCAGATCAAAAGGTCAGCAAATGTATAGAGTCAAATGGCTCTTGTTTTATTGCCCCGTGGATGCAACACTCATTTAATTTATGTCTTTCTGGATCTTAAAACCCTTTAACTTGTTTTATTGGGGAGACTTTAATTCGGAACTTAGATAAACGAGGTACAAGGGGTCAAATGATAAAAAAACTAAGTGTAAGTGGCTCTGAAGCAAGTCAGTGTTTTGAACACTGAGGAGGGAAAGGAGACTTCCCTTGGGGGCTGTACAATAAATAAACAAGTGATGAAGGACAGAAGGGGTAGGTGAGCTTTTCTTTCTCCAGTTAGTGATAGTATTTGTTTGCAAATGTAATCAAAACAACAGTAAAATAAGTTAATTAATAAGGATTTTTTTTTCTGATTCTGTTGTGTCATAAATAAACAATATGAAAACAGGATGGCATTTATTTATGAGGTCCATGTTCTAAGCACAAAGAGAGGGTACAAACCAGTGACAGTAAAGGACCTGAGTCCAAGTTTGGGGTTTACATTCATTAACTCTGAATTTGTCATTAATCTCCCCAGTCTATGACTCAAAGAATGAGGCAACACTCGAAAGCATAATGACTATAACCTGATTGGCAGAGCTAAAAATGCCCCGTGATCTTATAACCTTTTCAGGTAACATTTTAAATCTTTTAAATTAATTACTTAAATTCTTCTCTTTTCTTTTTATTGCCACATTCTTTACTCACTTAGCCCAGGCATCTGCTACTCCTTTTCTGTCTCCCACAATACGATTACACTGACTCTAGGACAGATAGGATTCCTGTTTTAATCTAGGACCATTCGCACACTGAGGTCAGGGAAGGGAGTGGGAGAAAGACTCAGTGGTCTACGTCTGGGAGAGGATGGGGGCCGGACATGGAGTGTGGAGGCACCATTTGTCATCTGTGCAGAATTGGACAACAACAATAAAATCAGGGAAAAGCTGGTCTACATTTCACCTTGACCTGGTAGTTTAAAACAATGTCCGTAATAAAATACTTCTCCTCCAGAATAATCTTTGGTTGGTCTAAGTTCTGAACAATTGCCTGCTGTGTGCTACCCAGCCGCTGTCTGGGATTAGCTTTCATTCAGTCATTTCCCACTTCAAATGTAGAAGAGAAAATATCACACTGCAAAGATGAAGATGTCTCATATAAAAGTACAATGTGAAAGGAATTAATCAGCTAGACCAGTGCAGGAAAGGAGATTACTTTGTATTTAAGTCTAATAAATATGGATTGTTATTTTAAAATAACATAATTTAATGAAGTATATAAATGTGATTAAACTTATCTTTTCTAGTCTTTATTGTTCATGAAAATGCAACCAAAATAAGAGAGATGGTAAAGAGATGAGCGTTTTGATCCTACTTGTTTATACATAGAAGTTCCTGAAAGTTAATATCTAGATGGAAATAGATATTTAGCCATAACTACTTTTGGATCCAAATGTAAGTTCAACCTTAAATAATTTAATTTCAGCTTTCATTTTGAGATCACTGTGGATTCACATGTACTTGTAAAGTTAATAGAGATCTTGTGTACCATTTACCCAGTTTCCATTGATGATGACATCTTGAAAACCAGTACAATTTCATAACCAGGATATTGACATTGATACAGTTGACAGATACCAATCTTGTTTAGATTTCCCAGCTTTACCTGTACTCATGGTATGTGGTGTATGTATGTGTGTGTGTGTGTGTATACTTAACCTTATGCATATTTGTCACATGTTTGGTCCATGTATGTATATCCACCACCACAGTTAAGATAGAGACTGTCCCATCACCATGAAACACACCGCGTTCTAGCCCCATCCTTAAACCTAGAAGTCACTGATCTGTTCTCCATGTGTATAATTTTATAATTTTATGAATGTTATACAAATGGAATCATACTGTAGTTAACCTTTTGAGATTGGCTTTTTTTCACTTAACATCATTCTCTGGTAATCCATCAAAGTTGTTCCACGCATCAATAGAATTTTCCTTTTTATCCCTGAGTTGTAATCCATTGTATCTTTGTTAATTTTAAAATAACACTTTTTGGGGGGGCACGAGGATTCTCAGAATATTTTATTTTTATATTAATATTTTAAATTGGGGAGGAAAATCCTTACTGCTTTATAGAGCAGCTTTTTCCATGTTAATGATAATAGGAAATACTTGTATGGCATGTATTACTGCTCGGTATTGTCTAAGCTCTTCACATAAATTAATATTTTAAGTCTGATTACAATTCTAAAAGATAAAGACTATCATTATCATCTTTTTATCAATAAGAAACAACACATAAATGTTAGGAAAATTGACCACCTAGAGACGAGTGGTAAGTATTTTCACCTAGGCCATCAGGCCCTGGAGACTGTACCTCCTACACAAGCAGAAAGCCTGAGGATGCAGATTTTACATTACACAGCCTCTTCTCCACTCTGCCTCAAATCTATTTTGATGCACAAATTACTGTACTGTTATATCCTTGTCCTATATCAGAAGTTTATTAAACACTATCATGTACCCAAAATTATGTTCAGTGCTGGGAAATTATAGTGTGAAATGTGAGCTGGACATTTAAATAAGTAAATATATAGCAAAAGGTTATAATAATTAGAATTAGATAAAACATTTATGAATATATAGAGAACAACTAATTTTTGGAAATGAAACATGAACAACTTTTGAGAAAACAACCTTTGAACTAGATCTTGAAGGGTTAGTAGAAATTCAGGAGGGTTTCTGATTTCAAGAACTAGAAGACAATTCTTGAAGATATGATTGTATATGTCATGACTGGGTATTATTTAGTAGTTTGGCTAGAACTCAGAATGCATTTTAAAGGTCAGGAGCTCTTGAAAATTCAAAGAGTTAGACTAGCACTAAGGAATAAAGAATCCTATATATTATTCCAAGTTGATTGGAACAACTTATATGCAATGAAAATCCATGATTATTTTTTTTACAAGACATCTCATGGGTCTGCCACTGTACCTGAAATCTTCTATTATAGTTATGCTTTTAGAATTGGAACCAAGATCTACTCAGAAAGCAACTGTTTAAATGCATGTATGTTACTTGTTATATGAAGGAGAAAAGATATTCGTTAACTGAGAATCCAAGAATTCCTAGAGGTACACAGAAGTATTTTTGTAACCTCTGAGTTTTCAAGTAACAATTTAGGAACTATTTGTCAAATTATACCTTTTAAAGTGAAAATGTAGGCATATCACTTTTCCTGGAACAAGAAAATTTTGAAGAAGCGTATCATGTTGGCTAGATGTTAAATAGGAGTCACCGATTTCTGTTTCTAAGGGGGCCTAAAAGTTACCTTGATATTAAGTGCACAGAAATATTGTCCACTGACACAAATTCATAAGCTGTTTCTCATTTTTCTGCTACTGTGTTTTCTCGATCTTTCATTTTTTTCATTTTTGAGAGAGACACAAGGACAGAGAAAGAATTCACTTCTCTAGGGAAGAGTAACACCACTAATGTGATAATAAGTGATAACTGACATATAGGACCATTTTCAGAAATCCAAAAAGCAGTTATAAGAAGTTTGAGGAACTAGTCAGACATACTCAATCTAAATAGGGCAGCAACTACTCAGCTCTAAGCTGATAGCTGCCATGCAGAAATCAGACTTGGCATTTTTATAGATAATTTTTATATTAAAAAAGATACATGAGGATTATTACATTATTTTTATCTGGAGCATTTACAAGATGGGCTGAAATATGCCCAGTGGTTAATGGTCTGCATTATGAGCCACTGATTCAAAGTTTGAAATTGTCAACAGGATGGGACATTGCTGCAGAACAGAAATATGGTGTGAAAATATTGTGCTGGCTTGGAGGTATCTGGAAATAGTGATGGGAGAAAGATAAAATAAAATAAAGATAAAAAAGATAAGAGGAGAGTTAGGTATTGCCAAAGACAAATAAATTTCAGTGCTTTTTATTCTACATTTATAAGATAAAAACTAGTTTACATATAGACCCACCTCATTTTTAATAGGCTGTTGTTTGTAATACTTCCATCAAGCCGTAGTTAGTTGGCTAACTAAATATAAATATTTGAAATGGAATATTATATTTTAATACTTATTGTTTACTTGAAGGTTTTATCAGAAATATAGGTCACTATCCATACCTCTATCAGTATATTAATGATACAAATATCATTTTCACATGCTCAATTGAACTAAAATAAAATTAAACACATTCTTATTGAAATTAAATGTAAACTTATCAGGAAAGTATCATAAATATGTAAATGATTCTCATCTGTTATATCATAGAGTGTAAACTATGAAATATACCCTATTTTTTACAACCTATTTTTGCCAAAACTTCTTTGTTAGAACATTGAACAAAGCTGATCAATTTGTGAATATGCTTGTACATAGAAAGCATAAAAATATAAAAAAGAAACTTCTTGAAAATTTAAAATATCCCGTTTTATGAGAGTATACAATAAAAAAAAAGAACTAAAAAAACACTTGCTCTAGAATGCATTAGATAGTTCTCAAAAAAAAAAAAAAAAAAACCTCTTGCAATAATTTTTCTTTTATTCTTGAGGATAATATCAATGAACATATTAAAGAAATTTAATTGGCAAATGAAAAAAAAAATCCTCTCAAGAACCTCAGATATTACACTGTAAAAATTTTAAACATCTAAAATTTTATATGAACAGATCTGTGAAGACAATTAAAATTTTAAATGGAGTATGTTAATCATGAATTATAGATATGTGTCAAAATGAGGAATAATTTAAAAAGAATGGAAGAGTCAGAAAATATAAAATTCATATTTACTTGAGACAAAGGTCTGCCCTGGAAGTGTAGCCTGACACTTTCTCCATTTCACTCACATTTCTTCCCAACGGGGTCACTGGTGCATATTGTACCCAATATGAAAATGCTAAAAAGCCTTTCTATGCTTTGAAAACAATTATTTATGTGAAGCTGCATATCAAATTATTGATATAACATTAAAATCATTTCAAACTTTTTGTACATTCATAAGTCACTTCCACATAATAAATCCTTTCATTCTCTTTATGGACATTATACATAATACAAAGAATATATTTAGCACATGTAAATACAGTACATAGTATATTTTCCCAAATATTTTTAATAAGAGAAAACTTAGCAAATGATTGCTTAACTGTTTAATCCTCTTTCCTAAGTGTTCTTGTTCATGCTTTTTAAAAATTTAAAAGCTGAGAATTATTCCTCCTATTATTTATTGTTTTATAAGTCTAGGAAATTTAAGGTCCCGGTAACTTCAGTCCTATATTTAGAAGTTGATATTTATACAGAAGTTGGAAATTATTCATAATATTTGGATATGAAAAAGACTCTGAAAAGAGCAAAAACTTAAAACATTGCCAGGAACACAACTATATGAATGATATTTAATATTAGTTGATTGTCTACCGCCACCTGGTGGTAGTATGTGGTATTACACAGTTGAGGCACCTGATATCGTTACTAATATTTCAATATATAAGCACATTTTAAATGGATTATTTAATTTGATTATCTTTGAAAAGGTAAAATTTCCCCTTAAATATTTTTTCATTTTTTTCAAGTTCCAGTAACTGAAACAAAAATATACGTAAAAATTCCTTTCTTTAACTTATTTGAAATATAATTTGGATAAATTGACATTCACATTGTCCAAAAACTGCTCCTTTAAGTGATTTAATTCATATTTAAGTTTTAAAATGTTGTATACTTTGATAAATTGTCTATCAAAACAAAAGCTTAAGCTTAAAAGAAAGTTTTTTGCTTTAATTTGTTTTCATTGTAATAGCTGTGGAAATCAATAAAATAGATTCTTAGCTAAATGTATATGATTACAATCAAATTTAACCCTAAGAAAATATTGCTTTTACCTTACTAACCTACTCTGGTGGGTGATTTTTAATAATAACTGTATGACACATATTATTTAGTGCACAAATTATAATATTATCATCTTACTATTTGATTCCTCCAAACTCTAAGGAAACAGATTCAAACAGATGTTGTCAGGATATTGATACAAATTTCAAACCTATTAGTGTTATTTTTTCCATTGGAAAGGTCTCCCCTCTTCTTTCCCCTGCCCAGCTTCCCAAAGTAACATATAGATTCAGAAGAAAGTTTATGTAGGTTCATAAAGGGACAAGGAAGCGGCATGGATCATTTTATTTCTGTTTTCTGGGTCTTCATTAGCCTCTGCTAAGATATGCTTCAGGCCACTCTATCAGTGTTTCTGGTGCTGGATTACAACAGTGTGGCAGATCCTGCCTAATATGGGGGCATTGTGATGGTAGTTGTTACTGAAATCTGAAAGCCCTGTGGAGTCTTTATTCAAGAAGTTGCCCAAATTTGATCCTTCTTATCTCAATTCCAGGCCTATTCCAATGAAGATTTTCTCTGCATTTCTGAGTTCCCCCTACATGGCACATAGGAACTTCTGGATCAGTTGCATTGTTGATCTTATACTGCTAAGAATATAGAATTACTGGGACTTCCCTGGTGGTCCAGTGGTTAAGACTCCGTTCTCCCAATGCAGGGGGCACGGGTTCAAACCCTGGTTGGGGAACTAAGATCACACATGCTGAATAGTGTGGCCAGAAAAAAAAAGCAAAAATATAGAAATACTGCTCAGGACACTCTCTAGAGACATCCTCTAGAACACTCCAATGATGATGTCCTGCCCGTTGCTAATTTGGATAACCCTGGAGACATGCCTCATATCTTAGTGACAGGTGAGCAAGTGGAGTGCTTTGCCACGTCTTCTAAAATTTCCCTAAATTTGCCCCCCCCTTTTTTTTTTTTTTTTTTTTGCGGTATGAAGGCCTCTCACTGTTGTGGCCTCTCCCTTTGCGGAGCACAGGCTCTGGACGCGCAGGCTCAGCGGCCATGGTCCATGGGCCCAGCTGCTCTGTGGCATGTGGGATCTTCCTGGACCGGGGCACGAACCCGTGTCCCCTGCATCGGCAGGCGGACTCTCAACCACTGCCCCATCAGGGAAGCCCCTAAATTTGCACTTTTGTTGAAGACCAAATAGCCATAATTGTGTTGGTCTATTTCTGGACTCTTTTCTGTTCCATTCACCTATGTGCCTATCCCTGTGTTAATACCACACTATTTTTTTAGTACAGTACCTTTATTCTTAAATATTCTTAAAATTGGGTAGTGTGTTTCTTCAAAAGTTGTTCTATTTCAAATTATTGTTGCTAGTCAAGTTCTTTTGTTTTCCATATAAATTTTAGATTCTATTTCTGTATATCTATTAAAAAAATCATCCTGAGATTTGGATATGTACTGCGTTAAGTCTATCACTTGGAGGAAAGCTGACATCTTTGCTATGTTGAGTCTCTCATGGAATCCTTCTCCATTTATATAGGCTCTGTGATTTCTGAAATATTTTGTCTTGTATTGTTTAGTTATTGTGAAGGGAAAATATATTTTTAAATTCTGATTTCCAATTGTTGATTGCTTGATTATAGAAATATGACTATTAGAAATATTATTTTTTGAGTGTTCACATTGTATTTCATACCCTTATTGAACTCACTTATTATTTCTAGGAGGGTTTTTGTAATTCCTGAAATTTCTACATGGAAAATCATGTCATTTGTGAATAGGAGCAGTTTTATTTTTACCTTTCCATTCTCTATGCTTTTAAATCCTTTTCCTTGTCTATTAGCCTGGTTAAGACATGCATTGCTGTGTTAGATAGGCGTGGTGAGAATGAATATTCTTGTCTTACTCCCAATTTCAGGGGGAAAGTATTTATTTCGTCTTTCACCATTAAGTATGATATTTGCTGTAAGAATGTTGTCAATACCATTTATTGGGTTAAAGAAGTTTCTTTCTAAATCTGGATGCTAAGAGATTTTATCATGAATTGATGTTGAATCTTTGTCAAATGTTTTTCTGCATCTGTTGATATGATATGTGCTCTTTCTTCTTTAATTTGCTAACATTGTGTATCATATTGATTGATTTGTGAAAACTGAACCAGTTGTACATAACTGCAAGGATTTTAATTTGCTGAGGTGCATTCTTTTTATATATTTCTGGATTTTATTTGCTAATACTTTGTAGAAGATATTGGTATCTATATTATTCAAAGATATTGGCCTATACTTTTATTTTTTGTACTATTTTAAAATTTTGATTTCAGGGTAAAGCTGGCTTCATAAAATGTTTTTGGAAATGTTCTTTCCTCTTCTACTTTCTGGAATAAATTGGATATAACTGATATTATTTTTTCCCTAAAGATTTGGTAAAATTTACCAATGAAATCCTCTATACTTGGAGATCTTTTTCCCAGATATTTACCTATGAATTAAATTTCTTTAACAGTTTATGGTTATTCAGATTATGTATATTTGTACTTTTTAAAATTATTCCTCTCTATTTTATCCAAGTTGTTGAATTTATGTGTGTAGAGTTTTTCACAGTATTTCTTTGTCATTCGTTTGATGTCTCTGGGTCTGTAGAGAATTTTCTCACTCTTAGTATTGGGAATTTATGTCTTTTCTTCTATCAGTCTTGTTAGAGGTCTTATCAATTTTAGTGAATTTTTTAAAGAATCCACTTTTGGTTTCATTGATTTTCTAAACTGATTTTCTGTTTTCAACTTTATTAATTTATTACCTTAATGATTTGTGTTCTTAAGTTTGATGTTCATTTGTTTTACTTTTCCCAGGTTTTTAAGTTGCAATTTTAGGTTATTGATATTAGACCATTGCTTTCTCTAACAAAATAATTTATTCCTATAAATTTTATTAAAGCACTGCTTTATCTGTGTCTCACAAATTTTGACATTTAATGTCTTTCTTTTAAGTTAGTTAAAAATATTTTTTAATTTCCTATGGAAATTCCTTCACTTGTAGCTTATTTAGAAAGCAGCAAATTGAATTAACGCCACTGAATTGTATTGTTTAAAAGAGTAAAATGGCAAATTTTATAATATATAATAAAATAATTATAATATATATGAAACATTAAAAACAAATTGTATTTCTATATTCTACCAGTGAACATGTAGATGTGAACATGCAATCATTCAATAAATCAAATCATAGACACAAATCTAACAAAACATATGCAAGACTTGTCTGCTGAGAACTGCACAACACCAGTGAAAGAAACCAAAGATGATCTAAACAAAATAGAGACATACAGTGTGCATGAATTAGAAGAGTCAACATAAAAATGGATGTCAATTTCTCCACAATGACATACAGTTTAATGCAATTCATGTCAAAATCCCAGCAAAGATTGTTGTAAGTATAGAAAAGATTACTCTAAGGTTGACATAGAAAGGCAAAGGAACTATTCTATTTTTTTTTAATTTTCATTTTTGGACACATGCACTATTGTCCTTTTTTTTGTTTTTAATCTGTTTTTTTTTTTTTTTGCTGTACACGGGCCTCTCACTGTTGTGGCCTCTCCCATTTCAGAGCACAGGCTCTGGACGCATAGGCTCAGCGGCCATGGCTCATGAGCCCAGCTGCTCCACGACATGTGGAATCTTCCCAGATCGGGGCACAAACCCATGTCCCCTGCATCAGCAGGCGGACTCTCAACCACTGTGCCACCAGGGAAGCCCTATTGTTCTTTTTTTAAAAAAAAATTTCATTGAAGTATTGAAAAAAAATTTATTGAAATTTAAAACTTTTTTTAATTAAAAAATATTGATTTGCAATATTTCAGGTGTACAGCAAAGTGATATATATATATATATATATATATATATAATTTTTTTCAGATTCTTTTCCCTTATGGGTTATTACAAAATATTGAATATAGTTCCCTGTGCTATATAGTAATTCCTTGTTGCTTATCTATTTTTCTAGTGGTGTGTATGTGTTAATCCCAAATTCCTAATTTATCCCTGCCCCTGCTTTCCCCTTTGATAACCATATGTTTGTTTTCTATGTCTGTGAGTCTATTTCTATTTTCTAAATAAGTTCAGTTGTATCACTTTTTTTAATTCCACATATAAGTGATATCATATATTTGTCTTTCTCTGTCTGCCTTATATCACTTAGTGTGATAATCTCTAGGTTCAACCATCCTATTTAAATGGATGCCAAGTTTTGCCTAAAACTTTGTCAAGTATCTGAGAAAATCAAATCCACAGCAAATGTCTATGGCAGATATAGGCTGAAATACATCTAGAACAGTATGTGAGTATTAGTGTGAATGCTGAATTATCAAGTAAGCAATTTAAATTCCCTTGGTAACATGAACTCCTGTAGCCCCCGTTATTCAGTTTCCCCCAGTGGTAACATGTGGTAAAACTATAAGACAACACCACATCTAGGACATTGACAGTGATACAGTAAGCTAGAGAATATTTCCATCAGGACAAGGGTCCCTCATGTTGCCCTTATAAGCCTAATCAATTTCCTTCCTACCCCTATTCCTTCCTTAACCACAATAACCACTAAGCTTTTATCCATATCTGTAATTTTGTCCTTTAACATATTACATAATTAAAACCATACATTATGTATCTCTTCCAGATAGCTTTATATTACTGAGTGGTAATCCTTAATATGGATGTACCACAGTTTGTTTAAACATTCACACATATAAGGACATCCTGTTCATTTCTTCTAATTTGTTTTACTATTATGAATAAAATTGCTAAACACATTCATGAGCAGATTTTATGTAAACATAAATGTTGATGTCTCAGGATAAATGTCCAAGAGTGCAATTACTGGATCACATGGTAGTTGCATGTTCAGTTGTATAAGAAACTGTCAGTTTTCAGGAATAACTATACAATTCTATATTCCCATTAGCAAAAATCCACTTGCTCTACATTTTCACCAGTATTTAGTGGTATCACTATTTTTTATTCTATCTCTTCTCATAGGTGTGTGGTGATATCTCATAGATGTGTGGCTTTAATTTGCATTTCCTTAACAGCCAATGATATTGAGGATTTTCTCATGTGCTTATTTGCCATATGTATAATTTTTTAGTGAAATGTCTCTTCATGTCTTTTGCCCACTTTGTAATTGGATCTTTTTGTTTTTTATTGGTGAATTTTGAGAGTTGTTTATATATTCCAGATACTATCTTTTTGTTAAATATGTGATTGTGTATATTTTCTTCCAGGCTCTTTACAGAGTCCTTTGGAGAGCAAAAGTTTCTAATTTTGATTAAGTCAAAATCATCAACTTTTTCTTTTTTAATGAATTATGCTTTAGTGTTAAGTCTAAGAACTTTTTGCCTAGACCTAAATTCCAAAGAAATTTTTTTCTATGCTTTTTATAAAAAACTTATAGTTTTAAAATTTACATTTACATTTTATAGTTGTACTGTTTGTACCTGTGAGCATGATTCATTTTGAGCTAATTTTTACATAAAGGGTAAGACTTCTTGTATTATTACCCTTTCTAGTACCTTTGTTTCTGTCATCATTTCTTCCTGTGAACATTTTGGTGTGAAAGAAAATTTTAATATCTTTACTTATGCCATCACTGCTTTCTACAGAAACACTTCAGCTATGTGACAAAGTTCATTCTACCATTTTACCATTACACATCCTAACCAAGATCTGATTCCTGGGATTCAGTTCTAATATCAAACATCTGAAAACTAAGACAGACCTAAGCCAAGTACTCCCTAAGAAACTCAGGTTTCTCCCCCTCCAGGAACCTTACACTGAATAGCCCACTTGGAATGAAGACCTCTTTCATTCAAAAATCTATAACACATTTTATAGCTTTCATTGGATACATCTTTAACCTGTTTGAAATCAGGATTTTATTTATATAAATTTATAAACAAACATATCTTTTTTTTTTTTTTTTTTTTTTTTTGTGGTACACGGGCCTCTCACTGTTGTGGCCTCTCCCATTGTGGAACACAGGCTCCGGACACGCAGGTCCAGCAGCCATGGCTCATATGCCCAGCCACTCCACGGCATGTGGGATCTTCCCGGACCGGGGCACGAACCCATGTCCCCTGCGTCGGCAGGCGGACTCTCAACCACTATGCCACCAGGGAAACCCCAAACATATATCTTATCTTTCCCTGTAACCTCTGAACTATATGATACTTGAGATCAAATCTTATGTTTCATTTTATCTTTCATAGTACTTTTCATAGGCATCAGAGCAAATATTTGATTATTTACAAATAGTTATCAGAGAGAACTTAAATCCATCTTAGATCAGATCCTCACAAATACCACCAATCATGTGTTTGTATTTCCTCTAGCATATTTTTTGACAAATCCAACCCATTCTGAACACTTACTGAGATATAAAACAGAGTTTCAAATATAGAACTTTATCTCAACATCAGTAATATAGTTCCAGTTTTTTCATCCTTAATAAAACAATTATTCAAAGTTAGGGCCTTTTCATTTCAGGGACATTTTCCATATATAAAAATAAAAATAATAATATAGATAAAACCAAATAAACAATACAGTAAGAGAGTTAACTTATGCATATTATGCAATTTTATTAGGGTAAGACCACACTTAGGTCATTAAAAGTGCCTCAAATTGGATTTGAATAGGAACTACTCAGTTGGACAAAGAAAGTTAACATTTATGAGAAAGAGGATAATTGATAATTACTTGTTAACAACAGCTTAGAGTAATGAAATGTTTATGATTCAGGAAAGAACTTGTTAGGAACTAAATTTAAAATCAAAGTAACTCCATAAAGATTCACCCTTGCATACCTAGCAAATAGGAGTATGATCAAAAGCTAGACAGATCTACTTAATGAGATTTCACATAGGTTCTTAATTTGGGGAATTATTGGTATTTCTTTATGTAATGCACAATCTTTTATATAAAATGATCCACACTGATCAATAGTTAATATTATTTAATAATGAAGATTTTTTTGAGAATTCTAAAGAAAGTTAAAAAATATCAGATATATAATATTTAAACTTGAAATGTTCAGAATTTAAAGTCTTAGGTGAATTTCTTCCCTTCCTTCCTCCCTTCCTTCCTTCCTTCCTTCCTTCTTTCTTTTCTTCCTCTTTTCCTTCTTTTCTTCCTCCCTCCCCTCTGTCTCTGTTTCTCTCACTGTCTCTAACTCTTGTTTCTTTCTTTCTTTCTCTTTCTAAAAACAATTAAGAGCTTGTACATAATGTAACATTTTATTTATATATTTTCTTATTATTTTAATTTACTCTGCTTAAAATTATTAATTTTATGTAGTTAAGCAAATATAATGTGAAATGTCACCTACTGAGTAAATCAAGTTTATATGGTAATTGATTTTTCTGCATTTTTGTGCTTACTTTCTTTTGACAGATGCTGGTTTTGTACTTTCATTTGTTTCCTCATTTTCATATTATTGATTGAGACTGCTAGAAAAATTGGAATTGTTAAGCTATTGTTTTAAGGTATTAATTAATTTGATTTATATATGGATTACACTTTGAGTAATTACACTGTGAAGAAGCAATGCTAATGTAAATAAATCACTTTATTTGAATAAACTACTTTTGGTGGTTATAGTAAGTAAACCTCTCATTTCATAAAAAGTATTTGTGATTAGAACAAAATCAATACAATAATTTTTCACCCTTTCCCTCACACCACAAGATTTTGTCTCTTTTTACATAGCTCTTAATCAGTGTCAAATGAAGAAAAATAGAAAAACCTAAAAATCCAGTAGTGATGATCCTAGACCCTGTATTTAACATTTTAATCAGTAGCCCAATAAAAGAATAAACATCTTCCTTAGTATTAGGTATATTTCACAAACACTAGGTTATGGGAAAGGTACATTCTGAAGTTTTTAATACATGTTGAATTGGTAATAAGCAAGAAAGTTACCAATGACAAAATCAGGACTGAATATCTGCATATATATATATATGATATACATATATATATATATATATCATATATATATATACATATGCATATAAATGATAAAAGAGAATGACTTTCAACTTAGATTTCTAAATCCAGAGAATAGGGGAGTTCAGATCAAGATGTCAGAGTCATGGACTTCACCTCCCCACCCACCAAGAACACATCAAAATTACATCTACATGTGGAACAATTCTCACTAAAAACTAACTAGAAAGTGACAGAAGGATTCTTGTACGACCAAGTCTATAAGAAATATAGGCACATAACCTGGTTGTATAGGAAGAAAAAGGGTCAGGTTGGCACATGTGCCCTGGGACGGGACTCAGAGGAAAAGGGAGGTTGTAGTGGGGACAGCTTCCCTGGTGAGTGAGTGGTTTGAACCACAGTTTGGACACCCCAATCCTGGGGTCCTAAGTGGGGCAGACAAGACCCCTTGGCTGGTTGGAGGACAGCTGGGACTAATAGGATGGCTGTGGGGAGCCTGGACTCCAACTGTGAGGAGCATGTGTGTGCAGGCTTGGCCCCAAAGTAGGGTGGAGAAAGACCTGCTCTAGATGCTGCCAGGTTTCCCAGACCAGCCTCACTGCAAACACCAGTCTGAGCCAAGTGAACACTCAGGCCCCAACTCACTCCACACCACAGAGCAGCACAGAGCAGCACTGGATCTGGGGCAGCTAAGATTCTTCTTCTTTGGAAAAGAATCTACCAAGACTGAATCTGGTTGGGACTTCAGCAGTCATTGTTGGCCCTTACTCAAGCAGTGCCTCAGAAGCAGCCCAGATCTCTGACTGTGGGTGGCTCCTCCACCATAGCTCACCATCCCTCCATACATGATGAGAGACCACACAGGCCCTCCTGCCTGAACTGTTGAGTGATTCCACAACAGGGCAGCCGAGGCTGGGGATAGTGATTGGTTGTAAGGAGCAAAGGGGACTTGGACCTGAGGCTGTGTTTGGGCACAGGCACTGTGCTGCACAGGCACTGCATTAGACCTCTGTCTGTTGCTACCATAAGTTGAGAGCTTACACAGACCCCACTTGCTTCAGCATTCCCACCTCTTTGGGGCAAAGGTCTCAGTGAAGGGAGAGGGGAAACACACACACTTAAAGGGAACAGAGCCAGCTCAGGCCCAGACTTCATGGTTTCTGCTCCAACAACTTGGTATCAGGCCCCACCCCTGATAGGGCAGTGATGGCCACTAAGAAGAAGGAAGTCTTACTTCACACTGGGATCCATCTCTAGGCCCTGCATCTCCAGTCCCACCTCCTATGAAGGTGGTAGCTGCCAGTACACCCTCAGGAAGGACATGATTTCATCCACATCACAGTCAAATCTAGCTCTCCACCAAAGGCATTAGTGATACCACACAAAGTCTGTATAAGGATGCACTGATGAAAGGTCACCCTTTCAAGACTGTCATAGGTAACTATTGCATCATAGTGCAGAGTAAATGAACATCCATCTTAACATGCATGGGTCATGTGGAAAGGTTGAGGTGGTGGTCTTTTGTGGGTTGTCAGCTTAAATGGGCTGAAAAAAGTAACTCTGGGTGGTAAGGAGAAGGGACAACTTCAGCAAGGGGAGATTGAATAAATAGAGCTGGATTGATGAATAAGTAAATATATTAAGGATAATGGGAGCCAGGTATTTTACTACTGGGGTTGCATATATAGAAAAGAAAAAAAAAACAAGAACAATTTCTGTCATGTTGCATTAGAATTAATCAGTTAGAACTCGTGTAGTTCAATATATATCTATCAATATAGAAATAAGCACAGATGTTAATGTAGATGTTATATATATATATATATATATATATATATATATATATATATATATTCACTTGTGTGTGAATGTATATATTCCCTTGCTCTGCCCACTAAGAGGACAGAGGAGCAGTGATAGTCCCACACCTAGCATCCAGATATTGGTTTCTAAATTTGATTTGGCATACTAAAAGTAAACAGCACTTCTGAGAGAAATGACTGATTCCTAGGTTAGGGAAAAAAAGTATAAGATGGACCTGGAAAATATGCACCAGAAAATAAAGTGCTCAAAGAAAGGTGGAAACTCATCTAAATAACATAGATCTGATTTTAAAAGGCCTCTAGGTGGAGCGTCAAGATGGTGGAAGAGTAAGACGTGGAGATCACCTTCCTTCCCACAGATACATCATATATACAACTGCATGTGGAACAACCCCTACAGAGCACCTACTGAATGCTGGCAGAAGACCTCAGACCTCCCAAAAGGCAAGAAAGTGCACGTGTACCTGGGTAGGGCAAAAGAAAAAAGAAAAAAATAGGGACAAAAGAATAGGGACGGGACCTGCACCAGTGGGAGGGAGCTGTGAAGGAGGAAAGTTTTCCACACACTAGGAAGCCTCTTCACAGGTGGAGACTACGGGTGGTGGAGGGGGGAAGCTTCGGAGCCATGGAGGAGAGCACAGCAACAGGGGTGTGGAGGGCAAAGCGGAGAGATTCCCGCACAGAGGACTGGTGCCGACCAGCACTCACCAGCCCAAGAGAATTGTTTGCTTACCCGCCGGGGTGGGTTGGGGCTGGGAGCTGAGGCTCGGGCTTCGATCTGATCACAGGGAGAGGACTGGTGGTGTGAACATAGCCTTCAGGGCATCAGTGCACCACGGCTAGTCGGGAGGGAGTCCGGGGAAATGTCTGGAGCTGCCGAAGAGGGAAGAGAATTTTTCTTGCCTCTTTGTTTCCTGGTGCGTGAATAAAGGGAATTCAGAGCACTGCCTAAATGAGCTTCAGAGATGGGCGTGTGACGCAGCTATCAGTGAGGACACCAGAGATGGGTATGAGATGCTAAGGCTGCTGCTGCAGTCACCAAGAAGCCTGTGTGCAAGCCCAGGTCACCCTCCACACCTCCCATCATGGGAGCCTGTGCAGTCCGCCACTGTCAGGGTCCTGTGATCTAGGGACAATTTACCCAGGAGAACATACAGCGCCTAAGGCTGTTGCAATGTCATGCTGGTCTCTACCACCGCAGGCTCACCACACATCCATACCCATACATACCCACGGCCTGAATGAGCCAGAGCCCCCAATCAGTTGCTCCTTTAAGCCCGTCCTGTGTGAGCAGGAACAGATGCCCTCGGGCGACCTGCAAGCAGAGACAGGGCCAAATACAAAGTTGAACCCAGGAGCTGTGCTAACAAAGAACAGAAAGGGAAATCTCTCCCAGCAGCCTAAGGAACAGTGGATTAAATCTCCACAATCAACTTGATGTACCCTGCATCTGTGGAATACCTGAATAGACAATGAATCATCCCAAATTGAGGCAGTGGACTTTGGGAGCAATGATATATATATATATTTTTCACTTTTTCTCTTTTTGTGAGTGTGTTAAGTGTATGCTTCTGTGTGCGACCTTGTCTGTATAGCTTTGCTTTTACCATTTGTCTTAGGTTTCCGTCTCCCTGGTCTTTTATTCTTTTTTTTTTTTTTTAGTACAGTTTTTAGTGCTTGTTATCATTGATGGATTTGTTTTTTGATACGGTTGCTCTCTTCATTCTTTCTCTTTTTTTAATTACTTTCTAAGGTTTTTAAATTTCAAATAATTATTTTTTATTTTAATAACTTTTAATTTTATTTATATTTTTCTTTTTTTCTTTTTTTCCTCCCTTTTATTCTGAACCATGTGTATGACAGGTTCGTGGTGCTCGGCCAGGTGTTAGGGCTGTGCCTCTGAGGTGGGAGAACCAAGTTCAGGACAGTGGTCACCAGAGACCTCCCAGCTACACATAATATCAAATGGCGAAAATCTCCCAGAGATCTACATCTAAATGCCAAGACCCAGTTCCACTCAATGACCAGGAAGCTACGGTGCTGGACACCCTTTGCCAAACAACTAGCAGCACAGGAACACACTCCCACCCATTAGCAAAGAGGCTGTCTAAAATCATAATAAGGTCACAGACACCCCAAAACACTCTACCAGATGCGGACCTGCCCACCAGAAAGACAAGATCTAGCCTCATCCACCAGAACACAGACACCAGTCCCCTCCAACAGGAATCCTAAAGAATCCACTGAATGAATTGTATCCACTGGGGGCAGACACCAAAAACAACGGGAACTACAGACCTGCAGCCTGTGAAAAGGACACCTCAAACACAGTAAGTTAAGCAAAATGAGAAGACAGAAAAAGAAACAGCCAATGAAGGAGCAAGGTAAAAACCCACCAGACCTAACAAATGAAGAGGAAATAAGAAGTCTACCTGAAAAAGAATTCAGAATAGTGATAGTAAAGATGATCAAAAATCTTGGAAATAGAGTGGAGAAAATAAAAGAAACGTTTAACAGGGACCTAGAAAAACTAAAGAGCAAACCAACAATGATGAACAACACAATATTTGAAATTAAAAATTCTCCAGAAGGCATCAATAGCAAAATAACTGAGGCAGAAGGACAGATAAGTGACCAGGAAGATAAAATAGTGGAAATAACTAATGTACAGGAGAATAAAGAAAAATGAATGAAAAGAATTGAGGAGAGTTTCAGAGACATCTAGGACAACATTAAATGCACCAACATTCGAATTACAGAGGTCCCAGAAGAAGAAGAGAAAAAGAAAGGCACTGGGAAAATATTTGAAGAGATTATAGATGAAAACTTCCCTAATATGGGAAAGGAAATAGTTAATCCAGTACAGGAAACACAGAGAGTCCCATACAAGATAAATCCAAGGAGAAACACTTCAAGACACATACTAATCAAACAATAAAAAATTAAATACAAAGAAAAAATATTACAAGCAGCAAGGGAAAACAACAAATCACTTACAAGGGAATCCCCATAGGGTTAACAGCTGATCTTTCAGCAGAAACTCTGCAAGCCAGAAGGGACTGTCATAACATATTTAAAGTGATGAAAGGGAAAAACCTAGACCCAAGATTACTCTAAAGAGCAAGAATCTCATTCAGATTTGACGAACAAGTTAAAACCTTTACAGACAAGCAAAAGCCAAGAGAATTCAGCACCACCAAACCAGCTTTATAACAAATGCTAAAGGAACTTCTCTAGGCAGGAAAAACAAGAGAAGGAAAATACCTACAATAATGAACCCAAGTCAACTAAAAAAATGGTAATAGAAACATACATATTGATAATTACCTTAAATGTAAATGGATTAAATTCTCCAACCAAAAGAAATAGACTGGCTGAATGGATACAAAAACTAGACCCATATATATGATGTCTACAAGAGACCCACTTCAGACCTACGGACACATACAGACTGAGAGTGAGCGGATGGAAAAGGTATTCCATGAAAATGGAAATCAAAAGAAAGTTGGAGTAGGAATTCTCATATCAGATAAAATAGACTTTAAAAAAAATGACTATTACAAGAGACAAAGAAGGACACTGCATACTGATCAAGGGATCAATCCAAGAAGAAGATATAACAGTTGTAAATATTTATGCACCCAACATAAGAGCACCTCAATAAATAAGGCAAATACTAACAGCTATAAAAGAGGAAATTGACAGAAACACAATCATAGTAGGTGAATTTAACAGCCCACTTTCACCAATGGACAGATCATCCAATATGAAAATAAATAAGGAAACACAGACTTTAAATGATACATTAAACAAGATGGACTTCATTGATATTTATAGGACACTCCATCCAAAAACAACACAAACATTCTCCAGGGTAGATCATATCTTGGGTCACAAATCAAGCCTTGGAAAATATAAGAAAATTGAAATCATAACAAGTATCTTTTCCTACCACAATGCTATGAGACTAGATATCAATTACAGGAAAAATCTGTAAAAAATACAAACACATGGAGGCTAAACAATACACTACCCAATAACCAAGAGATCATTGAAGAAATCAGAGGAGGGGGCTTCCCTGGTGGCACAGTGGTTGGGAGTCCGCCTGCCGATGCAGGGGACACGGGTTCGTGCCCCGGTCCGGGAAGATCCCGCATGACGTGGAGCGGCTGGGCCCGTGAGCCATGGCCGCTGAGCCTGCGCGTCCGGAGCCTGTGCTCCGCAACGGGAGAGGCCACAACAGTGAGAAGCCCGCGTACTGCAAAACAAACAAATAAATAAAAATAGTATACTGGTTGAGAGCTGGGATATGGACACAGACTGCCTGGGCTCTTTAAAAAAAAAAAAAAAGAAATCAGAGGAGGGACTTCCCTGGTGGCGCAGTGGTTAAGAATCTGCCTGCTAATGCGGGGAACATGGGTTCGAGCCCTCGTCCGGGAAGATCCCACATGCCGCAGAGCAACTAAGCCTGTGAGCCACAACTACTGAAGCCCGTGTGCCTGGAGCCCATGTACCACAACAAGATAAACCACTGCAATGAGAGGCCCAAGCACCACAATGAAGAGTAGACCCTGCTCGCTGCAACTAGAGAAAGCCCATGCCCAGCAACAAGGACCCAATGCAGCCAAATTAAATAAATAAATTTATTAAAATATAAAAATAATAAAATAAAGGAAATCAGAGGAAATAAAAAAAAAATACCTAGAAACAAATGACAATGAAAACACGATGACCCAAAACCTATGGGATGCAGCAAAAGCAGTTCTAAGAGGGAAGTTTATCGCAATACAATCCTACCTTAAGAAACAAGAAACATCTCAAATAAACAACCTAAACTTACAGCTAAAGCAATTAGAGAAAGAAGAAGAAGAACAATGACAACAACAAAAGTTAGCACAAGGAAAGAAATCATAATGATCAGATCACAAATAAATGAAAAAGAAATGATAGCAAAGATCAATAAAATTAAAAGCTGGTTCTTTGAGAAGATAAACAAAATTAATAAACCATTAGCCAGACTCATCAAGAAAAAAAGGGAGAAGACTCAAATCAATAGAATTAGAAATGAAAAAAGAAAAGTAACAACTGACACTGCAGAAATACAAAAGATCATGAGGGATTACCACAAGCAACTATATGCCAATAAAATGGACAACCTGGAAAAAATGGAAAAATTCCTAGAAAATTTCCCTGTGGAAAGTAGGCATAGAGGGAACTTACCTCAACTTAATAAAGGCCATTTATGACAAACCCACAGCCATCATCATCCTCAATGTTGAACAACTGAAATCATTTCCACTAAGATCAGGAACAAGACAAGGTTGCCCACTCTTAGCACTATTATTCAACATTGTTTGGGAAGTTTTAGCCACAGCAATCAGAGAAGAAAAATAATTAAAAGGAATCCAAATCAGAAAGGAAGAAGTAAAACTGTCACTGTTTGTAAGTGACATGATATATCTATACATAGATAATCCTAAATATGTTACCAGAGATCTACAAGAGCTAATCAATGAATTTGGTAAAGTATCAGGATACAAAATTAATGCACAGAAATCTCTTGCATTCCTATATACTAATGGTGAAAAATCTAAAAGAGTAATTAAGGAAACCCTCCCGTTTACCATTGTAACTAAAATAATAAAATACCTAGGAATAAACCTACTTAAGAAGACAAATGACCTGTATGCAAAACTGTATAAGACACTGATGAAAGAAATGAAAGATGATACAAAGAGATGGAGAGATATACCATGGTCTTGGATTGGAAGAATCAGTATTGTGAAAATGACTGTACTACCCAAAGGAATCTACAGATTCAATGCAGTCCCTATCAAACTACCAATTGCATTTTCCCAGAACTAGAAAAAAATTTTTTCCCAATTTTTATGGAAACACAAAAGACCCTGTATAGACAAGGCAATCATGAGAATGAAAAACGGAGCTGGAGGAATCAGGCTCCCTGACTTCAGACCATACTACAAAGGTACAGCATTCAAGACAGCATGGAACTGGCACAAAAACAGAAATAGAGGTCAATGGAACAAGATAGAAAGCACAAACCCATGCATATATGGTCAACTTACCTTTGATAAAGGAAGCAGGAATATACAATGGAGAAGAGACAGCCTCTTCAGTAAGTGGTGCTCGGCAAACTGGACAGCTTCATGTAAAAGAATGAAATTAGGACACTCCCTAACATCATACAGAAAAATAAACTCAAAATGGATTAAAGACCTAAATGTAAGCCCAGACACTATCAAACTCTTAGAGGAAAACATAGGCACAACACTCTATGACATAAATCACAGTAAGATCCTTTTTGACCCACCTCCTAGAGAAATGGAAATAAAAACAAAAATAAACAAATGGGACCTAATGAAACTTCAAAGTTTTTGCACAGCAAAAAAACCATAAACAAGATGAAAAGACACCACTCAGAATGGGAGAAAATATTTGCAAATGAAGTAACTGACAAAATTTACAACCAGTTAATGTAGCTCAATATACAAAAAACAAAAAAACCCAATCCAACAATGGGCAGAAGACCTAAATAGACATTACTCCAAAGAAGATATACAGATTGCCAGCAAACAAATGAAAGGATGCCCAACATTGTTAATCATTAGGAACATGCAAATCAAAACTACAATGAGATATCATCTCACACCAGTCAGAATGGCCATGATAAAAAATCTACAAACAATAAATGTTGGAGAGGATGTGGAGAAAAGGGAACACGCTTGCACTCTTGGTGGGAATGTAAATTGATACAGCCACTACGGAGAACAGTATGGAGGTTCCTGAAAAAACTAAAAATAGAACTACCATACTACCCAGCAATCCCACTCTTGGGCATATATCCTGAGAAAATCATAATTCAAAAAGAGTCACGTACCACAGTGTTCATTGCAGCTCTATTTACGATAGCCAGGACATGGAAGCAACTAAGTGTCCATCAACAGATGAATGGATAAAGAATATGTGGCACATATATACAATGAAATATTACTCAGCCACATAAAGAAATGAAATTGAGTTATTCATAGTGAGGTGGAGATGGATGGACTTAGTGTGTGTCATACAGAGTGAAGTACGTCAGAAAGAGTAAGACAAATACTGTATGCTAACACATATATACGGAATCTAAAAAAAAAAAAAAAGAAAAAGGTCATGAAGAACCTAGGGGCAGGACAGGAATAAAGATGCAGACCTACTAGAGAATGGACTTGAGGACATGGGGAGGGGAAAGTGTAAGATGGAATGCAGTGAGAGAGTGGCATGGACATATATACACTACCAAACATAAAATAGATAGCTAGTGGGAAGCAGTTACATAGCCCAGGGAGATCAGCTTGGTGCTTTTTGACCACTTAGAGAGGTGGGATAGGGACTGTGGGAGGGAGGGAGACACAAGGGAGAAGAGATATTGGATATATGTATACGTATAGCTGATTCACTTTGTTATAAAGCAGAAACTAACACACCATCATAAAGCAATTTTACTCCAATAAAGATGTTAAAAAAATAAATAAGTAAAAATAAAAAAAATAAACTGTCTTGGGTTTCCCTGTTGGCACAGTGGTTGAGAGTCTGCCTGCTGATGCAGGGGACTCGGATTCGTGCCCCGGTCTGGGAAGATCCCACATGCCATGGAGCGGCTGGGCCCATGAACCATGGCCGCTAAGCCTGAGTGTCTGGAGCCTGTGCTCTGCAATGGGAGAGGCCACAACAGTGAGAGACCCGCATACCACAATAAATAAATAAATAAATAAATAAATAAATAAATAAATAAATAAAAATAAATAAAATGCCTCTATTACTTCCAATTCCTATCATCCTCATGATTAGTAAGTGAACACAGTTACTGCAGCTCTTACCATCAGCCCTGACCTAGAGAGAACTGCCAACTCTGATTTTCTTAGTGATGTTGGTGCCCCTCTTAATAAACAATCTCTTATTGATTTTACAAATCCAATGTTCTCCAGACCCTTTCACAGAACATAGTCATAATGTGAGTTTTCTAACCTTACATCGTATATCCACACTAACATACTCAATTATCTGGGCCTTTAGATTCTTTCTTCCACCATCTCTCATAGCAGTTCTGGTGTTTTCACTTTATGTAATGTGCCCATCTATTTCTTCATGCTTCTAGTAGCCATCCTAAGAGCATCGTCTCTAAGTGTCTTTGCTGGGATATTCAATTCCATATTGATAATCTCCTTTAACTTTGTTTTCTGCACGTCTTTTCTTGATTCCGCACCTGCACAGTCCAGTCCCATATGCACTTTTTCTGACTCCTATGAGTGCATCTTGGCTAGTTCCTGTACATTTTTCGGGATACAGATTCATTCCTTCCTTGGGAGGTCTTTCACTATGCTGGGAAGGTTATTTTTTACTTAATCCTATTTATTGGTTTAAATATTGAGAATAATTTCTGAGAATAGGGAATAGTTCGTATCTCGCAAGGAAGAGGTCTTGGTCTTGCCTTCCAAAAAGGGGGACACTTTAACAGTGAGATGTGGTTCATACCTATAGAGAAATTTGATTCTCAGGAAAATCTGGAAATTCAAACCAACGAAAATATTCTTATCATATGTCTCAGTCTTCTACTTCTCAGTCAAGTCCCTGGCCTGTCAGGACAGAGGATTCAAGCTTCTGTGGATTCCTGCTGACTCCTATGACCAAGGCCCAGGCCCAGTCTTCACTGTTTTCTGCCCTGTGGGTGCAGGAAATGAGTCTCCTTGTAGATTTCAAGGAAGCCTTCTGGCTTTCACCCTCCAGTTGTCTTTCTCCAAAACTTTTATGTGACAGCTATCTAATTCCACTGTCACTTTAACTAAGATTTCTGGTGCCCCTAATACAACTCAAATGTCCAATATGTTGCCTCAACTAGCACATTTCCTTCTACCATTATGGCAACTTAGTTCAGTGACCATTTGAATAATTGTTCTGCTCCCACATACCAGGGAGTCTGAACATGACACCGAGGACTAGTGTGATAAGGCCCTCATTGTCAGCTGACCGACAAAGATCTAACTTCAAAATCCTAATTTAGAGTCTTTCTTGTACCTCTCCCACAGCTAACTTAGTGGTTAGGTCTAACTGTGAGAAGGAGACTCAGAAGGAGATTCATGTAGGAAGTTACTGTAGAATCCCTATAAAAATGAAGAAAACAAGATTTGGAAAAGAGAGAAGTTGAATTCGAATGAAGTCATAATAAAAGTCTCAGTCAGTCCCACAGGGAGTTCTGGAGCTGGGATGGTCATACAGAGTTGCTTGTAGTTAGGGCAAGGGACATGGATATTGTTACTCCACACTGGACAGTCATTGGATTCAGGTCACTCCAGGGTGTGAGCACAATTATGGGCAAGGCAGCTCTCTTCAGATAAGGTCAACTGCAGGGAGAGAACTTAAAACTAAACAGACAGCCTTCAACCATCAACATTCCCAGCAGTCAGTTCTTCCTTCCTGAAGGGAGACATCTGGGCAGCACACCACATTACTATTATAGGTGGAAATGGCTGGGCAGGTAGTTTTCACTTCAAGTATTGAACCACTGGAAGTTTAATGCTGTCTTTTAACAAATGTATCCATGGCATTGCTACCACCCACGGTCCTAGGCTTTCCCAATCAATGGAAATTGATAAGAGACCAGTAAAGAAATTCAGGCGACGCTTTACTGGAGCCCCTACTGCAGCAGGAGGGAGTGAGAACAAATAACATGTTCCCTTGCTCACTCCCCAAGGGGAGTGCCTTTTGCTCCCGACACCCAGTTTTTGCTCCCAGCTCTTCAGAAGTAGCAGTTGATGTTTTTTTGTTTTTTGAGGTTGTTTTTTTTTTTGTCTTTTGTCCATAATTTGCCTCAACTGTGCATGCACACAGTTATTTTTAGTCCCATAGAATTTCTTTGTAATTTGTAGCTTGAGGAGACATTTGTCCAGGTGGAAGCATTACAGCACTGCAACTAAAGGTTTCAGGTCTCAGCCTGTCTCAACATGAGTTGGCTGTACTACAGGAGGACTGGGTATCATGGTATGTGGCATGATACTATGTTGGTGTTTTGAACTACTGAAAGAAATTCCAAGGTAAAAATCCCTTTTTTGGTTGACTTTACAACCTTTCTCTGAAAGGGCTTCCACAAGTAGTCATAGAAAGGTTTGACTTGATTTGTTCAGTCCCAGGAAAATTGTATCTTTGGAAACTTTTAGATTACTATCCTACTTTGAAATTAGCTTCTGAAAATAAAACTGATGGCCTGAACTACATTCTGATAAATTTAGGGTTTCAGAGTGAAATACAAACTCCTCTCATTTAAAACCTTATAAAAATGATTTAATAGTGTTAAACATGCTTTCTCCATTAATATTATATTAATTAATAGCTATATATGGAATTGATTTAAAAAGTGCTGTAGTAGGAAGCTAAATATGATAATGTTGAAATACCAGAATTTTATAACATATAGACAGTGGTTATCATAATATATTACAAATTATGCAAACCATTCTGTGTTTAGTAATCCTAATATACATTTTTTCCCCAGTTAAAGGAGTAAATGAGTTTTGTAATGCATATCATTAAACAATAAACACAAATACTGATTGATATCTTTGTTCATAAGAAAAAAATATAAGATTTCTGTGTTCAAAAATTGAATAAAATTATAAACTTTTGAAGAATTCAATAATGGTATTTTCAATAGTATTTTATATAGTATTCTTACACAATAAAGCATGTTTGATTATATTTCTGGAAAACACATACACACACGTATATATTGAGATAATACTACACACCCACCAGAATTGCTATAACTAAAATGTGACAATATCAAGTTTTGCTGAGGATATAAAGCAATAGAAACTTTCATATCCTGCTGGTGGGAATATAATTGGTATATCTTTATGAAATTATTTATGTATCATACATTAAAGGTAAGATAATAATATTTGAGCCTTAAATTCCACTCTTAGAAACAGTCACACAGAAATTGGTATAAGTGTACACTAAGAGAAATGTGCAAGGTTATGTACATAATAAAAGCAGTCAAAGCAAAAATAAGAGTGAATGATTTCTAGTATTCAACAATTCAATCTATTAATTTCAAAGATTTATAGAATGTAGAAAATTATAGAAAAAAACACCCAAATGAACATATAGTAGAATATAAAACAAACTTATAAGGAAAAATTAAAGTTCTCTGATGAAGTGAAAACTTAGAATTCTTAAATTATTTGAAGGATTATCAAATAGTTGTAAAAGATGGAGTATGGAATATAAAGTAAATCCAATAAACCACAAAATCCCTGTGCCAGATGCTAACCCAACTGTGGGCTTTGTAAAAAGTCCCTGCCTGATATCTGACATCCCTTTGGACCACTCAAGTCCAATAACCATGTTCATGTAAATCTGAACCCCAAACACCTGACCACCATGAATCTTTATAAGACTAAGGAAACACTGCTCATGATTCTGACAGTTCTCCCTTCTGCAAAAGCACAGATTAGATTTTTTTTTTTTTGTAAATCTCAGGCAGCTTTTCTGACCAGAACACTTTGTTGGACCCTCATACCCACATTTGATTATATTGTATTGGCTTCCCATAAAGCTGCTTTTACTGAGTTGCAATTTAATATGAAGCCATCAGGTTATATTGAAGGCATCTAAAAACACAGTCCTATAAAATTCACTATAAAGATGATGAGAATATTTCTCATTCAATCACACAGTGTTTTTTCTCTCCATAACCCCCCACTTCAATAAGGGTATCTTGAAATTAATTCTCCTTTGGTGTAAGTATAAGAAACAAACCATATGTCTTAGAATTCAAAGCAAAGTTTAAGCAGAAATGAACCTCTTATATGTTTAGAAGACAACTTTTGCAATAAATACATAAGCACGCATTAAATATTCATGCTATATAAAATATTCCAAAATGAATACAGTATTGTCAATGTTTTCAATTCATTTTTGGGAAATTACTTCTTTCAAACATCAATAATTGATAAGGTAACACCATAAATAGCATTACAGCACCAAATAAATAAATTCAAGTGATAATGGAACATTAACAATTCTTAGAATTGGAGGAAAAGATAGACAAAAAGCAAGAACACAGATGATTTTAAAAATAAAATCATAGACATATATTTTAATAGCTAGAGCTCTTCCAGTCTGTGTTATAAGCAGGTAATATGTTTTCTTTACTGGCTTTCCTTAACTGCTAAAATGGCTTAAAAATTACATGTATACACACACACATATGATAATCATAAAAAAACTTCAATACATTTCCCAAATTGGAAATTACTCAATCTATACTTTATGTAAATATCACAGTAAATTTAGATAATAGTAATAGAAGTAAAAATATATTAATAAAGAAAATAATGACTCCATATGAAAATAGTATATTGTCTCAAACCAACTGTTAATGAAATAGAAAATAAAAACTGAATTAAAAAAACTTGTAAATCTATGGGTTTTTTTTTGTTTGCACATCTTTGAAACATATTGATATCATATACACTTTAAACAAAAGATTCAATATAGTTAATTGAGGAATTTAATGACAAAATCCAATAGAAAAATTTTAATAAAAGCTAGAAAAAATAAATAATAATTCAATATAATTTTACCATTAAAAAGTCATGGATTGATAAAAACAATAAGCAATACAACAGAAAACAGTTTAACCAAGTTCAATCAAGAAACAAAATAATTATAAAAAATAAAGCAGAAATAGCAACATATTCTTATTTAAAACTTAACGATAGTGGTTTTTCTTGAAAACTTGATAACAGATTTTTTGAAATATTAGCTAATTAATTCAAGAAGAAATAAAGTAATCAAAGTGTATGCATGCAATAAATACTGCATTATTAAATAAATTCTGTTAAATAACCACATTCAAAATGACATAATGCAAATTCTCTCATATTTTCAAAGTGCTGATCATTTCCATATCAAACAATCTAGTCCAACATAAATAAGGTGAAATACTTTGCAATTAATATTATGATTATATATCCTAAAAAACAAATTACCTGATAAGTAATGTAATGTAATATAATATAGTATGTAATATTATAACTGATAATGTAACACAGTAAGTAATATTAGAGATTTAACTCACATGTGAGCACTGGAGGCAAATAACTTTAGAAAAAAAAAAAAAAACTAGTAATTTAATCCAGCAGTGTACTAAATAATAGTTTAGCAAAATCAAATAAAGTTTATTATTGGATAGTTACAAAACCAGTTGGTATAATTAACTATAATAATTCAATAAAAATAATTAATGAAATAATTAATAATTAATAAAATTAATTTTGATAGCAGTTGAAATATAAGTCAGTGCAATTCAACTTTTATTCCCCCCAAAATATTTTATAAATAAGAAATAAAAAATACTGTTTATTATTATAACTGGTATCTAATTGACACATCATTCATACCATTAAATACATTTCTATTAGAATCTGAAAATGTATCACAATTTACAACATAATTACCATATATTCAATATGTTTAACATAAATATATTTGTTTCTTAAAATGTGAGGACTGTATAAAACTAATAAAATATTCTCATGTATATTTTAAATAAATTATTTTCATTATAGTATTACTTAAACATGTAGAAAATTTACAAGTACTTGTAAACCTATTCTTCTGACTTTTTTAGAAATGCAAAATCCAAGTAAATCAAATACAAATTAATTAAATGTAAAAGACAATATTATTTGATGAAACAAAATGTCTTCTTTCAACACAGCTATGACAGTAGTCACTATTGGCAAAGGTTCCTAAAAATTCAGCATTTCTATACAAACACATGCCACAGTTATCTGAATCATTTATTGTTTTTTAAATTAGTTAATTACTTTATTTATTTATTTTTGACTGTGTTGGGGCTTGGTTGCTACGAGCGGGCTTCCTCTAGTTGCAGCGAGCGGGGCCTACTCTTTGTTGTGGTGCGTGGGCTTCTCATTATGAAGGCTTCACTTTTGTGGAACATGGGATCTAGGTGCAAGGGGTTCCGTAGTTGTGGCACCCTGGCTCTAGAGAGCAGGCTCAGTAGTTATAGTGCAAGGGCTTATTTGCTCCACAGCATGTGGGATCTTCCAGGAACAGAGCTCAAACCTGTGTCCCCTGCATTGTCAGGCGGATTCTTATCCACTGTGCCACCAGGGAAGTCTGAATAATTCATTATTATTCTGCACCTTTTATAGACCAAAAATAGTTGGAAATCATTATTGATGTAGTACATCTACCCTACTTCTTTTTTTCATTAGTCTCTGATGATTAAAATAGCACACTACTGTGTCACAAATTGTCCTTTCCATGTGCTGGCAAATTCATACACAATTTTTAAAGTAACTTCATTGACTATACCCTTACTATTTAAAAATAGACTTTTAATTTTGAACTGTTACTGAAAGCATCTTTGTATGCAGTTATTTAAATAGTTTAGATAAATTTAGATAAATCCAGGGGTCCACAAGGACTACTGTTGCCATTTTGTGCTTAAGATGTGTTGACAAAAAAATCACGCAACATAAAAGCTGTGAGTTATGCTTTATTCCAGGACCTTACTGAGGACTATAGCCTCGGAGACAGCCTCTCAGATAGCTCTGAGGAACTGTTCCAAAGAGGTAAGGAAGAGTCTGGGTATATAGGAGTTTTCACTGGTAAAACAAAGCAAAACAAAAAACCAAAAAAAAAAAAAAAATCAGGTAGTCAGACATCAAAGGATTACTGCTAATCACACACACACAAGACATCTCTAGTTAATGATTTTAGTGCTTTTCTATGTAGGGGAAGATGCAAGAGTCCTTCAAGGCTCCTTGAAATTATTCCTTTGATAGGCACTTTAACTATCTAGGGAATTCATCCTGAATTCCCCTCAGGGTGCAACGTTGGGGGCAGCTGCAGTGGCTGAGGGCTTGAGGGCAGAAATATTTTTTGTTTACTGAAATATCAGGCAACATTCTTTGTCCACAGATGCGTCAGTCTAACCAAAAACATCTGTACATTAGGAACAATATATTAGAAATTAATCACTTATATTTTAATGTTCACCTGTATCACTGTGATCAATATCCATAAATGATATTGGCAATCTATCTGGAAGCACAAATAAGTCAACTGAAAACTATTATACTTAAGAGGGTTCAGGAAGACAAAAATACATCATGATGCTTGAATTATTTGCCCTAAATGCTTATTTTCTTTACCTATCTTTTCTGTGGTAAAAGGTAAAACAAGTCTCACTGAATGACTTGTGTTCCATGGCAAATTAAGTCTATTTCTTTCAATTGGTTTCAATTTACATTGCATGATGTCAAAAAAAGAATGCTGTAATTTATTTACTAATACACAACTTTAAATTTCTTGGAATGAGATAGATTAAGAAATTGTGTGGGGATTTACTCTCATTGCCTTGGGAAGAATTAAATCCTTGTTATAAATTGGAGCTAATAGTGGTCACCATGTAGTGTAGTTCAAAATCGTTAGGACCATGTTATATGACTCTAGAGTATAGTATATTTTTGAAGACTGAGTCTGCAGTCTTAATAATTTATGAATATTTTATTTTATAAGTTGTAATCAATGAGTTTTCAAAACCTATGAAAATACCTTAGAGATACATAATATTAAATAGTTGTTTGTAAAAAAATTGCATATTGGTGAATTCATCAACAGAGTAAAGTAAAAAGAGAAAATAACAGAAAAACTCAAGATTGGCAATTGGGAATGTGAGTTATGGTCCTACGACTCCTATGTATTCACTGGGTTTCCTTAGGTTAGTCACTATGATTTTTTGGATCTCTGTTTCCTCATCTGTCATAATCAAGAAGCTTGGACTCAAAAACCTCTAAAGATGTCCAAGTTCTAAAATCCTGTTTTTTACTGTGATGTTAATTCCATTATATTTGCACTTATTCCAGGCTACTAAAACCTGCCTGTCCCACAAGTTGCACATCTAATAGCATTCTATCCAGCAAGCTTTCTCTAATCATCGAGACAAAAATAAAGTAGCTTTTCTTTAAATACCTATAGCTTGCATATAGTAATTTTGCAGTATTTATTTTGATCTATTTGGTCCTTATCAATTCATTTGTCTTGGTTCCATACAAGAAGTCAGGGGTCGTTTTGATGACTCCCCTCCTTCTGCATTACCCCTACCGTAAGGGCCTTCTAGTGCCACATATACATGGAGGGTATAGTAAAAGTTCAGTAAAAGTGTGCTGAGCCAAACTTGAATCTTATATTGCCTAAAAGAGCTACTAAATCTTCTTCTTAACTTACTTGATTATTTGGCCTTATCAATACTTCAGATATTCCCTAGAAATCTCAGCTCTGAATAAATCAGTGTTGATTTTTTGAACTTACTAATGATATGATCCTCTCAGTTTCAAATGTACTATCTACCATCCCAACTAATAACTCTAAATCTCTTTCATGGGCCAGATTCCCCTATCTCTGTCACTGGCCTTTAACAGAAACTTAGAGCAAAGCTTTTTTTCAGTATTTTCCCTACTTGTAAAATATTTTTTAACGATTTGAAAGAAAATAAAAATTGTATTGTGAATGGATTGCCTGTTTCTTTCAAATCACTGTATTGTACTTTTATCAGAGCATTGTTCATGCTTCATTTTAATTGTACATTAATTTTGACTACACACTAGGCTATGAATTTCTAAGGACAGGGATTTTTGTCTTTAATCTCTGTTTACTCCGTACTTAATATAAAGCCTACCAGAGGACCCCACAGAGCATGAACTACCTGAATAAATAAGCTCTGTGCCAGGGCCTGGGTGGAATACATGAGAACTATAAATTGTGGTTGATGCCTGAGAAAAGCTCACAGTCTATTTATGATGACAATGTAGGTGTATAACATGTGGCAATAGAAAAATCACTGGGTAACACGTAGATCTTTTCTTTGAGGAAATTAAATCCTTCTTGATAGGACAAATCTAAATATTCAGCAAAGAAGGGATAGAAACCTGTCAGAAGAGGTATAGGGATATCAGAGTTAATTGATTGAGCCTATAATACTATTTATATCCATCTCACAATATTGCAGAGTGTTTAAAAATGTGAAAATGGACGTATAGAGAATATAAACATGATAAATTAGTATTATTCTTGGTGAAAGTGAGAAACCCATAGGTAAAGGCTTGAAAAGAAACAAATCAAAATTAATGGCATTCTTCTGAGTGAATATTGATACCAACATAAATTATAATTTCTATAAAGTTCATGAAGTATAAATTAAAATTCTGCCCTACACAGCATTGCATAATGTATGTATGTAAATGTTAGTGATAACATGTTTTACTACTCTTAATTTATCATTTTCAAAATTAGAGATGTACATTTATCCATTGAAAATTATATTCTTTTCCAGAGATAATTCTTTTTTGAATATATATATATATATCTCACAGTCAGACAATATCTCTATACCTATATACAAACACATATATTAATTGACTGTGATTATCCTAATTTCATGTTTTTCTAATCTCTATTATGTGAAAATATTAGGGGGAAATATTCCAGCCTAAAATTTAAGGTCTTTAATATATTTGATATTAATAGTATGTTTTACTTTTCAAAACTAAGTCCACTTGTAATGCCACCTATTTCTTCATTCTACAGAATAATATCCAATTTATTTTTTTCTAAATATTGTTCTTAATTGATGAATTAATGAGCTATAAATAGCTCATTTCCAAGTTTCTTAAAAATGATTACATATTTTTTTAGGAGTACTACACTAGAAAAATCCTGAAACATCAATATTAGTAAGATAACTTCTTACTAGTTTGGAATATATGAACATTTTCTCAGAACATCACAATAAAAAAATTCAAGAAATCTGAATTTTCCATTTCCATTTCAACATTCTAACCTCCACCTTAGAGGTTAGAGCCATCTTCCAAAAGCAAGATACTGGAATTTTTTTTTGACCACCTGAAGTTGCACATTTCATGGAGCATAAAAACACTAATGGCTGAATAAGTACAGGAAACTGTTCCTTAATAGGTTTAATGTTACTATTATTATGGTTAACATGAATTCAACCTTGCTATTTGCCAGACACTGTGCTGATTGCCTTATGATCAATTTTTTCCTCATGTTTTTTCAATTTTACTTTTACAGATGAATGTCAGAAATATTATGTAACTTGGTCAGCATGACATGGCAAAATCAATTTAAAATACACTTTTTATGTCTTCAAGCCAGTGGTTCATAGACTACTCCAAGAAATTCTACTCTCGTTAAGCCACACTGTAATATATCTCATTACAATACGGTGAAAGGGACAGGACGGTGCTTTTTGCAGGTCAAGAAGTATATCAAAGACATTGTAATACCAACAAGGACTATTTTGAGAATGAGTCTTGGAATAATGAGAATTTAGAAAGTACATGAGAGTCTATATATGGTCCTGTACTGTAATAGCTAATACTTGCTAGGGAAATCATTTGGATGAGAGGAAATTCGTATAGAAATCAAACAATCTTCTTCTCCTTAATTCAGTTAGAATTATCACAGAAAATGTATTTTTCTGAATATTCTTTAAAATTCAAGCTTTTATGAACTCATCTAATATCTAATATCTAAATTGTACATCCTGTGTTAGATAGATAACTAACAAGCTTGGAGCAGCTAACAGAGGCATCGCAGGAAGGAGGAAAGCAATGTCTTTAATAATTAGAGGAGCAGAATTTCATTCTCACCTTGCGGCCACTTCTGTATATTCTAGTTCCTTCATATGAGATATTAATATTATTTCACATTTCGTTTGAGATACCAGTGTATTTCTCATAAGATTTCTGTAAAATGCCAAAGAGCTATATACAATTGAAGTTTTAAATGTTCTGCTATGCAACACATGGCCGTTGTGGCAGAGCAAATGTTCTGCATCAAGGGAACCCGGAAGTCATCCTGCCACTCAAGATCTCCACAGAATAGCCCGCAGGTGAGTTCATTGTAGACCAGGTCTAATCAACTACATATAGATGATTGTTTCATGAACTGAATTATGATAAACAATTAAAAAAATCAAGTGATTGATTATAAGATGGTTATTGGATTCAAGCAAAGAGATTTATTATTGAGGCAAGTTTTAACTGGGTCACTCTCAAGCCTCATGAAATCTTCCTGCCTGAGACAGAATGTATCTCTTTTGTGTGCAGGATGTGATGAATAATAGCATGGTTTCTGGAGTCAAACAGATGACAAATTCCGACTCCATCATTTATTTGTTGTGTGACCCAGGGAAAGCTACTTAATCTAGATATGTGTGCTTCAATCTACTCTTTGTAAAATAGGGGAAATTATGGTTCCTAGCCCAATATATTGGAGGAAGAACTGAATGAAATAATATATGCAAAATAAGCAGCACCTAGAACAGAGTAATTATTCATATTTTATATTAACAGTACTAGTATTAGTAGTAGTAGCATGCTCCAAACAATGGTAACTCATAGACTCAAGACAACCATGTTTAAAATCTTTTTTTGAATCTAAAAATATATTTTTTTTTTATTGAAGTATATTTGATTTACAATGCTGTGCTAGTTTCTGGTGTACAGCAAAGATTCTGACCATCCTTGTCCATTTCTCTTTCTCTTTAATCGTCCTGCTACAGAGATTATTTAGTAATCCTTGCATCATGTAGAGGTCACATGTGAAAGTAAGCAAGCTTAAAGGGAAAATTTTATTCCTTACAAGCAGCGTATCTTAAACATTTTGGCTTTTTACACTCTTCAAAATCACTGAGGACCCCAAACAACTTTTGTTTATTTGGGTGTTACCTATTACTATTTACTGAATTAGAAATTAAAACTGAGAAATTTTAGAAAATATTTGGTTAATTCATTTACCAAGGACATTAATATATTAATTACATGTTAACAAAAGTGAAGTATTTTATGACAAATAACCACATTTTGTAGCAAAAAATGTTGAGAATGGCATCATTTTTGCAAATTTCTTTAATATTTGTCTTAGTAGAAGGCAACTGGATTTTCATATTTGCTTCTGCATTATATCTGCAGTAATATATGTTTCAGTTAAAATATGTGAAGTAAATCTGTAAATCATAATACAAGTAAGTTTTTGGAAATGGAAGAAAACTTTAAAAGCCTTTTGGGATAATTATGAATATTATTCTTTGAAACTTCACTAAGCAGACAGGTATTAGTTCCTAAAATATGAATTGCAGTGTGGAATCTAAAATTATATTAAAGGTCTTTTTGTATTCTGCTATATTAATCAAATATTCTAACTTGTCCTTTGAATGCATCTTTTCTTTATACATGGGTTTCAAAATATTATGCAATTTTGCATAAAATTGGTTCTTGAGTTATACATACTTATCAATGTTGACACATTTCAATATACAATATTTTAAAAAATATATTTGTTTATATCACCACCAATCTCAAGAGAAAAATCTTTTTTTTTTTTTTTTTTTTTTTTTTTTGCGGTACACGGGCCTCTCGCTGTTGTGGCCTCTCCCGTTGCAGAGCACAGGCTCCGGATGCGCAGGCTCAGCGGCCATGGCTCACGGGCCCAGCCGCTCCGCGGCATATGGGATCCTCCCGGACCGGGGCACGAACCCGTATCCCCTGCATTGGCAGGCGGACTCTCAACCACTGCGCCACCAGGGAGGCCCAAGAGAAAAATCTTTAGTGTTGGAAAGATTTCAAGCTTACATGGGAGGATACTATTTTTCCAGAATTCTAATATTCACTTGAAAGTTTGAATTTTATCATTGGCAAAAACATTGTCTCTTCTTTTCCTTAAGGTGACATTCATTTTTGAGCAATATCTGCCAAATCCCTATGTCTAAATAACTATAGTTTATCATTGTTTTTAAAGTAAAAATGACTTCTCATGGGGAAAAAAAATAGTTCAAACCTAAACTTAATCACACAACTACCTTATGCTCAAGGAAGTTACTTAAAGTTGGGTATGCAGCACAAGTGCTTTGTTAGCTCATCTCGTTTCTTCATACAGAATACTAAAAAGACTTGTATTGAAAATCTGAGATTTCTAAAAGTGAATGTCCTTTACTGATTCATCAAAGCATTCTTAAATGATGTTTTTTTTTTCTTTTTAAACGTTATTATTATTATTATGCACTGGTAAAGAATACAATGAACGCTAGTGAGGCTTGGTTTCACCACCTTAACTCATGCTAAGGCACTAGCAGTTTTGCCCATGATTGCTTTTGCACACTGAGTGAAAATATCTATTTATTTAATAGAGATGGAAAATAGCGTTTTGGCATATTATGAGAAAAGTTTTGACCACAAGGACCCCCTGAAAGTGTCTTGGGGCCCTCTGAGATTTTATGGAGCTCTTTTAATGAACTGTTTTCTTAGAGCAGAATTTGAGCAGATTGGATCTTCCCTAAAATATTTTATTTTGAAAACTACAATTATTTCAGAATTTCTATTGACAACTTGTAAAATGTTCCTAGAGAACATTCAAACTAAAATAAAGAAACTTTATCAAAATTAAATGGTTTGCATAAAGTCACAAAAACACTAATGATAAAACAAAAATCATGTCTTTAGGTCAGCCTTAGCTTTTCTCTCCTGTACTATTTCCTCTTAATTTAACCTTGTAAAATTTGTCAAGGCATTCGTTCTTTCTAAACTATTTCCAACTCTGACAAACAAATATTTGACAGAAATCTTTAAGATTTAGGAGTTACAGTCTTGAAGTTATAAGAAATCACAAATTCATAACAAATTTGAGACAGCAAGGTGAAGAAAATATGATGCAATTAAAAGGTGAAACTACATTAATTACTCAATAAAAAATCACATATGTAAAAAGAATTTCTAAGCTACATGTTTTTAGCATAGCAGAATAGTACATGCTGAAAGAATAAATTTTATTTTTTTCCTAGTGTTATTTGTTATTAATCATTTATGGCTATCTGTGAAAATCCAATGCCTTTTTCTATTTAGACCAGCTAAACGTATAAGAAAAAGAGTTTTGCTTTTTTGGGAACATGATAAATTAATTATGAAAGGACTGCAATTTTGAATTGTACAGTACTGTTGCAAATACACTAATTAAAAAGTAAAGTATTAACATGGTTTTTCCAAAGAGTTTTTCCTATTTTCCTATGTATGCTTCAATAAAATTCATCAAATGCTTAAGGATTTTAAAAGTTATAAGCATGAAAATATTTCCTTAGGAAAGCTAATATATGTATGTATGTGTATATATATATATATATATATATATATATATATATATATATATATATATATATATAAAATTTCTTAACAGTAAGGATTTTGGTCAAACTAAGCCTGAGGTTTGTATCTTTTCTGATTAATCAAAAATATAATATTTTATCTTATAGTCTGATAATTTTTGGAACATATCGCCAAAGACCACATAGTCTTTGTCTCCATAGCCCTCTGTGCCAAACGTAGTGCTTTGCATATAGTGCACATAATAAATGCTGGTCAAAATGAATTTTTAAATGAACATTCAGAATTCCCCATTTTCCTGGTAGAATAATGTTCATATGACCTATGAAAGATGGAGAGTAAGATGAAGAATGGACCATTTAGATTTCATTTTCCAGAACACATGGCCTTTTTATATGCCAGCATAATGGATACACAGGTGCAGGGAAATTGGAGGATTTTTCTCCTGGGCTGTTCCATATTTATCATCTATGTTGTCACTGTGTACACAAGGTCTATGCACTTTATAAGAGGATTTCTGCCTAGAAAGCTATATTTTATTTTTCTGCTAAGATGATCAGTATAAAAATGATAAAGTGTTTGCAGCCCGAGTTTCAAAGTAGTTCCTGAAACTAGAGCATGTTGTTCTCAGTCTTAATGGAGCCACCAGCATAGCCAATTGTTTAATGCTTATTTCAGTTGTATAGAGATGAAAGACCTGAAGACTCACTTGGTTTAAAATTAATAAACTGAGCAAAGGAAAAGGCCAATTTACTATTTATATGAGTCAAAAGGATGCACAAATAAGCTACTGCCCAATTTACGATTATATTTACACAGCAAAATAAAACAGTGCTACTCTATTTCCTTCCAAGGATATTGTAAATTAAGGTAACTGTGGAAATTACTATGAAGTGTTTTGATATCAAAAGGAAGGATAGTGAAAATGTAGTGTCATTCTTGTTACCATTCATGAAAAAGTTCAATTGAACAATATTTTGGGGTGCCCATCTGCTCATTCCAGTATAAGGGGTTCAAACTAGAGATTAAATTGTAGATACTCCTGAATATCAATAGTTGAACTACAGTATTTCTAACAGCCTTTTCACATCTCTGTAGAAAAGGTTGAATCAAGTATGAAGTAAACAAAATTACACAATTCAAGAGAAAATACTGACTTCATTGAACTATAATTCTTTGAATGATATTTACCTCCATCAGTTATATTATTAAATACTTATGGAGAGTGATAAATAGATTAAGTTTTATTTGTTAAATTTTGGATTCTTAATCTTTATATTTTTGTGGTGTATTTTTCTTGTTTAAAAATGCTTTAAAAAGATGAAAATAGAACAGATTAGGAGGTAAAATTTGAAGAGTAAGGACTGAAGTTTATTTCTAATTTTTTTTTGACAACAAAATAATGAAGGACTAAGTTTTTAGACATTCTACTCAATATTAATTTTAAAATACACTTTCTTAAAAATCTTAAATTCCATCTTTCTTTTGTAGTGATGTTTATATCTCAAAAAATTGTGTAGGAAGTGATTATAATATGATGTATTTTTAAATAAATAGATATTGATATTCAAGCATTCAAACTGTATTTCCTGTAAGGAATATAAGAAGGTGTCATTTGGTGGCATGTAATTTAGAGAAGACTTTTTTTTTAGGGTAACATTTTCTCTAAGTGGAAAAGCCTCTGCTAATGACAATGTATGTGCTAGAGTGGAATTATTCTGAGTACTATTACCTAGCACAGTTTTTAAATTTAGAGTCTGAAAACTCTATTCTGATGGGAATAAGAGTTTTTATAATAATTTTAATAGTACTTTTACTTATTAATGTTTATATAATACTTTTACTTATTACAGTGAATGTTTCCATCTCTTTTTAAAATCTTCTCTTGTAATGATTCCACTGAAAAGTTGAAATTGTTAAAATTTCTCTAACTCATGATAATGATGACCAAAAAAAAAAAAAATACAGCTATTGAACGTTTATTATGAAGCAAACAACACACCAGACACTGTACATGCATGATCTTTGTTAATCCTCACAGTGACCTCTAGGCAAAAACCACAATACATTCAATTCACAGATGAGAAAAGGGTCTCTGGGAGTTTAAATAACTTTTCTAAGGTTGCACACTAGTAAGTGACAAACCTGGGATTCAAACCCAGGGCCTTTTCTAGTGTGAATGATTTCCTCTGAATTTAGCTGGAATTTGACTTGTGAAGAAGTTGATTGTAAAAATCACAATGAACTGTAATGTATAACTAAGTATCCTTATGCTATGTTTATATTAAGTATCATTTAGATGATATTTTAGGTCAGCAAGATCTGTTTAATGAAGGTCTGTTCATTCTGTATTATTTCACTGTTTCCCAAAACATAATCTGCTGTCAAACAGGATGAGGCATTTATAAAAGAGAATGATGCCATATAATTATATATATCACCATCTATCAATGGTGAACAAGGCTTATGAGCTCTAATCTAGTATTTGAATCGACTCAGTGCTTAAAATGGTTACATTGGGCTCTGTTACAGTTTAGGATATTAGTCAATTTTCTTCCTGGGTTAATAGGCTAAGTAATTTTCATTCTGTATTAAGGCAATAAGGACTCAGTTTATAGGAACTAAATATATCCTAGTAAGGTCACTCATGGCTTTTTCTTTACCTAAGAGAAGAAATTTTAAAGAATTATGAACTTGGATTATTAGAACTCTTTTTCCATCTATAACACCTTTCACTGTGCAATATTTACTGAGTAATACCAAGATCTAGGCACTGTTCTGGAACCTGAAATATAGTTTTCTCTGTGGTCTCATGTGCTTACATTTGCAGGTGGGGAATGAAGAAGGAGACAGACAATAGATGAGAAAAATATATATGACAAAATAATGAAGTGACATTATATAGTGAAAACAAAGTGGGAGCTGCAATGTAGAATAATAGGGCCGGAGGAGTGTCTTTATGAGCAGGTAACACTAAGCTAAGGACAGAAGGGACAGACAGTTGCAAACAAAGGTGGAATTTGGCTTTTAACAACAAACAAATGACAACAACCAAACAGAAAAAAGTCCTATATTTCTGAATTGTATGGAAAATGTAAGAGAGTGAATTGAGATAAATTCAGAGGGTATTAGACAGGGGGCAGATGCTATCAAGATATTTACATTTTACACACAAATACATACACACTTGCACACATGCATCAGCTTCATTAGGACATACCTCTTTGAGTGGTGCCACAGATCTTAACACTGAAAATCTGGAGATATCACAGATTAGTGTTTGCTCATCAAGAGGACATACGTCTCTACATAAATTGGGTGAAGTTTCTAATTATCACAACTAAGTAGTTGGATATTTTTTCTTGGTTAAGGACTTCAGCTGATGGAGCTTTAGCAGGATTTTCTCTTATGCAGAATTTAAAATGTATCCTACTCAAAGTACTGTCATTGTACGAGATAGCCATGGGGGAAAACATTCAGTTAGACTTTGTCACAGAATGTCACAGAATAAGGTTTAAATATGAATGCTGTTCAAAATCTGGATAACTGTGCAACAATGTTAGAATACCATAAGAATAGTTGCATAAATAGACACTGGCAATTGTATAAGAGTGATATTTCTTTGATAATGTTCTGATGATACACATATCCATGAATAAACTTGTGTCATCTTGATGCAACTAGTATGTTAAAAAAATAAGAGAAAGAGAAATGCGAGCAGATATATTTTCAACATAATTTTTATTGGCCTCCTCTATTAATATTATTGTTACCACATTCCAGAAGAAAATACATATACATGAAAGCACAGGTAGCCTAATTCAGAAAACAATTTGGTATGCTCTGTAAGACTTAATGCAACATCTGATACCTATCATATCTGAATAAAAGTGGTGATTTCTTAGCTTCTTTATTGCTTACTAGAAGTAGACAAGATATCATATTGGACTTAGCTAAAATAAGTATACTTCCTAGAATATTTCGGGCTTATTGACATCATTATGCTGCTACTACTATGAAATGTAAATATTTCTTTCCCAAACACTCTCTTGCTTTGAAGATTATGGTATCCCTATAATACAGCACCAACCGGGTATTATTCATATTGGGATAGACTCCATGATTTACAACTTGTACCTTGCAACAAATTGCAGTTTGTGAATTGAAAATCATTTTAGACAGGGATAAAAATATTCCTACTCTTCAAGTATTTACCATATTATAAATTTAAGAATGTACATTCTAATCCTTACCTAGAATCAAGTTGAAAAAAAATGTACAGAAGAAATACATTAAATAGTGAATGTAATTCCCTTAAATTTTATATTATTAATTTAAAACTTTTTATCAAACTAAACTCATGTTCTATCACTATTCTTCTTAAAGCCTTCCAGTAAGTCCTCAGTGCAAATTAGAATAGAATTTAAATATGTTAACTGGCCTGAAAGACTGTGCATAGCCTGATTTCCATTTACTTCTCCAAACTCATTTCACTCTGCCTTTCTTCCTCCAACTGCTGTACTCTACTTACACTGGTCTCCTCTCTCCCTTGAACACATCAATCTCATTTCTGTCTCTGGGCCTGGGAACATTCGTTTCTTTGTCCCTAAAAGCTACTCTTGCTGGACTTACCATTACTGCTTATACTAATTACATGGTTCTCATGTTGAATTTCACCTAATTGTGAGAACTTTTTTAACCACCCAAGTGAAAGCAACCACCAAACACCTTCCACACAGATCATTCTAGTTCTACTCTATCTCATGGCTCTTTTCAAATTTCATTCATATTACCACCAGTTTAATAGATAATCCAATCAGGAATTATATCACTCACTTTATACTTTAATTTCCATCTCACTGTGCAGAAATTTCAAATGCTGTATGGATAGAAATAATGCTTTTTCTATTCACCACTGTTACCATAAGAAACCACAATAGTGCCTGGCGCATGACATGTTGTCCATGAATAATAATTTGGAAGACAAAGACAATTAAAAAGTGCAATTTTTAGATCCTGAAAGAGTTGCCTTTACTATCATATCTGCTTGCACTAGAGATGCTACAAGAAAAGTCACAAGCATCCATTTACTGTATTTATTGTAGAAATGTTTTCAAGGGTTTTTCACTAATTACTTTGTGGTCTTAATGAAAAGTCTATCAACATTAAGAAAACTAGTATTTGTTTTAAACATTCGTTTGTTCTGTTTCTTGTGCACTTTATCATTCTTGTGAAAGTATTGTTCTCTTTTCTTTAGTTACTAAGGATTTCAAATCAAACTTATGACACTACTGCAGTGACATGCAGGGTCATGGGATGTAAATATCTACATGTCATTTTTATCTGTCTTAATTTTTCTTCCTTTGAATTCCACTTATCCAACTTTCACAATAATCTTATAAATACATCTTATATATTTATAATATTATAATGGCCTTAAATATTATGTGGAATAAAAAAGTGAATAAAACTTTCTATCCTAACACTGAATGACCACTTCAAAATTTTTGGAAATATGAAACAACAACAATAGTTTTGAAGCTGACCCAACTAATATTTATTAGTTACCTTTTATGTAATGTGTTCTTCTAAATATTTCCATTAACTTTTTAAAGAATTCTAATATCATCTCTTAGGGAGACATATTGTTTGTCTAACTTACAGATAAGAAAGCCAAGAAAAGCATACAGGTTAAGTAAAGGACCTTAAGAGAAGAAATTTGTGAGTGATAAAATTGAATCATTAAGTCCTACACTTATGCCTCAAAATTCAGGGTTTTTTTTTTTTTAAGATATTCCCTAGAGCCATCACTGAGATATTGTGCATTCCACTAAAACCTAAGGACAATTACAAGAGATGTGTTTACTTTTTAAGGATGAAAATATTGATGTTAGCAAGAGTCACAAAATTTAGGACTACTTATCTTTGTCTCTTTCTTTAAAATATTTACAGTGACCTCTAGCATAAACTGATCACAATGCTGTCTGAGGATTCTCTTCTAAGCCCAAACCCTTAATTGTGGTACTGCATAGGCAGTGTGTATATTTTTGTTGTTCAGTGCTTATGAGCAGACACCTGTCTTAAAGCCCTAGGGGGCAATAGCTCAGGCCAATTCCATGAGGTATCTGCTGCTGACCTTCTCAGGCTATGCTGGGTCTAATTTCCTCGGATTGATGTTAGAAGTCTTCTGTGACCCACACCCTCAAGCCTATCAGATCACATTGGTGACTGCATGTGATTTCAGGGTGGACCACTTCTCAAAATGGAAATGTCAAATTGCATGAACCTGGTGACTGATGTATAAGGGACTTGAGGAAGCAAAACAATTTTATAATTTTAATATAAAAAAGAAAACTTGCTGTAGAGTTTCTGTGCTTTCGTGAAAGCACATTTTTCCTTCAGATGACCATCTCATGTTATCTTGATACACTCAATGCACCAAGTCCAGGAAGTCTTCACCTTCGCTCTTTGGAAGGAAACGTTGTCTCTTTATCTTAAATTAATTGTGTAAATTCCAAGAGATTTAAAAAGGAGTAGAGACACTTGGGGTAACCTGACAGTAGGCACCCTATTTGTTTTTGAAATTCACTAAGTTAGTGGGACACTTTCAAAGAAAGACCTTTTTGATCTTAGGAAACAAGCTCTTTAAAAAATGTGCTCCCAGTTTAATATAAAATTCAACTTCTCTAATTACAGCTCTGTACCTGCGATTAGCATTAAATGAATTAATAGTATCTATTCTTCCTGAGAATGAATCTTCACTGGACTCGGTTGAGATCAAAAGGAAAAACATATTCAGACATTCCCTATTAAATCCCAATGCCTTCAAGCAAGTTGTCTGCCTGAAAGTTGGTACAAACTATTAAAGATGCCCCAGAGCAGCATGTTAGAGGATATCAATTAATACAAATGGCCAGATTTCTATTGCTCAATATGTCACTCCTTGCACAATCAGTACTATTGAATTATCAATAGTACAACATTCTGGGACTTGCCTCAATGATTTCCACTCAGAATTAAAGAAAAGTTTTAAGACATATGAGAACATATGCCAGGACAGCTAGAATTTTTGTCATGTCTGTTTCAAGATTCTCTTTTTGGCTAGAAATTATAAGGTGATACCTAAGTTCTTTATTTGATATTAGAGATCATGGGTCCATGAGCTACTGTGATTGTATTTTGTACTCAACTGCAATAACTTCTCTCTCAGAGTAGATAATTCAGAACAAAATTTCCAGAAATACCTCCTCTAAAATCAACTTGCCTATGGATATACCTACTTGAAGGACTTCTTAGAGTTCCAGAAGAGGAAGAAAAAAAAAAAGAGCAGTTAATTCCTTGCCTTGCTATGGAAAGAGATGCAGCTTAGTATTCCAAAATCAATTGATATTCCAGGGTGATTAGATTCACCACTTTTCTGATTAAAAAATTGCGCCAAGGAGATAGGAACACTAAAGTCAGTGCATAGTAACTGGTGTGTTAACATTGATTTTGTGAGAATAAATTGATTCATGGTAAGGTGAGTGCAAGGGAAGGATAACTTGTTGAATATTTAATGACCTCACCTATATACTGTCTAAATAGAACTATGTGTATCGTCTCTTTGTGATGATTTCTTGCTGTGTGTTTTATTCAATTTTAATGATTATGTAGTAAAACAGTAGGACTCTAATGTCTATTTTAAAAATATTCTCAGTAACACATTTTCAATGTATCATAAAAAAATAATTCGGGCCTCCCTGGTGGCGCAGTGGTTGAGAGTCCGCCTGCCGATGCAGGGGATACGGGTTCGTGCCCCGGTCTGGGAGGATCCCATATGCCGCGGAGCGGCTGGGCCCGTGAGCCATGGCTGCTGAGCCTGTGCATCCGGAGCCTGTGCTCCGCAACGGGAGAGGCCACAACAGTGAGAGGCCCGCGTACCACAAAATAATAATAATAATAATAATAATAATAATAATAATTCATTTTCACTATATAAAACTTTGGTCTTTGAAATGTCAATATGTTTCAGCATTTGACAGGCAAAGGCATTTTTGAGAGATACTCATGATAAGCTCAGCAGTTTTGTGCTTAAAAATTTAGGGAAAAAAGATTTTGACAAGCCTTAGAAACTTATACCCTGTCTATCTCAACAGGAGTAGATATTTTTAAATGATTAAATACCACTGTAGAACCTAATGGGGAAACCAGTACAGTCACATGTTAGAAGACATCATACTTGATCATCTCTAATATTAATTATCTCTGAAATGACTAGAATTTTAAAACCATTTAAATTAAGATCTGCTTAAACAAAATAATTAGCTATAAAAAAGTATATAGAGTTACAGACACTCCCCAAAATCCTAATATGAGAGAGTTAGAATGTGATAGAAATGAAAGAAAGAGTGAGAGCAAGAGAAGAGAAAGAGAAAAACTTGCATAATGAAATACCATTCATTTGTGGTCCAGTCACAAACAACCAAAAATACCCTAACTATTTTTTGTTCTGAAATGTAAACATATTGACAATTAAGTGATCCTTCAGAGCATAAAAGGACTGCATGTTAAGAAGTAATATTGAGAGTGGTCTAATTTAATTATTTTACATGTGGCTGTCCAGTTTTCCCAGCACCATTTATTTAAGAGACTGTCTTTTCTCCATTGTATATTCTTGCCTCCTTTAACATAGATTAATTGATCATAGCTGTGTCAGTTAATTTCTGGGCTTTCTATACCATTCCATTGATCTGTAAGTCTGTTTTTGTGCTAGCACCATACTATTTTGATTACTGTAGCTTTATAGTATAGTCTGAAGTCAGGGAGCCTGATTCCTCTAGCTCACTTTTTCTTTCTCAAGATTGCCTTGGAGCCACGCCTTCAAGATGGCAGAGGAGTAAGACGTGGAGATAACCTTCCTCAATACAAATACATCAAAACTACATCTACATGTGGAACAATTCCTACAGAACACCTACTGAATGCTGCCAGAGGACCTCAGACTTCCCAAAAGGCAAGAAACTCCCCACGTACCCTGGTAGGGCAAAAGAAAAAAAGGAAAAAAAAAAGAGACAAAAGAATAGGGACAGGACCTGCACTGCTGGGAGGGAGCTGTAAAGGAGGAAACGTTTCCACACACTAGGAAGCCCCTTCACTGGTGGAGACAGGGGGTGGGCTGGGGGGAATCTTTGGAGCCACAGAGGAGAGTATAGATTCTGGGGTGGAGAGGGCAAAACAGAGAGATTCCCACACAGAGGATCAGTGCTGACCAGCACTCACCAGCCTAAGAAGCTTGTCTGCTCACCTGCTGGGGCGGGTGGGTGTTGGGAGCTGAAGCTCGAGTTTCGGAGGTCTGATCCCAGGGAGAGGAGAGGGGTTGGCTGCGTGAACACAGCCTGAAGGGGGCTAGTGAACCACAGATAGCTGGGAGGGAGTCTGGGAAAAAGTCTGGATGTGCTGAAGAGGCAAGAGACCGTTGTTTCAGGGTGTGTGAGGAGACGGGATTCAGAGCACCACCTAAAGGAGCACCAGAGATGGGCACAAGCCACGGCTATAAGTGTGGGCACCAGAGACTGTCATGAAACGATAAGGCTGCTGCTACAGCCACCAAGAAGCCTGTGTGCAAGCACAGGTCACTATCCACACCTCCCCTCCCAGGAGCCCAGGCAGCCCACCACTGCCAGGGTACCATGATCCAGCAAGAACTTCCCCAGGAGAACACACTGTGCACCCCAGGCTATTGCAATGTCATGCTGTCCTCTGCCACCGTGGGCTTGCCTCGCATTGCATACCCCTCCATACTCCTGGCGTGAGTGACCCAGACACCCAATCAGCCGCTTCTTTAACCTCATCATCTTTGGGAGGGGTAACGGATGCCCTCAGGGGACTTACACACTGAGGTGGGGCCAAATCCAAAGTCGAACCCTGGGAGCTGTGCAAACAAAGAAGAGAAAGGGAAATCTCTCCCAGCAGCCTCAGGAGCAGCAGATTCAATCTCCACAATCAACTTGATGTACCCTGCATCTGTGGAATTCCTGAATAGGCAACAAATCCCAAAATTGAGGCGGTGGACTTTGGGAGTAACTGTAAACTTGGGATTTGCTTTCTGCATCTAATTTGTTTCTGGTTTTATGTTTATCTTAGTTTAGTATTTAGAGCTTATTATCATTGGTAGATTTGTTTATTGATTTGGTTGCTCTCTTCCTTTTTTAATTTATATATATAGATATATATAGATATATATATATATTCATTTTTCTATTTTTGTGAGTGTGTATGTGTATACTACTTTGTGCAATATTTTCTGTATAGCTTTCCTTTTGCCATTTGTCCTAGGGTTTTGACTGTCCTTTTTTAAAAATTTTTTTGTATAGATTTTATTGCTTCCTATCATTGGTGGATTTGTTTTTTTGTTTGGTTGTTCTTTTCTTTCTCTCTCTTTTTCTTTTTCTTTATTACTTTTTTATTTTTTATTTTTAATAATTTCTTTTCTATTTTAAAACTTTATTTTATTATTTCTTCTTTCTTTCTTTCTTTCTTTCTTTCTTTCTTTCTTTCTTTCTTTCTTTCTTTCTTTTTCTTTCTCCATTTTCTTCTGAGCTGTGTGGCTGACATGGTCTTGGCGCTCTGGCTGGGTCAGGCCTGAGTCTCTGAGGTGGGAGAGATGAGTTCAAGACATTGGTCCACCAGAGACCTCCCAGCCCCACATAATATCAAACAGAAAAAGCTATCCAAGAGATCCCCATCTCAGTGCTAAGACCCAGATCCACTCAATGACCAAGAAGTTAAGTGCTGGACACCCTATGCCAAACAACTAGCAACACAGGAACACAAACACACCCGTTAAAAGAGAGGCTATGTAAAATCATAATAAGTTGACAGACACACAAAAAATCACCACAGGACACGGTCTTGCCCACAAAAAAGACAAGATCCAGCCTCATCCACCAGAACAGAGTAACCAGTCCCCTCCACCCAGAAGCCTACAAAACCCACTGAACCAAACTTAGCCACTGGGAGCAGACCCCAAAAACAACGGGAATGACAAACCTGCAGCCTGTCAAATGGAGATGCCAAACACATTAACTTAAGCCAAATGAGAAGACAGAGAAATACACAGCAGTTGAAGTAGCAAGGTAAAAATCTTCCACACAAAACAAATGACGAGGAAATAGGCAGTCTACCTGAAAAAGAATTAAGAGTAATGATAGTAAAGATGATCCAAAATCTTGGAAATAGACTGGAGAAAATACAAGAAATGTTTAACAAAGACCTGGAAGAACTAAAGAACAAACAAGCCATGATGAACAACACAATTAAAGAAATTAAAAATTATCTAGAAGGAATCAAGCAGAATAACTGAGGCAGCAGAACGTAAGTGAACTGCAAGATAAAATAGTGGAAATAACTACTGCAGAGCAGAATAAACAAAAAAGAATTGAGGAGAATCTCACAGACATCTGGGACAACATTAAATACACCAACACTCGAATTATAGGGTTCCCAGAAGGAGAAGAGAAAAGAAAGGGACTGAGAAAACATGTGAAGAGATTATAGTTGAAAACTTCACTAATATGTGAAAGGAAATAGTCAATCAAGTCCAGGAGGTGCAGAGAGTCCCATACAGGATAAATCCAAGGGGAAATATGCCAAGACACATATTAATCAAACTATCAAAAATTAAATACAAAGAAAAAGTATTAAAAGCAACAAGGGAAAAGCAACAACTAACATACAAGGGAATCCCCATAAGGTTAACAGCTTATCTTTCAGCAGAAACTCTGCAAGCAAGAAGGGACTGGCAAGATATATTTAAAGTGATGAAAGGGAAAAACTTACAACCAAGTTTACTCTACCCAGCAAGGATCTCATTCAGATTCAACAGAGAAATTAAAATCTTCACAGAGAAGCAGAAGCTAAAAGAATTCAGCACCACCAAACCAGCTCTAAAGGAACCTCTTTAGGCAGGAAACACAAGAGAAGGAAAGGACTTGCAATAAAAAACCCAAAACAATTAAGAAAATGGTAATAGGATCATACATATTGATAACTACCTTAAATGTAAATGGATTAAGTGCTCCAACCAAAAGACATAGACTGGCTGAATGTATACAAAAACAAGACCCATACATATGCTGTCTACAAAAGACGAACTTCAGAGCTAGGGACACATACAGACTGAAAGTGAGGGGATGGAAAAAGATATTCCATGCAAATGGCAATCAACAGAAATCTGGAGTAGCAATATTTATATGAGAAAAAATAGACTTAAATATAAAAATTATTACAAGAGACAAAGAAGGACACTACATAATGATCAAGGGATCAATGCAAGAAGAAGATATAAGAATTACAAATATTTATTCACCCAACATAAGAGTACCTCAATACATAAGGCAAATGCTAACAGCCATTAAAGGGAAAATCGACAGTAACACAATCACAATGGGGGACTTTAATACTCCAGTTTCACCAATGGACAGATCATTCAAAATGAAAAAAAATAAGGAAACACAAGCTTCAAATGATACATTAAACAAGATGGACTTAGTTGATATTTATAGGACATTCCACTGGAAAACAGCAGATTAGTCTTTCTTCTCCAGTGCTCATGGAACATTCTCCAGGATAGAACATATCTTGGGTCACAAATCAAGCTTTGGTAAATTTAAGAAAATTGAAATCGTATCATGTATCTTTCAACCACAACACTATGAGACTACATATCAATTACAGAAAAAATTAAAAAAATACAAACACATCGATGATAAACAATACACTACTGAAAAACCAAAAGATCACTGGAGAAATCAAAGAGGAAATCAAAAAGTACCACAAACAAATGACAATGAAAACAGGATGACCCAAAACCTTTGTGATGTAGCAAAAGAAGTTCTAAGAGGGAAGTTTATAACAATACAATTCTACCTCAAGAATCTAGAAACATCTCAAATAAACAACCTAACCTTATACCTAAAGCACTTAGAGAAAGAAAAACAAAAGAAACCCCAAAGTTAGCAGAAGGAAAGAAATCATAAAGATCAGGTCAGAAATAAATGAAAAATAAATGAAGGGAATGATAGCAAAGATAAATAAAAGTAAAAGCTGGTTCTTTGAGAAGATAAACAAAATTGATAAGCCATTAGCCAGACTCATCAAAAAAAAAAAAAAGGGAGAAGATTCAAATGAACAGAATTAGAAATGAAAAAGGAGAAGTAACAAATGACACTGTAGAAATACAAAGGATCATGAGACATTACTACAAGCAACTCTATGCCAATGAAAGGGACAACCTTGAAGAAATGGACAAATTCTTAGAACAGCACAAACTTCCAAGACTGAACCAGGAAGAAATAGAAAATATAAACAAACCAATCACAAGCCCTGAAATTGAAACTGTGATAAAAAATCTTCCAACAAACTAAAACACAGGACCATATGGCTTTACAGGCTAATTCTATCAAACATTTAGAGAAGAGCTAATACTTATCTGTCTCAAACTCTTGCAAAATATAGCAGAGGAAGGAACACTCCCAAACTCATTCTATGAGGCCACCATCGCCCTGATACCAAAACCAGAGGAAGAGCCACAGAAAAAAAAGATAACTACAGGCAAATACCACTGATGAACATAGATGCAGAAAATCCTCAACAAAATACTAGCAAACAGAAGCCAACAGCACATTAAAAGGATCGTACACTATGATCAAATGGGGTTTATTACAGGAATGCAAGGATTCTTCACTATAAGCAAATCATTCAATGTGATACACCATATTAACAAATTGAAGGCGACAAACCATATGATCATCTCAATAGATGCAGAAAAGGCTTTTAACAAAATTCAACACCCATTTATGATAAAAACCCTCCAGAAAGTAGGCAGAGACAGAATTTATCTTAACATAATAAAAGTCATATATGACAAACCCACAGCCAACATCATTCTCAATGCTGAAAAACAGAAACCATTTCCACTAAGTTCTGGAATGAGGCAAGGTTGCCCACCCTGACCACTATCATTCAACATAGTTTTGGAAGTTTTAGCCCCAACAATCAGAGAAGAAAAAGAAATAAAATGAATCCAAATCAGAAAAGAAGAAATAAAACTGTCATTCTTTGCAGATGACATGATACTATACATAAAGAATCCTAAATATGCCACCAGAAAACTATTAGAGCTAATCAATGAATTTGGTAAAGTAGCAGGATACAAAATTAATGTACAGAAATCTCTTGCATTCCTATACATTAATGATGAATAATCTGAAAGAGAATTTAAGATAACACTCCCATTTACCATTGCAACATAAAGAATAAAATGCCTAGGAATAAACTTACCTAAGGAGACAAAAGACCTGTATGTAGAAAACTATAAGACACTGATGAAAGAAATGAAAGATGATACAAACAGATGGAGAGATATACCATGTTCTTGGATTGGAAGACTCAACATTCTGAAAGTGACTATACTACCCAAAGCAATCTACAGATTCAATGCAATCACTATCAAACTACCAATGGGATTTTTCACAGAACTAGAGCCAATGATTTCACTATTTGTATGGAAACACAAAAGACCCCAAATAGCCAAAGCAATCTTGAGAAAGAAAAACGGAGCCAAAGCAATCTTGAGAAAGAAAAATGGAGCTGGAGGATTTCAGACTATACTACAAGGCTACAGTAATCAAGACAGTATGGTACTAGTAGAAAACCAGAAATATAGATGGAAAAGGATAGAAAGCCCAGAGATAAACCCACACAAATATGGTCATGTTATCTTTGATAAAGGAAGCAAGAATATACAATGGAGAAAAGATAATCTCTTCAATATGTGGTGCTGGGAAAACTGGAGAGCTACATGTAAAAGAATGAAAATGAACACTCTTAACCACATGCACAAAAATAAACTCAAAATAGTTTAAAGACCTAAATATAAGGCCAGACACTCTAAAACTCTTAGAGGAAAACTTAGGAAGAACACTCCATGATATAAATCACAGCAAGATCTTTTTGACCCACCTCCTAGTTGAATGGAAATAAAAACAAAAATAAACAAATGGGACCTCATGAAATTTAAAAGCTTTTGCACAGCAATGGAAACCATAATCAAGACAAAAAGATACCACACAGAATGGGAGAAAACATTTGCAAATGAAGCATCTGACAAAGGATTAATCTCCAAAATATATAAGCACCAAATGCAGCTCAATATGAAAAACACAAACAATGCCAAAAAAGTGCAGAAGACCTAAATAGACATTTCTCCAAAGAGCATATACAGATTGCCAACAAACACATGAAAGTATCCTCAATATCACTAATCATTAGAGAAATGCAAATAAAAGCTACAGTGAGGTATCTCCTCACACCAGTCAGAATGGCCATCATCAAAAAATATACAAACAGTAAATGCTGGAGAGGGTGTGGAGAAAAGGGAACCCTCTTGAACTGTTGGTGGGAAAATAAATTGATATGGCCACTATGGAGAACAGTATGGAAGTTCCTCAGAAAACTAAAAAGAGAACTACCATAAGACCCTGCAATCCCACTACTGGGCATATACCCTGAAAACACCATAATTCAAAAAGAGTCATGTACCACGATGTTCATTGCAGCTCTATTTACAATATAGGACATGGAAGCAACCTAAGTGTCCATTGACAGATGAATGGATAAAGAAGATGTGGCACATATATACAAGGGAATATTGCTCAGGCATAAAAAGAAATGAAATTGAGTTATTTGTAGTGAGGTGGATGCACCCTACACCATCATACATTGTGAAGTAAGTCAGAAAGAGAAAAACAAATACCATATGTTAACACATATATATGGAATCTAAAAAAAAAAAAAAAAAAGATGCTTCTGAAGAACCGAGTGGCAGGACAGGAATAAAGACACAGACTTAGAGAATGGACTTAAGGATATGGGGAGGGGGAAGATTAAGCTGGGATGAAGTGAGAGAGTGGCATGGACATATATACACTACCAAATGTAAAATAGATAGCTAGTGGGAAGCAGCCACATAGCACTAGGAGATCACCTCGGTGGTGTATGTCCACCTAGAGGGGTGGGATAGGGAGGGTGGGAGGGAGATGCAAGAGGGAGGCAATATGTGTATGTATGTATATATATAGCTGATTCACTTTGTTATACAGCAGAAACTAACACGCCATTGTAAAGCAATTATACTCCAATCAAGATGTTAAAAAAAAAAAAAAAAAAAGATTGCCTTGGCTATTCAGGATCTTTTGTGTTTCCATACAAATTTTAAGATTTTTGGCTCTAAATCTGCAGAAAATGCCATTGGTAATTTGATAGGGATTGCATTGAATCTATAGATTGCCTTGGATAGTATATCATTTTGACAATGTTGATTCTTCCAGTCCAAGAACATGGTATATCTTTCCATCTGTTTGTGTCATCTTATATTACTTTCATCAATGTCTTATAGTTTTCGGAGTACAGGTCTTTTACCTCCTTAGGTAAGTTTATTCTTAGGTATTTAATTCTTTTTGCTGCAATGATAAATATGATTGCTTCCTTAATTTCTCTTTCTTATTTTTCATTGTTACTGTATAGAAATGTAACAGATTTCCATATATTAATTTTGTATCCTGAAACTTTACCAAATTCATTCATGAACTCTAGTAATTTTCTGATGGCATCTTTAGGATTTCCTGTGCATGGTATGATGTTATCTGCAAACAGTGGCTGCTTTACTTCTTCTTTTCCAATTTGGATTCCTTTTATTTCTTTTTCTTCTCTGATTGCCATGGTTAGGACTTCCAAAACTATGTTGACTAAAAGTAGCAACAGTGGACAATGTTGTCCTTTTCCTTATCTTAGAGGAAATGCTTTCATCTTTTTACCATTGAGTATGATGTTTGCTGTGTGTTTTTTGTATATGTTCTTGATTATGTTGAGGTATGGTCGCTCTATGCCCACTTTCTGGAGAGTTTTTATCATAATGGGTGTTGAATTTTGTCAAAAGCTTTTTTGGCATCTATTGAGATGGTCATATTGTTTTTACTTTTCAATTTGTTAATGTGATATATCACACTGATGGATTTGTGGATATTGAAGAATCCTTGCATCCCTGGGATAAATCCCACCTGATTATCTTTTATGATCCTTTTAATATATTTTGGATTGGTTTTCTAGCATGTTGTTGAGATTTTTTGCTTCTATGTTCATCAGTGATATTTGCCTATAATTGTATTATTTTGTGTTGTTTCTTTGTCTAGTTTTAGGATCATGGTTATGGTGGCCTCACAGAATGAGTTTGGGAGTGTTTCTTCCTCTGTAATATTTTGGAATAGTTTCAGAAGGATAGGTGTTATCTCTTCTCTAAATATTTGTTAGAATTTTCCTGTGAAACCATCTGTTCCTAGACTTTTGATTGTTTGGAGTTTTGTAACCACAGTTTCAATTCTAATACTTGTGATTTTTCTGTTCATATTTTCTATTTCTTACTGGTTCAGTCTTGGGAGGTTGTACCTTTCTAAGAATTTGTCCATTTCTCTAAGTTTTCCATTTTATTGGCATGTAGTTGCCTGTAGAAATCTTTTATGATCCTTTGTATTTCTGTGGTGCCAATTGTAACTTATTCTTTTTTTATTGCTATTTTTATTGATTTAGTGTTAGAACATTCTCTACACCAACTACAAAAATAAACTCAAAATGTATTAAAGACCTAAAGCTAAGATAGGATATTGTAAAACTCTTAGATGAAAACATAGACAGAATACTCTTTGACATAAATTGCAGCAATATATTTTTGGATCCACCTCCTAGAGTAATGAAAATAAAAACAAAGATAACCAAATGAGACCTAATTCTACTTGAAATCATTTTTTTGTGTGTGTGTGTGTGCTACGCAGGCTTCTCACTGTTGTGGCCTCACCCATTTTGGAGCACAGGCTCCGGACACGCAGGCTCAGCGTCCATGGCTCACAGGCCTAGCCGCTCTGCGGCATGTGCCATCTTCCCAGACTGGGGCATGAACCCATGTCCCCTGCATCAGCAGGTGGACTCTCAACCACTGCACCACGAGGGAAGCCCTGAAATCTTTTTCATAGCAAAGGATACCATAAACAAAACAAAAATACGACACACATAATGGGAGAAAATATTTGCAAATGATGTGACCAACAGGGGATTAATCTCCAAAATATACAAGCAAGTCATGCAGCTCAATATCAAAAAAAAAAAAAAAAAGCAACCCAATCAAAAATGGGCAGAAGATCTAAGTAGACATTTCTCCAAAGAAGACATACAGATGGCCAAAAAGCACATGAAAAGATGTTCAACATCACTAATTATTAGAGAACTGCAAATCAAAACTACAATGAGGTATCACATTACACTTGTCAGAATGACCATTATCAAAAAGTCTACAACAATAAATGGTGGAGATGGTGGGGAGAAAAGGGAACCCTCCTACACTGTTGGTGGGAATGTAAATGGGTAGAACCACTATGGAGAACAGTATGGAGCTTCCTTAAAAAACTAAAAGTAGAGCTACTGTGTGATCCACAATCCCACTTCTGAGCATAATTCGAAAAGACACATGCATGCTAATGTTCATTGCAACACTATTTACAATAGTTAAGACATGGAAGTAACCTAAATGTCCCTTGACAGATGAATGGATAAAGAAGATGTGGTACATATATACAATGGAATATTACTCAGACATAAAAAAGAATGAAATAATGCCATCTGAAGGAACATGGGTAGACCTAGAGATTATCATACTAAGAGAAGTAAGTCACACAGAGAAAGAAAATATATCACTTCTATGTGGAATCTAATAAATGATACAAATGAACTTATTTACAAAACAGAAACAAATTCACAGACTTCGTAAAGAAACTTATGGTTACCTAAAGGGAAAGGTAGGGGAGAGGGATAAGTTAAGAAGTTGGCATTAACATATACACACTACTGTATATAAAATAGAAAATCAACAAGGACCTACTGTATAGCACAGGGAATTCTACTCAGTACTCTGTAAAAACCTATATGGGAAAAGAATCCAAAAAAGAATAGGCCCCGGAGGAAGATGGCGGAAGAGTAAGACGCGGAGATCACCTTCCTCCCCACAGATACATCAGAAATTCATCTACACGTGGAACAACTCCTACAGAACACCTACTGAACGCTGACAGAAGACCTCAGACCCCCCAAAAGGCAAGAAACTCCCCACATACCTGGGTAGGTCAAAAGAAAAAAAGAATAAACAGAGACAATAGGATAGGGACGGGACCTGCACCAGTGGGAGGGAGCCGTGAAGGAGGAAAGGTTTCCACACACTACAAGCCCCTTCGCGGGCGGAGACTGCAGGTGGCGGAGGGGGAAAGCTTCGGAGTAGCGGAGGAGAGCACAGCAACAGGGGTGTGGAGGGCAAAGCAGAGAGATTCCGGCACAGAGGATCGGTGACCTCAGGCACACACCAGCCCGAGAGGCTTGTCTGCTTGGCCGCCGGGGCGGGCGGGGCTGGGAGCTGAGGCTCGGGTATCGGCTTTCAGTCGGAGCTCAGGGAGAGGACTGGGGCTGGCGGCAGGAAGAGAGCCTGAGGGGGATAGTGCACCACGGCTAGCCCGGAGGGAGTCCGGGGAAAGGGTCTGGAGCTACCGAAGAGGCAAGAGACTTTTTTCCCTTTTGTTTCCTGGGGCGCGAGGAGAGGGCATTAAGAGGGCTGCTTGGGGAAGCGCCGGAGACAGGCGCGGACCTCGGAGACGGGCGTGGGACGCTGGGGCTGCTGCTGCCGCCGCCGCCGCGGGGCCTGTATGCGAGCGCGGGTCACTGTCCGCCCAGCCTTCCGGGGGGCTTGTGCACCCCGCCACTGCTGGGGTCCCGGGACCCGGGGACGGCTTTCCCGGGAAAGCGCACGGAGCGCCTCGGTCTGGTGCAACGTCACGCCGGCCTCTGCCGCCGCAGGCCCACCCCACACTGCGCGCCCCTCCCTCCCCTCTGCCTGAGTGAGCCAGAGCCCCCAAATCAGCGGCTCCTTTAAACCCGTCCTGTCTGAGTTAAGAACGGACGCCCTCTGGCGACCTACACGCAGAGGCGGGGCCAGGTCCAAGGCTGAGACCCGGGAGTTGTGAGAGCAGAGGCAGGGAAATGTCTCTGTGCAGCCTCGGAGGCAGCGGGTTAAAGCTCCACGGTCCATTTGATGTGCCCTGCGTCTGTGGAGTGCATGAATGGACAGCGAATCATCCCAAATTGAGGAAGTGGACTTTGAGGACAAGATTTAATACTTTCCCCCCTTTTCCTCTTTTTACAACGAATTATCCCAAATTGAGGAGGTGGACTTAGCAAGATTTCAGACTTCTCGCCCTTTTCCTCTTTTTACAACGAATTATCCCAAATTGAGGAGGTGGACTTGGAGAGCAAGATTTTTGATTTTTCCCCCTGCTCTCTTTTTGTGAATGTGTATGTGTAATCTTCTGTGTAAGATTCTCTCTGTATAGCTTTGCTTCCACCATATGTCCCAGGGTTCTATCGGTCCGTGTTTTTTTCAATAATTACTTTTTAATTTTAATAACGCTACTATATTTCATAATTTATTCTATTTTACTTTACCTGCTCTTTCTTTTTTTCCTACCTTCCCTTCCTCCCTCCCTCCCTCCGCTCCTCCTTTCCTTCTTTCTTTTTCTTTCCTCCCTCCCTCCCTCCCACCCTTCTTCTTTCCACTTTCTTTTTCTTTCCTTCCTCCCTCCCTCCCTCCTGTCTTTCTTTCTTTCTTTCCTTCCGCCCTACCTCCCTTCTTCCATTCACCCTTCCTTTTGCTTTCATTCCTCCCTCCCTCCCTCCTTTCTTTCCTTCTTTCTTTCCATCCTTCCTCCCTCCCACCCTCCTTTCTTTCTTCCTTCCTTCCTTTCTTCCCTTCTTCCTTTCTTTCCCTCTCTCTTTCTTTCTTCTACTAATTATTTCTTTCTACTTTTTCTCCCTGTTATTCTGAGCCAGGTGGATGAAAGGCTCTTGGTGCTGCAGCCAGGAGTCAGTGCTGTGCGTCTGAAGTGGGAGAGCCAACTTCAGGACACGGGTCCACAAGAGACCTCCCAGCTCCACATAATATCAAGCAGCGAAAATCTCCCAGGGAACTCCATCTCAACACCAGCACCCAGATTCAGTCAACGACCAGCAAGCTAGAGTGCTGGTCACCCTATGCCAAGCAACTAGCAAGGCAGGAACACAACCCCACCCATTAGCAGAGAGGCTGCCTAAAAACATAATAAGGCCACAGGCACCCCAAAACACACCACCAGACGTGGACCTGTCCACCAGAAAGACAAGATCGAGCCTCAACCACCAGAACACAGGCATTAGTCCCCCCCACCAGGAAGCCTACACAACCTACTGAAACAACCTTAGCCACTGGAGACAGACACCAAAAACAACGGGAACTACGAATCTGCAGCCTGCAAAAAGGAGACCCCAAACACAGTAACATAAGCAAAATGAGAAAGCAGAAAAACACACATCAGGTGAAGGAGCAAGATAAAAACCTACCAGACCTAACAAATGAAGAGGTAATAGGCAGTCTACCTGAAAAAGAATTCACAATAATGATAGTAAAGCTGATCCATGATTCTATTTCCAAGATCCAAAATCTTGGAAATAGAATAGACAATATGCAAGAAACAGTTAACAAAGACCTAGAAGAACTAAAGATGAATCAAGCATCGATTAAAAACACAATAAATGAAATGAAAAATACTCTAGATGGGATCAATAGCAGAATAACTGTGGCAGAAGAACGGATAAGTAAGGTGGAAGATAAAATAGTGGAAATAACAGATGCAGAGCAAAATAAAGAAAAAAGAATGAAAAGAACAGAGGACAGTCTCAGAGACCTCTGGGACAACATTAAACGCACCAACATTCGAATTATAGGGGTTCCAGAAGAAGAAGAGAAAAAGAAAGGGACTGAGAAAATATTTGAAGAGATTATAGTTGAAAACTTCCCTAATATGGGAAAGGAAATAGTTAATCAAGTCCAGGAGGGACAGAGAGTCCCATACAGAATAAATCCAAGAAGAAATACACCAAGACACATATTAATCAAACTGTCAAAAATTAAACACAAAGAAGTCATATTAAAAGCAGCAAGGGAAAAACAACAAATAACACACAAGGGAATCCCCATCAGGTTAACAGCTGATCTCTCAGCAGAAACTCTACAAGCAAGAAGGGAGTGGCAGGACATAATTAAAGTGATGAAGGAGAGAAACCTGCAACCAAAACTACTCTACCCAGCAAGGATCTCATTCAGATTTGATGGAGAAATTAAAACGTTTACAGACAAGCAAAAGCTGAGAGAGTTCAGCACCACCAAACCAGGTTTACAACAAATGCTAAAGGAACTTCTCTAGGCAAGAAACACAACAGAAGTAATATACCTACAATAACGAACCCAAAGCAATTAAGGAAATGGGAATAGGAGCATACATATCAATATTTACCTTAAATGTAAATGGACTAAATGCTCCCACCAAAAGACACAGAGTGGCTGAATGGATACAAAAACAAGACCCATATATATGCTGCCTACAAGAGACCCACTTCAGACCTAGAGACACATACAGACTGAAAGTAAGGGGATGGAAAAAGATATTCCATGCAAATGGAAATCAAAAGAAAGCTGGAGTAGCAATTCTTATATCAGACAAAATAGACTTTAAAATAAAGACTACTAGAAGAGACAAACAAGGACACTACATAATGATAAAGGGATCGATCCAAGAAGAAGATATAACAATTGTAAATATTTATGCACCCAACATAGGAGCACCTCAATACATAAGGCAAATACTAACAGTGATAAAAGGGGAAATCGACAGTAACACAATCATAGTAGGAGACTTTAACACCCCACTTTCACCAATGGACAGATCATCCAAAATGAAAATAAATAAGGAAACACAAGCTTTAAATGATACATGAAACAAGATGGACTTAGTTGATATTTATAGGACATTCCATCCAAAAACAACAGAATACACATTTTTCTGAAGTGCTCATGGAACATTCTCCAGGATAGATCATATCTTGGGTCACAAATCAAGCCTTGGTAAATTTAAGAAAATTGAAATTGTATCAAGTATCTTTTCCGACCACAATGCTATGAGACTAGACATCAATTACGGGAAAAGATCTGTAAAAAATACAAACACATGGAGGCTAAACAATACACTACTCAATAACGAAGTGATCACTGAAGAAATCAAAGAGGAAATTAAAAAATACCTAGAAACAAATGACAATGGAAACACGACGACCCAAAACCTATGGGACGCAGCAAAAGCAGTTCTAAAGGGGAAGTTTATAGCAATACAATCCCACCTTAAGAAACAGGAAACATCTCAAGTAAACAACCTGACCCTGCACCTAAAGCAATTAGAGAAAGAAGAACAAAAAAACCCCAAAGTTAGCAGAAGGAAAGAAATCATAAAGATCAGATGAGAAATAAATGAAAAAGAAATGAAGGAAATGATAGCAAAGATCAACCAAACTAAAAGCTGGTTCTTTGAGAAGATAAAGAAAATTGACAAACCATTAACCAGACTCATCAAGAAAAGAAGGGAGAAGACTCAAATCAATAGAATTAGAAATGAAAAAGGAGAAGTAACAACTGACACTGCAGAAATACAAAAGATCATGAGAGATTACTACAAGCAACTCTATGCCAATAAAATGGACAACCTGGAAGAAATGGACAAATTCTTTGAAATGCACAACCTGCCAAGACTGAATCAGGAAGAAATAGAAAATATGAATAGACCAATCACAAGCACTGAAATTGAAACTGTGATTAAAAATCTTCCAACAAACAAAAGCCCAGGACCAGATGGCTTCACAGGCGAATTCTATCAAACATTTAGAGAAGAGCTAACACCCATCCTTCTCAAACTCTTCCAAACAATATCAGAGGAAGGAACACTCCCAAACTCATTCTACGAGGCCACCATCACTTTGATACCAAAACCAGGCAAGGATGTCACAAGGAAAGAAAACTAGGGGCCAATATCACTGATGAACATAGATGCAAAAATCCTCAACAAAATACTAGCAAACAGAATCCAACAGCACATTAAAAGGATCATACACCATGATCAAGTGGGGTTTATTCAAGGAATGCAAGGATTCTTCAATATATGCAAATCAATCAATGTGATACACCATATTAACAAGTTGAAGGAGAAAAACCATATGATCATCTCAATAGATGCAGAGAAAGCTTTCGACAAAATTCAACACCCATTTATGATAAAAACCCTGCAGAAAGTAGGCATAGAGGGAACTTTCCTCAACATAATAAAGGCCATATATGACAAACCCACAGCCAACATTGTCCTCAATGGTGAAAAACTGAAACCATTTCCACTAAGATCAGGAACAAGACAAGGCTGCCCACTCTCACCACTCTTATTCAACCTAGTTTTGGAAGTTCTAGCCACACCAATCAGAGAAGAAAAGGAAATAAAAGGAATCCAAATTGGAAAAGAAGAAGTAAAGCTGTCACTGTTTGCAGATGACATGATACTATACATAGAGAATCCTAAAGATGCTACCGAAAAACTACTAGAGCTAATCAATGAATTTGGTAAAGTAGCAGGATACAAAATTAATGCACAGAAATCTGTGGCATTCCTGTACACTAATGATGAAAAATCTGAAAATGAAATCAAGAAAACACTCCCATTTACCATTGCAACAAAAAGAATAAAATATCTAGGAATAAACCTACCTAAGGAGACAAAAGACCTGTATGCAGAAAATTATAAGACACTGATGAAAGAAATTAAAGATGATATAAATAGATGGAGAGATATACCATGCTCCTGGATTGGAAGAATCAATATTGTGAAAATGACTCTACTACCCAAAGCAATCTACAGATTCAATGCAATCCCTATCAAACTACCACTGGCATTTTTCACAGAAGTAGAACAAAAAATTTCAAAATTTGTTTGGAAAAACAAAAGACCCCGAATAGCCAAAGCAATCTTGAGAACGAAAAACGGAGCTGGAGGAATCAGGCTCCCTGACTTCAGACTATACTACAAAGCTACAGTAATTAAGACAGTGTGGTACTGGCATAAAAACAGAAAGATAGATCAGTGGATCAGGATAGAAAGCCCAGAGATAAACCCACGCACATATGGCCAACTTATCTTTGATAAAGGAGGCAGGAATGTACAGTGGAGAAAGGACAGCCTCTTCAATAAGTGGTGCTGGGAAAACTGGACAGGGACATGTAAAAGTATGAGATTCGATCATTCCCTAACACCATACACAAAAATAAGCTCAAAATGGATTAAAGACCTAAATGTAAGGCCAGAAACTATCAAACTCTTAGAGGAAAACATAGGTAGAACACTCTATGACATAAATCACAGCAAGATCCTTTTGGACCCACCTCCTAGAGAAATGGAAATAAAAACAAAGATAAACAAATGGGACCTAATGAAACTTCAAAGCTTTTGCACAGCAAAGGAAACCATAAACAAGACCAAAAGGCAACCCTCAGAATGGGAGAAAATATTTGCAAATGAAGCAACTGACAAAGGATTAATCTCCAAAATTTATAAACAGCTCATGCAGCTCAATAGCAAAAAAACAAACAACCCAATCCAAAAATGGGCAGAAGACTTAAATAGGCATTTCTCCAAAGAAGATATACAGACTGCCAACAAACACATGAAAGAATGCTCAACATCATTAATCATTAGAGAAATGCAAATCAAAACTACAATGAGATATCATCTCACACCAGTCAGAATGACCATCATCAAGAAATCTAGAAACAATAAATGCTGGAGAGGGTGTGCAGCAAAGGGAACACTCTTGCACTGCTGGTGGGAATGTGAATTGGTACAGCCACTATGGAGAACAGTATGGAGGTTCCTTAAAAAACTAAAAATAGAACTACCATATAACCCAGCAATCCCACTACTAGGCATATACCCTGAGAAAACCATAACTCAAAAAGAGACATGTACCAAAATGTTCATTGCAGCTCTATTCACAATAGCCTGGATCTGTAAACAACCTAAATGTCCATCATCGGATGCATGGATAAAGAAGATGTGGCACATATATACAATGGAATATTACTCAGCCATAAAAAGAAACGAAACTGAGCTATTTGTAATGAGGTGGATAGTCCTAGAGTCTGTCATACAGAGTGAAGTAAGTCAGAAAGAGAAAGACAAATACCGTATGCTAACACATATATATGGAATTTTAAAAAAAAGTCATGAAGAACCTAGGGGTAAAACGGGAATAAAGACACGGACCTACTTGAGAATGGACTTGAGGATATGGGGAGGTGGAAGTGTAAGCTGTGACAAAGCGAAAGGCATGGACATGTATACACTACCAAACGTAAGGTAGATAGATAGTGGGAAGCAGCCGCAGAGCATGGGGAGATCAACTCGGTGCTTTGTGACCGCCTGGAGGGGTGGGATGTGGAGGGTGGGAGGGAGGGAGATGCATGAGGGAAGGGATGTGGGAACGGATGTATATGTATGACTGATTCACTTTGTTATAAAGCAGAAACTAATAAAAAAATTTTTTTAAAGAAAGAAAGAATAGATATATGCATATGTATAATTGAATCACTTTGCTGTACACCTGAAACTACCACAACATTGTAAGTCAACTATACTCAAATACAAAATAAAAATTTTAAAAAACTAATGGAGGGCTTCCCTGTTGGCGCAGTGGTTGAGAGTCTGCCTGCCGATGCAGGGGACATGGGTTCATGCCCCGGTGTGGGAAGATCCCACATGCCACGTAGTGGCTGGGCCCGTGAGCCATGGCCCCTGAGCCTACACCTCCAGAGCCTGTGCTCTGCAATGGAAGAGGCCACAACAGTGAGAGGCCCACATACCGCAAAAAGAAAAAACAAAAAAACAAAAAAACTAATGGATTCTCTTGAATAATGTTTTATACTATTCTGACTAATTTGTGTTATGTTGAAAAACTACATTTCAAAAAAATTTTGTATTTGAAAATCAAAAAACAAATTTACTACATGTAAAAAAGGAAATAATGTTGATATTAAACAGCAATTATGACTAAGGTGTTTTCACATTGAAAATGCACAAATAAATTAATGTAACTTACCTCTAAACAAATCTTGGATTTACAGAATTACAAAGGGAAGAATAATTCATCTAAGTTTATTTAGAATATTTAACTGGGAAAAATTTAAACTTTGCCATGCAAACATGTCTTCAATATTTCAGCTTGGCCATTCTCCCAACTGAATTCGTTCTTTCCCAGTGAGGGAAAGAGCATTACGATATCTTTCTCATTCAGCACAGTTATTTGCACATAGTGGTTGTTTAAATGTGTTTAATGGTGATCAAGGAAAAGAAAGCTGGTGATTAAGAATAAATTCTATATAAAAGATTGGTTCCTTGCTGAGCTCAAGATGTCACTGCCGTATTTTGTTAGTGCAGTGTCACACTTACTTTTAAATAAAAATATTAAGTAAGAATTCACAGTGTACTGAAGGTTCTTTGACTGTTTGGAGTCTTTTGTGTTTCCACATAAATTTTAGGATTGTGTTTCCTATTTATATGAAGAATACATTGATATTTTGATATCTCCATTTGGTAGACTGCATTGACTCTGTAGATAGCTTTGGTGGCATGGAGATTTTAAAAATATCAATTCTTGGGATCCATAAACCCAGGATATATTTCTTTCCATTTGTGTATATTTTCAATTTATTTCCTCAAAGTCTTGTATTGATAGTTTTCAGTGTACAGATCTTTGACCAATTTTGCTAAATATATTCTATAGTATTTTATTATTTTTGATGATATTGTGAATGAGATTATTTATTTCTTTCTCAGATGGTTCATTTTAATATAAAAACATGTAAAATTTTTGTTGGTTTTATAACCTGTAACATCACTGATTTTTAAATTTTTACTAATTCTTACTATTTTTGGTAAAGTCTTTCAGGTTTTTTATATATGTCATCTAAAAAGAGAGATAGTTTTAATTTTTCCTTTACAATTTGGATGACTTGTGTTTCTTTTTCTTCCCTAATTACTCTGTTTAAGCCTTCCAACACTATGTTGAATAAAAGTGTCAAGAGTGGGCACTTTTGTCTTGCTCCAGATCTTAAAGGAAATGCTTTCAACTTTTCAGCATTGAGTATTATGTTAGCTGTGGGCTCATCATATATTTCTTTATTATGTTGAGGTACATTCCTTCTATACCCAGTTTTTTGAGAATCTTTATCATGAAAGAATTTTGAATTTTGTCAAATGTGTTTTCTGCGTCTAATGAGATCATCATATGGTTTTTATTCTTCAGTCTGTTAATGTGGTGTATGATAGTAATTGATAGAAATCTTACTTCTGGATATATACCCAAAGGAAATAAAAGCAGAATCAAAGAGATATTTGCATTCCCTTGTTATTGCAACATTATTCACAATAGCCAAGACATAGATAAAACCTAAGTGTCCATCAATGGATGAAAAGATAAACAAAATGTGAACACATGTTTCTATGTAATGGAATATTATTCATCCGTCAATAGGAAGGAAACTCTCTAAGTGAAATAAAACAGACGGAGAAAAGCAAATACTGTATGATCTCTCTTATATTTGGAATCTAAAAGAGTCAGACTCCTATAAGTAGAGTAAAATTGTGATTTTCAAGGTCTAGGGAGTGGAAGAAATAAGATATAGGTCAAAGGGTACAAACTTTTAGTTATAAGATGAATAAACTCTGGAAATCTAATATTCACCATAGTGACTATAGTTAACAGTACTATATTGTATACTTGAAGTTTGCTTAGAGAGTGGATCTTAATATTCTCACCACACACACACACACACACACACACATACACACACACACACAGGTAACCATGTGAGGTGATGGATGTGTTAACTAATTTTGTCATGGCAATCTTTCACAATATATAGATATATCAAATGAAAAAATAATTCAGAGGGTTGTGTGAGAATTAAAGTGATCAAATGCCACCAAACAGATCCCTAGATGAAACTATTATAACCCTTTATATGTTATTTTAATTTATACAAAATTTGGTTACTCAAAATTGTATAAATATGTTGATTTAGAAGCTAATTTGCGGCTAAGGTACAAATTTGGCCCAGAAGATTTTTGAGATACAATATGCCTGTTAGTTAAAACATGACAGGTAACTCTGTCTATAATTGACTGAAATGGGATTTGTAGTTCTATAATTCTACAGGGAAAGCAATGTAACAGCTGCTAAATAACGTGATTCTTAAATGGCATTTTTTAACAAGTAGTAAGGATTTTTAATTGATATATTTAGCAGGTATTAAACAGCTCTCTACACTCATGTCCAGTAAGAGGTGGTTGTCATGTGCCCCATGCTGTTATACCATATGGCAGAAATGCCCACATTGAAAATTCCTTCCATTTGGATCCGATCAAAATCCCTGACTAATTTAGACTTGCAATTGGAAGTGTTGTAAAGAAATACGAACAAAATACCATTCCAAAATTAAGGTTTTCCCCTCTACCTTTCGATAGCTTAGATAAAGCATATGTAGCCAAGTTTTGTCTGAGGATTAAGGTCATGATAATTTTCCTTCATGCATTAGTTGAGATCAGATAAAACATTATTTTAAAAAACTTCCTTTAAGAGTAGTGGACATTTCACAATGAAAACATTCTGAGTGGAATAAAAATTCCTACTTAACTTCCAGGTGTATTCTAAGAGGATTAACTATATCAAATATGTGAGAACAGTTTATAAATATTAAAGTTTGATATAAATGAAGCATACTTGGTACTATTTGTAGAAGTCATATTTTTTAGAAGCAATTATTTAATATGTAGCAAGAGTCTTGATTATTTTTAGTTTTTTTTAGTAGTTGTCTTTTTATATCTTATGTGATGAATTGCCTTATGAAGGGACCAAGGCAGCAGCAGTGAAGTGTGGTAGAAAAAGCTTAGGATTTGTTGGCAGTTTATCTAAGTTTAAATCCTGGATCTGAACGTCTTAGCTTTGTGTTTCACCTAAACTTTCTAAACTTTAGCACTCTATTCAGGAAAATGTGCATAATTCAATGATCATTGCTGTTTGGAAAAACTTCAATAAAAGTCACCTAAAACCTACTGCAGTGTGTGACACATTTCATTATTCAATAAATATTCAAAAAATAAGGAGATTTTAAAAATTCTACAGGAGATTACATTTGTAATTATAATTATTAAAGACATGAAATTAAAATAATTGCTATTATTTTTCTTCTGATTAAGTATCTGGAATTAAAATAGTCTCATAAAATTGTACAGCAATTAAAAAAATCAAACCTATTTCTGTCTTGAGTTGTGAGAACAGATAAAAATTAAAGCTTTTTTTGAACCGATGTCTATGTTTATTAAATTATATTTATACATTGTCACTGCCCTGAACTGAAGAATTAAAATATAGTTTTGTCATTTTTAGAGAAAAGAAGCATTCTTCTTGTTTTACAATTGTGCCCGTGTGTGTGAAGGAAGCAGATGGTGGAGCAGAGGGATGAGATGGTTCACATATATTATCAACTACACAGCATATAAATCAATACTCTTAAAACACAAGTTTAACTTAAGAATGACTTGATCAGATTCAGTAAAAGTTATGTCATCTCCAACATAAAATATGCAGTTACTAGAATAATCGTTTTGGTGTTTTTTTGTTTTTTTTGTTTTTTTAACTATAGTAGATAATTTAAATGAAATATATAAATTATAGTTATACTATACAGGTAGTTAATAGTATGTGGAAGTTAATGAGATTCTGATTTAGAGGAATGCTATTTCCACAAATTAATCTTCACCTTGAGGACTGAGAAATCTTTACCGAATATATAAAAGGAAGACTGTATCCTTGCTGAATTTCATCCATGCTTGACATTATAACATTTTGCCACTAGAGCTCATTGTTGCTCTTTCTATAGATTCCAGGGTTCAATTTTCCTTTCCCTTTCTCCCTCCCTTCCTTTCTTTCTTTCTTTCTTTCTTTCTTTCTCTTTCTTCCTTCTTTCCTTTCTTTTTTTAATTTTCTTCCTTCCAGCCTGCCGGCTTTTCTGTCTTCCTTCAATCTCTCTATCTTTCTATTCTTTTTCCTTAAATTATTCTGCAAGGTGGTATAGTACACTCTGAAAAATGTTGCATTCTAAAAATATATTGATATTTAAGCAGGAAAATATCCCAAGATCCAGAATCTCCTTCTAAAAGTATGACAAGATATCCAAATTATGAGGATTTCTTTTTTTTAATATATATATTTTTTCAATTTTTTATTTTTTTGCCACACTGCACAGCATGTGGCATCTTAGTTCACCCTCCACCAGGGATTAAATTCATGTCCCCTGCAGTGAAAGCACCAGAGTCTTAACCACTGGACTACCCTGGAAGTCCGAGGGTTTCTGATAATATAATACCTTACAGAATAGTTTGTACGAATATCAGCCTGGTAAACAAATGTCTTTTAAGGAAACATATTACACCATGTTTATAAAACATGTTAAATTGCTCCTTTGCAAGTATTCTCCAAGCTTGATCAATTTAATAACATATTCTAGAGAATTCTGCCATATATAATTTGGACTACTTAAAAATCATTTATACTGCAATTTCTTAAAACCTAACCCTTTAAATTATATTCCAATATAGTTTAAATGTCTTATTTCTAAAAACCATTACCTAGACCAATAGCTCTTAAAGAGCTTTTGGATTCTTCATTTTACATCAAAAGAAGGCTCTCCCATTTGAAATTGAGAATTTGTCATCTTCAAGTCTCTGTTTTATCTGAAAACAAATAAAAAAATATTTAAACTATATGAGGATAATATATACAGAGATAAACTAAGTTCCTTCCACTTTCTGCTTTATCCTTGCTCTCTCATACATGCCAAATTAGCATATGCTCTTCTGCTCTCCTAATAACTTGGAAACTGTCTAAGTTGAACTCCAAATTCAGTCAAATAGAAAATGATCTTCTTTATCGTTGACCAAAACTCACTGAATGTGTGTAAGACTTTCCCAGGTACTGTTAGATAACAGAAGGCCAAACAAAATATCCAAATAATAAAATGATCGCTACTTATACTAATTTAGTAATTATAAAGTTATCATGGTTCACACATACCTATTAAACTATAGATACTCTTTCCCTAGGAAAACTCCCACTTGGAAATGTCCAGTAGCCCAAAGCAAGTCAAAATCCCAATCTAAAACTTCCCTAACTAGCTGGGAAATTGATTTCCAACCCATGCCCTGTTTCATTTTTTCTCAATAAACCTTTGATGAAAAACATAATGTTAAAATGTGTGTGTTCATGCTACATACACACACAGACACACACACACCCCTCTCGTTTGCCCACATGCATTTATGAAAGCATATTTCATAAAAGAACAGAGTACTCTTTTTAAATTTATTTTATTGAAGTGTAGTTGATTTACAAAGTTGTGTTAATTTCTGCTGTACAGCAAAGTGATTCAGTTATACACATACATACATACTTTTTCATATTCCTTCCCATTATGCTTTATCACGGGATATTGAATATACTTCCCTGTGCTATAGGACCTTGTTGTTTATCCATTCTACATATAATAGTTTGTATCTGCTAATCCCAAACTCCCAGTCCATCCTTCCCCCGCTCCCCCTTCCCCTTGGTAACCACAAACCTGAAGAACAGACTACTTTAATCTGGTTCTTGCAAGGGTTTGCCCCACTTCAGTTCAGATGCAAGCCTTATGTTTCAAGCCCACCTACCTCCACCCTCAACTAATTGAGACTCTTATTTAGTGATCAAAGTAAAAACTTTCCTTCTGCTCTACCCTCTGTTTCACTGAGGTAGAAATCTAAGCATTTCTCTTATAAATCTCTAATTCCCTGGATGTAAAATAATGGATAGTCAAATTGCTTATGTACTTTTATAAAACACCAGGTTATGAAAAGAAATTGGGCTTAGAATTTATGTTCATATTTTAATAACTGGTATAGGTAACTTTCCTATTTTTTGCCTAGTTAATTTTATATGCTGAGAGAGTTCCCAGAGATACAGGCAGGGTAAGGGGTAGGAGAAGGAAGATGGACAATGTAATTTGAATGAGAAAGATGTGCTGTGATACTTTTCCTCTCAAATTACCTGACAATTCAAGAGACATGGGTTATATATTAAGGAAAGAATGTAGTTCCAGACAACATATTCCTGTCTGCCTGGGACTGTCTTAGATAAATGGACAGCTTTCTATACAGTGGAATTTAGATATTATATTCACGATAAAGGGTTTGACTGACACATCAGTATCTGAGTAATACCTGGCATATCATTACCTTCATGAAAATAAGGACAGCCATCCTAAAATCATCAGCTGAGCTTTTGGCTGGGGGTGAGCCTGAATAACTAAAATCAGGAGTGCCGAAGTGCTTAACATTTCCACAAAAATCCACAGATCAGAGAAGCAATATGTGAAAACTATATAAAGTAAATGTAAAACAATATAAAGTAAACATAAAACAACTATCAATAAATTGTTTTGAATTATTTCACTCATGAATTGTTTTATGAAACATAAAATCTTTCAAACCTTTTTATTTTATAACATATGCACAAGAGTAGTGCATCATAATAAGAATGATATCTACCTGAAAACTTTAAAAAGTTAAATGTTCAGAAAATATAAATGATGGTTATTGTTAACAGATGATAGTACTTGGATTTCATTCTTTTTCTTTTTTTTCTATTTTTTGTCATTTTGCTTTCCTTAGCATATTTCAATAATCATGTTCATTATTTTCACAAAAAATAGTAAGCACTATTCTCAAAGTAATTAGCATATTTAATTTATCTTCAACTATAGGAAACACACTCATCCTTAAAGCCTAGCTATTTTTCATTGTACCATCTTTTTTCAACTCTCCAACGCCTGTCCCACCCCAGGTTTCAGCCAATCCTTTGGGGATTTAAAATTTCCAAATTTTTGAGAGTTCCATCAAATTTGTTTTCATTCTGAGATAACTTTACGACATAAAGTAAAAAGTCACCAACATCAACACAGACAATGCAGTGTGAAGGTTCTTTATGATACTCTGCCTTCCTTTTTGATCCTAAGACAAGGCTTGGTTCTTGGAAACTAAAAATTTCTGGTCTCATTGGAACAGTGTTTTATAAAAGGAGTTGATGTCTATGTGGATACAGTGTGCACAATTATGCAAGTAGTTGTTAACCTTTAAGCTGTATCCAGCTCCTCCTGAGCACAATCATTTACTTGGGGATATCAAGTTAACATCAACTGAGCTGGTATCATCTTACAGACCCATGAATGTATTATTTGGCATCTACAGTCTATGGTCTCTTCACCTGCGGCTTATTTTCCTGTAGTTCAAGAACTCAAAACTATGTCTTCTTATACAGTAAAGCTGAACAAAAAAATTTGATGTTCCTCTTTTCTTTTACAGAAGACACTGATTTCCCCAGTGGTTGCATAGAATTGTTTCAAATTCCTGGGCAATGTAGTTCCAAAGTCTATACTTATTTGAATTATGCAGATAAGATTCTAAAGAAATCCTCTTCATTTTCTTTATTATTTTACCTGTGGGAACAATTCATGTTTTGAATGTGCGCATGTGTGTGTGTTTGAGGAAGGGTTATAGAATTATGTGTTAGTCCATGTAATAAACAAGAAAAGTCTGTATTGATCAGCAGAATAGTTAGAAAGTGCTACTTCTTGACCATAAGGGGTGGAGGAGGTTCTTTTTGTGCGATATATTTTCAAATGTTTCTATATGAATTGTTTGTTTTTGTGCTTTATTTCTGGTCATTTATTTTTCTATTTTAAATCATCTTTCCAGAAAATATCAACCAATTCTTAGGCTGTACCAGTTTCCTGACAAGCTGAAATGAGCAAACACAATGAACACATTTTATCACATACTCAAATGCTGTTTAGATATCTTGAATAAAATGAAAGAAACTCACATATATCTACAACTACCTCAAGCTTCACAAATATCTCTTAAGGAGTTTATACTTTTCTTTGTTTATCTTCAACCAGCTGAACTGGCCATTCTATTTACAATGAGCTGGTCAGAAACCTGTGTGTCATCCATGAATTTACTATTTTCCACATCCTTACTTCCAAATAACCATCCCTTAAAGATCACTTAATATTGATTTCTTTTCTTCGTACCCCTAACACTTTGCTAGTGTGGTTTCGCATTTTCTTTCTTGTGGTTTACTGTAGTAGCCTAACTTGTCCACACTCTTGAAAACTTCCAGACATGAACCGACATTTTACTGAAGAGGATAACCAGATGGCAAATAAGCACACGTAAAGTTGTTCAACATCATTCATCATCAGGGAAATGTAAAAACCCCCATGGGATTTCACTAAATATCTATCAAAATTACTAAAATAAAAAAGCTGTGAAAACATCAAATGCTAAGGAGGATGCAGAGACACAAGGTCCCTAATGCTTTGCTGATAGGTATGTAAAGTGATGTAACTTCTTTGAAAACACTTTGGCAGTTTTATTATAAAACTAAACATGCAACATGCAAGACTTATGTTTACACACAGACCTGTACATACATGAATGTTTATAGCAGCTTTAATCATAATAGCTAAAACCTAGAGACAATCTGGATGTGTTTAAACAGGTATATGCTTAAACAAACTGTGATACAGCCATGCCATGGAACACTGCTTGACAAAAAAATGCAACAAGCTACTAATACATGTAATAACCCGGATTAGTCTCCAGAGAATCATGCTGATTCACGTCAATCACAAAATGTTATATACTGTATGAATCCATTTCAATAACAGCATTGAAATGACAAAATTATAGAACTAGAGAACAGGTCAGTGGTTACCAAAGGTTAAGGACCTGGCAGGAAGCAAAGAAAAGAAGAAATCAGATTAGAAAAAGGCAATACAAGGGATCCTTGTGGTCATGGAACTATTCTTTATCTTCACTGTGTGATGGGTGAATGAATCTACACATGTGATAAAATTGCACAGAACTAATCACACACACACAAGTACAAGTAGATCTGGGAAAATTTGAACAATGTTGGTGTGAAGGGAGAGACTACTGAAATAGAGGAGAGAGATTGAAACAAAGGGCAAGAGAGTTTTTAAGCTCTGGGGCATGCTAGTGAGAAAGCACTGCTTGAAGTTAGTGGGGAGGTTGATCATGATGATGAGGCCATCTGTGTTTGCTAATTGTTGCTCATTGAAGTTAGGCTTCTACTCTCCTACAGAGACCCGGATATAGGTCACTACTTTAATGATTACATTTCAAAGAGATGGATCCCAGGTCCTTGAGAAGGAAATTCCTGGGTTGTAGAAGATTTACATCTCAAAGAGGCAGAGAATTTACAATTTACAAAGAAATGCTCTTAAGAAAAGGGAGGTCAGGGGCCTAGATCAGGAAAAAAAATACACATCTAAAATTTAGCTCAGTTGAGGGGAATGTTCAGGCTTTCTTGGTCACTTCCAATCCATTCCTCACACTGCAGCAATTTCTTTAATTTTTTTTTGTGAAACAGCCATTAGAAGTTTTCCTGAATCCATTATACCTCTTCTTGGAAAACTTTGAAGGCATCTTCTACTAATGGTATTTTTATTATTCTATCTCACGCAGTGGACTGCAAGCTCTTTGAAAGCAAGTACTGTGTCTGTCACCTTGTGTTCTTTGCATTAGACTAGAACCTGGCACATAATTTTTTTATTCATTTGGCAAATCTCTATTAGGCAATTCAAATATGTCAGAAACTCTATAAACCCTCTTTGTCATGTCACTTGCTTTTTTTTTCCCTTTGGATTTCTTTCCTAATACTCACATATTTTGCCACTCAGAACAAAATTTGTGCACACACGTACTTGTTATTTTTCCAAGTGAAAAAATAGTGTATGTTCACTCCATTCAGGATATTCAACAGACTTAAAATTTAATTAATACTTTTTGTTCCCTCCAAACCTGTTCCTTTTCCTTATTCTTTATTGTAGTTAAGGATAACAATATTCATGTCATTACTCAAAACAAAGAAACAAAAAATGAAGTCATCCTAAACCCTTCTTTCTTTTTCAGCTTGTGAACAAAGAGAAACAAACAACGTTGTTCACCACCCAGTTCTACAAGGTTTAAATCATAACCCACTGCAATTGTCCACCTACCTGAACCCTGAGAGGAATTCAGGGTGAAAAACAGTCATTCTGTGCTTTGGATAAACAAGCAGATAGATAGTTAGATACAAATCTCAGGAAAATTTCAATAACCCCAAATTTTCACATTTTCCCATACATAGAAAAGCACCAAAATCATTAACTTGAGATGCTTGTTCTTTGTGATTAGCAGTCATCCATAACAAGATGTATGCTTTACTGTATGTTTTTCTTAGCCAGAAAATTCATATATAAACTAGCTTTTCTACAAACTACTGAGTTACTGAGAGGCTATCATCTCCCAGGTTATAGTCCACAGTAAGGTCCCTGAATAAAACTTAAACACACAATTCTCATGCTGTGCATTTTTCTTTAAGTTGAAAAGCCCCTACTTTTATTTTGTGAGCAGGCCCTAATGATTGTGCCACTAAAGTGGCATTTCCATCTCCTCTTTTTCATACCTAAAGTCATTCCTTTAGGTCTTCAATAACCTGGTATTAATCTCTGTGACTTGCCCAATCCTTTGTCCACATTCCAATCAAGTAATTTAAAAAAAAATAGAATCTAATCATGCCACAATTCCGAAGCACTTCCTACACTCTCTTCCCTCTAACCCCATTACCAAATATAAACTCTAGAGTCCTTAGCATGGTATACAATGATCTTCAGGATGCAGCTCCCACCTCCCTCTCTAGATTCTTCACGTTCCTTCACTCATGTTATGCTCCAGAAATGAGCTTGCAGTCTCAATACTTCTGTGAGACTGCAAGCTTGCCCATGCTTTGGTATTTTTGCACATTTCTCTTTTTAATTTATTTTCCTGCAATCATCTCCCTCTCCCTTACCTCCCCCCAAGCGCTTGTCCTCAGTATATTACACAAAATAATCCTCCAAGTAGAAATACACCTTCAGTGGGAAAAGTTTCTCTGACTACACCCTACTCTTAACTTGATTTAAGTGAACACTATAGATTTCCATCTGCCTGTCTGTCTGTCTATCTATCTATCAATCATCTCTCTATCTCTTTAAAAACTCTAATCAAACAAGTGTTACAGGAAATTAGGCACACTCAGAAAGGCAAGAAGATTCACAATCTACAAATATTGGCAATCATAAATACATGGAGGAACAAATGCAGAGCAACTCCTGATCCTTGTTCTTAAAATGAGAAACAGAATTGAGGGAGGTGTTTTGCATGCTTCACTGGCATGCCCAGGATTATTAACCAGAACTCTTAAATGAAAAAGGTCAGATGCAGTATATTACCGTCCTTTTCTTAACAATGTGAATCATTTGAAACTAGTAATGTTGTAAAAAAAGAAAAGTGAAGTTTCAAGAGCAGAACAAAATACATTGAAAAGACTTGAGCCCAAAATTCTTTTTATAACTTGTGCTGTAAAAAAATGTGCAGCTCAGATTTCATGTAATCTGTGAAGAAAATAAAATATAGCTCACATAATGCATATCATAGTAATAACATTATTCATGATAGATGAATAAAGCTAAAGAATTTGCTTTATTACTCTGTGTCTTGTCTGAATAATGGCTAAAATGTACTTGTGTTTTCAATTAGTATCATTGCCTTTATATAGAGAGTCAAGTGCGGCCAAATTGCATAGAGAGGTGAACTGACAATTCGTCAATTCATTGGCTCAATTACACACCCAAAGAACCACTTTGGGTTTTAGATTCAGAGCAGATTATTTACACTGATTGAATTAACTAGTTCAGAGATAAATCTCCAACTCTGAGGACATAACTTGGAAATGAATATACACCTACGAATCATTTAAAAATTGTTGCTGGCTCAAACTTCTATGTTCTAAACTTCACAACTAACAAAACAAAAAAAAAGACAGTTACCATATATTTTTGCTTATGGGTACTTTATCTAAGATATTGAAATTTAGGTAGGTGCTAGATTCCTAGATGGTGCCCTTTAGAACTGGAATGAAGAGCGCTTTACAACACGGAAAGGGAGATGCAGCTTTTATTTGCAAAAAATATCTGATTTCTCATAATGCTTTATTGCTTCCTAGAGCACATAGCCACTGTATTTTTGTTCTAAGTGAGAACACAGAGCCACTGCACAATTTTTCTAATTATTCTTGTTAGAATTTAAGTTGAATTCATTGCTGAAAATGGATATTTCATCATATGTAATAGAAAGTTAGATTTAATTAGAAGACTTGTTGAGAATAAAAATATTCCAATAAGAAATTCTCACTTTATAGAGAGAATACCATTTATTAGCAAATTTTACTTGTAATATTTTCCTACGTTTGCTTGCTATTTTATTTGCTAAGTTTTTTTCAGTATATACTTCTGAAATATTTTAGAATGTAAATCAGAATAAATGCTTAAGTATAGTAAATATTATGGCAACTTTTTGAAAGGAAACTCTATGTGATAAAATCATTATTTTAAGAATGTTGCTCTGGACACCAAGCCAAGGCCAAAAAAAAAAAAAAAAGAGGTATTAGAAATGTAATATCTACCAAAACCTGAGGTGGTGCTAAGTGCCTGTGTTAGAAAAAAAAAAGAATGTTTTTCCTATACATTGGTGTTACAAACTGCATCCCTTCATTATCCCTACATTCACTCCTTTGCAAAAATGTTCCCTCTGCCTCAGTACTGTCTCTGTAAAAATGGAATCCTCTCTTTGATACTTGGCTGAGATTCCATCCCTTGTGAGGTGATCCTTTATTATTCTGGTTAGTATCAAACGTTACTAATTCTGTACCCCTGAGGCCCAGGGAGTGGAGTGTGAGCTACACGGTATTTTTTTGTATTACTATTTCCTGATATTGCTGCCATTATTTTATATAATTATTTATAGGCTCATTTGTTCTGTCTTCTCAACTAAACTATATTTTCCTAAAAGCTTTGATTGTAACTTTACTTCTTTTACATTTCCATAAGGATTAGCAGTGCTCTGATTCTCACTTTCATACTACTAACTTTTTTTCTATGGGTCTTACCACTCTCTGAACTCATCTTGTCCATCCATGTGTGTAAATGCTTTTGTTGCCTCTATCCACACTAGAATGTGAGCTCAAACAGTGCAGGGATCTTGTCTTTCTTGATCCCAGCAGTTTCTCAATTCCTAGAAGAGTTCTTGGCCAAGAACAGGCCCTTAAATATTTGTTGAAAGAATGAAGGGGCAGGGTTCTGATTAGGTAGTAGCTGTGTGTACATAATGGTTATTTTGAGCAAGGGTTAAGGAACAAGTGTTCTGAAAGTTCAAGCCCTGCAAAGTATTGGAAAGAGATGCCAGAGACTAGGACCAGTAGAATTCCATTCAAGCCAACTCTTCCCCTGATCAGCTCCATGACTTGGGCAAATCAGTGATACTCTCTCAGCCTCAGTCTCCTCATTTGTAGAATGGGGCTGACAATAAAACTGTATTTTTTCTACCCATAATCTTGTAGGTTAAGTATGTGAAAATTATTTTTCAACCTATATAAGAGACTGTGCTGTCCAGTGCTATGATATTGGCACATGTGCTTGCTATACCCATGTCTCTTAGATTCATTCTTTTCACTTTTAGTAGATGTTAATAAGTTGACTGTCTTTATATGTATAAATGAATATATGCTTATCCACTAGAGTTTTATCTGTCATACATTTAATGTTAAAAGATGTCTTCATTTTCTGTCGATAGATGGCAGCAATGTACCAAATCTCACGTAACGATAGTCGACCTGGTGAAAAAGTTATCTGTATACTAAATACCATGTTCTCTTAATAGTACATGAAAATTATTTAAGAAGAACTATAGCATCAATAGAATATGAACAAAAATATTTTTAAAATCCTCCACAGCCAGCCTCAGTCCTTTATTCAGTGAGCTGAAGCGTTTCTTCAGTTTGCCCAGCATGGGAGTCTGTCATTTTAACTGAATGTCACAATAGATATTGATAAAAATAAAACTCTTTTAAGATAATAGCAATTCAAAACAATACCAGGAAAATGCCCTGTCTTTCAGTAGTGGCTATTAAAAATGGATTAATACATGCATGCAGCTCTCTTTTATTTGTTTAAAAAATTAAAATGACTGGAAAGTGCTTACATCCAGAAACCTTTTATAAGGAAAGAATGGGGGAAAGTAAAGAAAGGAGATTTCCAGATTTAGACACTGAGGACAAAGCAAACGAAGAGAAATGGGCCCATGGGAGACAAGAAAACTTACAAGACGAGATTGAACTGGAGAGAAATATAATAAATCTAAACAATGCCTCAGACTGCCTATCAGAGAACAAAACATATTTCAGTCAGCTATTGAATTTTCTGTCTATAAAATTCTCTGTCACATGTTGAATCACATCAGCTCATTTTTTCCCTTTCTAAATTAACAGTTCATTATGAATATTTTGGAAAATTACACAAGTGTTGAGAATCCAGTTGTGTGGAAGAAATATATTTCCATGTTAAATCATGAGAATTAAAAGAGCAGTGTGAAATTCCTCTATTATGCAACACTTAAAATCTGAAAATAATCTTCTGGTAATGAAAATATTTTAACACTTAATTTAAATGATTTGGAGAGAAGCATGAACCTAAAGAAAAAAAAAAAGAAGAAGAAAATAAGGAGAAAGAACTTTTAAGACAGGCAGAGAGAAAACGGAGACACCCCAAGCTGCCCAATGTACGGCTAAACAGGGATGCAGCCCGTCAAAGAGAAAGGACTGTTGAGTTCAGGTTCAAAGCAAAACTCCAAAACAACTTACAGATGTGGGATTTATCCATATCAGGGGTAGGTCTTTTAATACTGGCTTACTTAGCTCTTTGACTCTAAAAAATCCTAAGTCCTGTAAATCCTCTAGGGCCTACTATCTAATTATATTGGATATCCTGCATGTCTCCTCAATAAAAACTACCTTATTACTTAATAGATGGACTTTGGAGTCTTTGAAGACTAGGTTCTGCTCTGTTGGAAATAAATGTAAAAATGCTGCCTTCCTTTTACTATAGTTCTTAATTTGGACCTTAATTTTCCATCTCATCATTTCACAACCAACCACAATCATGTATTTTCCTAAATGAATGCATTTTCACAAATCCAGCAGTACAGACAGGAACTGTCCCTTTTTCTTGTTGTTGTTGTTGTTTTTTTTCCCCATATAGAAAATGTCTTTTCTAGTACAACAAAATATGAATTTCATGCTATCGGTCCCGCCTGTTTATAATTCTGTTAACTCATAGAAAACTAAATCAACAACAACAAAAAAATCAGGTTTTAGCATTATCCTAAAATAAGAGGTAAAAATAACAGATACAGGGAAGCATACAGAGCATTTGAAAACTACTAAGCTTTGGCACAAATTTCAAATTGTCTATTAGTCATAAATTTGAGTTTTTAAATTTATATTTTCTTTAAGTAAATCTGCAGGTTAAAATGTACCAAAAATATCTTAATTGCTACTGCATGAAGAGGAGATGATAGCAGTGATTCTTTTTGGAAACTATTTTATTTTTGATAAATAATACTCTGAAAAGCAAAACTTTAAAAAAAATGTTGTTTGTTCTTTGAAATTGATTACTCAGTTGAATAAAAAAATAAGATTCAAATTGAATATTGTGTAACATGTATATTTATACAGTGTCTCCCTAAACTACATAAGGGGAAAAATACTGATAGATGTTATATCTACATTGAAATATTTTTTGGGGAGAAAATACTAAAAATATTTTTAGAAAAGAATTTTAAGGGCATTTATTGCAACTTTGAGTTGTTGTTATTTTGAGCTAGAAACATGATCAAACTTCTTATTGAAATCACTGATATAAAAATAGTAGTGGAATTTTTTTTTATTACTCTTTGTCACTTTAAAAATAATTAGATGGGCTTCCCTGGTGGCGCAGTGGTTGAGAGTCCGCCTGCCAATGCAGGGGACACGGGTTCGTGCCCCGGTCTGGGAAGATCCCACATGCCGCGGAGCAGCTAGGCCCATGAGCCATGGCCGCTGGGCCTGTGCGTCCGGAGCCTGTGCTCCGCAATGGGAGAGGCCACAACAGTGAGAGGCCTGCATACTGAAAAGAAAAAAAATAAAAATAAAAAAATAAAAAATAAAAAAAAAATAAAAATAATTAGAAAGGTGAAAATCTACTCCTATTAGGAAAATATAAAATTCTTTCAAGACAATTCTTACACCCAGTTCCATAATCTTCTAGTGTTAACTTCTGGTACAAATAAAATCAAATGACAAAATGTACTTTCTGAGTGCACTGTTAATCACTAGACACTCAACAGCACAACTATCTAATGGAAATTATTTCTGAGATGACTGTGTCCATGTAATTCACCCCCCCAAATATGTGTTTTATTTTATCACCCTATTAGATGAAAAAATAATCTCTCTCATTTAACAAATAGGAAGGGATACTGAAGTGAAAGTGGCACAGTATATATAACCAAATGTCCTTGTACTAGAGCTAGTGTATTCATCAGACTGCAAATAAAATGATTGCACAAATGTTTAAATGTCTTCTTTCCATTAACAGAAATTATGAAGCCCCCATAAAGCTAAATGATTAAAAGTTGGGGAGGGAGGGCAGATTCTAATCTAAAATGCATAGTGTATACTGCTGTGTATCTCAGAAAGCTATTACAGTGATTGCAAAACAGAAACAGTGAAGTGTACAGTGTGCTTGTCGGAAGCCAGGGTGGTTGAAATTAAAGTGCCAAGAATCAGCCATGTGATATGTGGTCCACCTTTACAGGAGGGAAAGAAGGAGGGGGAATTCTAGCATTAAAAAGTCATCACAGCAGTATGAGGTATTACAAATTGTTAATTAAAAAACATAAAATTATAGTTCATATGGTTCTGTCTTTGAGAATTTAGATGTAGACTATAGTTCTATAGAAAATTCCTAAGAGTTACCAATAGAAGCCAGGAATATTCTGACCCTGAAATTAAGATCTATTTTTGCATTATCATTTGTTGCTGTATGCATTAGTGTTACAATTCTGTCATGAAAAATATTCTTACATAAAATTCATATATAATAAAGTTATAACATCATTTCTGTTGATTTTTATAGTAATATATATACTTTAACATTGTCTACAAGAAATAATTCTGTATTACAAATACTTTCATTGTTTCTTGCCCCTGCCATAGTTATTTTTTATATTAAATTTAATGGGTAATTCATAAACATTTATCAATAAGTGAATTGTATAATTTCTTCCTAAAAATGAAAGCCTCCCCAGCCAGCACCACATGGGAAACAGGTGTATTAGAGAGATCCTTCCTTCCTAATTCTAGCATCCATATCCCCTTCTACAATAACAAGCCAGTTAAACCTGCTATTGAGTTCATAACAAAAATACATCAACAGATGAGTAGTTCTATTTTTTCACAATCTCTTACAAAATAGGTTGGGCTCATCTTGTCAATGACAAATTACTTCTGCAACTACTAGGTGTCTCAAAACTTTTTCCTACAAATAATTTGAATTTGGGGTCTCAGTCTTTCACTTTTTTCTCATCATTGTTCCTAATTTTTTATTCCATAGTAAAATACTTACATAAACTGTTTAGCTAGTGATTCTTTTAGTTAAAAGACATTTAATACAATAGATTCCTTACCACTGGAGGTTTTTCATGGTAATTGCTGGAGATTCCTTGTTATTACAACCATGCTTTCTAATTCTGCCTAATGAGCCAATTCTAGTGATAAAAAGAACCCCAGGGTAGAGTGAAGGCTGTCACTTTTGGAAAAACAAATGGTATAAATGACACCTGAAGCCCAAGGTTTGGAATGGAGAGCATGAGGTAGAAGGAGGCTTTATTTTTGCTCACAATAGACATCAGCATAAGCTAAATGGTAAACTCCCTGAGAGATTATAATTGCAATATTTCTGATAAGATGAGGTGTGACATTAAAAACTCTTGTTAGTCTGAAAGGGTGAAAACACAAAAGTAGTTTCTGTGGCTTAGAAGGTACACAAGAGAGTTTTATTTATCTAGGTCATGAATAAGAAAAGCATTTTTCCATCTATTGACAGACATTTTGAATATGGTAATATGAGATATAAGAGGAAGGAAACGATCATTTTGGGGACATTTACTGTGTGTTAGAACCACTGTATATACTGTCATTAAATGATCACAACAATCTAAAACAGGAATTTGTATCCCTTTTTAAATATTAAAAAATGGAGATTTAGAGATATTAATAAATTGCCCTCAGAGATATAACTCAAAGGGACAAGGCTGAGATTTGGGAATTGGGTTTCTCTGACAACAATATTTAGCTCTTTTCATGCTGTCACATACTCACTTTGTTTTATACAGTGTTTTTGTAGAGAGATGAACCAGATACATGGGAAATAGACAAAAGACTCAGACAGTGGCATTTACCTGGAGCATTACGGTCACGGATGGTTAACGAGGAGAGAGTAGTTGAGTTGTGTCAAGAAGTAGAGATGTTTTGTCAGGCAAAAACGATGGTCAGAGAATTCCATTGTAAGGAATAGGAAAGGCTCTGGTATGTGAGACACTCATGAAAAATTCAGCATGAATGGATCTCAAGGAATAGGAGAAGCCTGTTGATAGAAGTGAAGCTAGAGAGATAGGTTGGAACTAGAACTGAAAGAGCCTTATTGCCCAGGGAGAGGATGGCCAAATAATTAATATTAAAGAAAATTACTAATATATAAAGAAAAACGTAGTCACCAGCTATATGATTAAATATTTTCCATCCATCAGTTTTATTCCTCTGGGAGTAACATAGTCAAATATTTTACTTTATTTTAATTTTTAATTTTTTTAATATTATATTTAAGTATAGTTGATTTACAATGTTGTGTTAATTTCTGCTGTATAGCAAAGTGATTCATATATATATATATATATATATATATATATATATATATATATATATATATATATTCTTTTCCATTAAGTTTTATCACCAGGTATTAAATATAGTTCCCTGAGCTATAGAGTAGGACCTTTTGTTTATCTTCCTCTTGGAGGAGTAGCACATAGTCAAGTATTTTAGACCATTTTACACTTTCAATTCATAACTGAGAATATTGAGAGATTCATAAAAGTAATGTATTTTCTCAATGTCTTAAACTTACTTTTGAAGGAATATGTTCTAAAATCCAGATCTTATAACTCCATAACTTCTCCATCATGCTGTGTATTCTTGCTCCTTTTTGACATATGCTGAAATATGTGTTAGCATATAAATATGAACATGGTCTTTGACATATTACACTTGCAGATATAGATGAAAATAACTAAGGTCTGTTCTAGAATTATAACATGTCAATTTTCCCAAAAAGAAATGCCAAATTCTCCGTATTAATCTTGCTACTTACTCTAAAACTCCCATGGATGCGTGGTAGGAGCTCTATGGTAAAGCCATTTCCTCGAGATGAAATGGAATGATAACTATTGTCAGTGATCCTTAGAAAATGGCCTGGCAAGTGGCTCAGAGCAGAAATTGAGGACTTTGGAGGTTCACCTCCTGAGGTAGGAAGGCAGGAGGGAACCTGGTTGTTGTTGTTGTTGTTTTTAATTTGTGTCTTAAAAACTGACAGGTTTTGGCAATTCCCTGTGGTCCAGTGGTAAAGAATCCGCCTTCCAATGCAGGGGACGTGGGTTTGATCGCTGGTCGAGGAACTAAGATCTCACACACCACAGGGCAACTAAGCTCACACGCCACAACTACTGAGTTAGTGGGCCTTAACTAGAGAGCCTGTGTGCTGCAAACTACAGAAACCACGTGCCCTGGACCCCATGCGTCACAACTAGAGAGAGAAAAACTTACACACCACAACTAGAGAGAAATCCGTGTGCCACAACCAAGAGCCCTCACACCGCAACAAAGATCCCACATGCATCAAGGAAGACCCCGACTGCCACAACTAAGACCCGACACAGCCAAAAAAAAAAAAAAAAAAAAAAAAAGAAACCTGACACGTAGCCTCCAGGTAAAGGAGAAATGTCCAAGGGTCCTCCTAATACAGAGAGAAAGTTTTCTGCCACTACCTAAAGGGAAGTAGAAAGTTAAGAATACTATTTAGTAGGAGGTACCTAAGGGGTGGCCAAGTTCTGTGAAATTTGAGAACAGCTATATATAATTTTCTGTTTCCAGTACCCCCATTTTAAATACCTGTCTGTTATCCTAAAGCACTTAGTTATAATCTGGTTGTAGTTAACCTGTGGGGAAGTGATAGAAGAGACTAATGTCAATATTTAATATGCCAATTTGAAATAATATCAATAGGAAAAAGCAGTATGAAAGAGATAAAAGGTCTTTCTTTTAAGGGAGGTGATTGCAATATGAAAACAGATGAGTATTTAAAAGGGGAGCAGTGAGGAGATAAGCTACATTGAGTTGAATTTGTGAATTCCAAAATCTCCCAATTGGAGACTTCCAGAAATATCTGGGGAAGGAAATCTAATAAAATATCCAACTCCTACCACTTAAGCGGAATGTGGGTTTAAAGGGTGTATGACATAAAAATCTGGCTAAATCTGGGTTTCATTTTTACCAGAATAATGTTTAAGGAATATAACGGGTCAAATAAGTGTGATAGGGTTACAAAATTAATTATAAAATTCTAAGATATGCAGAGAAAATGAAGCTTCTGTATTTTTCTGTAACTGATTGATCTTATATTTCACAAGCATGTCAGGGGGTGGGGAACAGGGGAGATCAGAGAGTTGAAGCTGATAATCTCCATTGTATCCAAAAATCTAAACATCCCTTTGGATATTCAGTTGCTTGGAAGACTTGATCTTTCAGAATCCCATCCCTTCTTTCTGTTTCAATCTGACATAATATGTGGGTACAGATTAGATAGATGGGTGGTGATGATAAGCATGGCATATGAAACGTGACATGGGTTGCCCCTTAAAACCACTAGTTGACCATGGATGTGTAACAACTAACCCATCAGAAAACATGCTTATATCCACTGCCTTAGATCATAACACTGACCATTCACTCTACTGTTGAAGTCCCTGAATAAGTAGTTACTTCATTTAAAGTCAGTGCTTTTGTTAGTTTATTGACCCTTTTAATTCACTTCCACGTTCCCTCACAAGGCAGGAGAAAACCCAGGATCCCTTGGACGCCACTCACATGTCCATGTGTCTACCTGCTACTCATAGACCCTCAGCACTCTCATAACAATGCCATGTTTGACTGAGATGAAGGCTACAACTACCACGTTGACTTTTATATTTATGGAAAAACAAATTTTAGGTTCTAAAATAATTGGGGAATGCAACTTACCAAATCATAGGACTACCTTTATTTGCCTTTAATCATAAATAAAAATTTTATATAAATAATTATATATTTAAAATACTGATAATATAGAAAAAAATGAATGTTTTTTCTGAGTTATAATGGCATTACATTTTTAAATGTAATTGATCTTAGTTATTTTCAGAGGGAAAACATGAAGGGAAACATTCTTAGATGACAGCTTATTTCTAATTGTTTCTCTTGTCTTTTTAAAAATTTAGTAATGACAAGATAGCTAATTTATAAAACACTGAGTGGAAGCTATAGTATAGAAATACTACAGATTTATATGGGTCTTAGTGTGAGTATGCATACTGGTACCACAGTAAGAAGTTTACAAGAACTATATGATATAATTCTCACAACAATCGATTAGGTAGCTTTGATTTTATCCTTTATATTATAGATGAAGAAATACAGGCACCAGAAATTTAAATAAGTTTATCAAAGTCTCAGTGATACCAAATATTAGTGGGATTCAATCCTAGGCATTTTGACTTTGCAACACATCAATATAAATTTATATTTATGCTTGTTTTCTTGTGGGTTTTTAAAATATAATGGTTGATACAAGATTCAAATATTACAGAAATGCTAACATAGAATTAGCATATTATTCTTAATTCTTAAAAGATGAAATTTGAAAAACAATCTAAAATTATTATTAGCTAGCACACAGCATTTTATTCATGCTATTCATGTTTATTTGTCTATGCAATTTCTACTTTTTCTGTGTATTTTTCTCAGGTGAATTCATTTAGACAAAAACATGGCATTGCTAAATTTAGAGTAAATCAAATAAGGTATTTATGGCCATCGAACAGGTTGAAAAAGAGTTAAATAACTCAATAGCTATCTCAAAGTATTAAGCTCACAGTAATTTAAAAGGTCTCTTAGTTCAACACAGCCTTAAGATATTACTGATATAATATATTCACATTATTCTGTGTCCCTGAACTTTTTGTAAACTAAAATGACTTAAATCATTGTATTATTTAAAAGATCATTTGTTTAAGGCTAGGAAAAGCTATGTTATCTGCATAAATCGAGGATGTACCAAGATAGTTTGAGAAAGGTGTGTGTACTGGTCTAGAGTAACTATGTTTGTTGCTTAATCTACCTCAATAGTAATAATTTCCAGCTATCTGTTGAACTTGGTACTATGTAAGCCTGGCACAAGAAAATTCTGATTTCTCCAAAACATGGATTATTTTTAATAATTGAAGAGTTGGAATTGTGGCCAAGAAGTAAAAATGAAATCCATCCAATTATGATTCTAATGACACATATACTGTTACATTAGCTTAGTGTACATAACTTATAAATCTAAGCACTTAATCATATGGCCTTGTAAGGTTGACATTATTTCCTCTCATTTTCAAAATCTCACTGAACATGAAAACATCACCAAATGGCTAGGTTTCAGGGAAAAAATGATACAGCCTGACTTAGAAATGTAATAAAATCCTCACATTTTAAAAAAACATATTAGACCTTTGGACATTTGCTAAATTAAATGTTTTAGTATTTGAGGGATCATTTCATTTAGCTATTGAAAATTGAGGTGACTAAGTCTTTGGATATTTAGAAAATAGTCTTAAATATGCAACAGTATAATAACGATAACAGTTTATTGCAACCATTTAATTAAGAGTAACAGCTTTTTCAAACTCTAGAATCCAATCCAAACATAAATGCATGGGATTTGATAACTAGAGAATTGTCTTTGAAAGGAAGGATGACATGATAGCTAATGCATGCACATGGAAACTAATTAGATTTTTTAGCTAATGAATCCCTATTTAAATAAATGTGATTCAATAAATAATGAATCCCCATGGAAATGAATAGAATTGGATGACTAACACACCCCACTGAAATGAATGTGATTCGATAGTTATCGCGTCCTCATAAATGTGTTAGATTAAATCCCATTCATTTTAATTGCAATAAATTAAAATAGGTTTTGTTCATGGCCTTTTGGCTAAGACCAAACATTCTGTCCTCTATTTGGGGACTATATTCCAGCCAAGCAGACAACTCAGACTTACTGATCTATTAGGTCCCTTCCTTCTGTAACTATATGATCTATAAATTACACATGCCATTCATTCCAGTAGGGATGACTCACTACTAAAACCCATTCGTTTCAATGAAGCATTTGATGTCAATAAAACTTTATTAATTTCAGTGGAGAATTTTTAGCTACTAAAAATAGAACCATCCAAATAATGTATTTAGATGCCACTTTTCTAGGAAAAAGTCAAAAGCATATTTGCATATATAAAATTGATTTAGTAATGCATGTTTTTTTGCTGTATATTACTAAATTCAAATAACTATTTAAATACATTAAAAAGGAATATAATTTATTAATAAATGTATAATATACATTTGAACTTGTGGAAATAAAATGTGGAAAATAGAATTTTGAAAACAAAGCACATGATTATCAAAAATAATAACAATCCACAATGAACAAACCTCTTTTGGAGCATTTACCACATTTACTTAATTATATTTATTTATCTTTATTTTTTTCCCATTTGTTTGTGTGTTTTTGGGGTCCAAGACTGTTTTATATACCTGTGTATTCCAAAATTATACAGCATGAGAACATAATAAAGACTTGATGAATTGCTTGAATAAGTAAATGTATAGATAAATAGATAAGTAAATTAATACTTGAATGATTACAAGATGTCAGGGAAGAAAAAATGTATTGAACATTAAACAGTAATATACTTACAGGGATAAATATGATATTTATGCATATATTCATGTGTGTGTATAATCTTTATTTACTTTTCATAACTACTCCCTGAAATGAATGTTGAGATTTTTAAAATTAGTAAACTGAGTCCAAAATAGAATGAAAAAAAGATCCTATGGCCAAAAAATTATGGCCAAAACCCAGATATTCTAGATAAGAACGACAGTGGATTATTCCTTACACTATGCCTTCCTCACTTAACATGCAAATTTCTCCTGTAGGACTGCCTTTAATAAATTTGAGAATATAAACGGTTACAACTTGGGGAAAATATACAGCACTAAAAATGAATATTTAAATAAAAAGAGTAAAAAAATGGCTTATAATAAAACCTATTTTAAGCACTGGTTTCAAGTATTTCAAATTTACAAGATAAAAATACAGAAAGAGTGTGGCTAATTGAAAAGCATAAAAAGTATTACTTAAATGATAGGAGTAAAAATACAGTAGTGATATTCAGTTTAGCTAAAGACTTACTAATCTTCCACCATTGCCCTCACACAAATGCAAACACAGACATGGAAATTATGAGAAGGTTCAACAAAATTATCTTGTCAGAATCTTGAAAGAAAAGATAGAGTTTGAAAGTGATTCTTTAGATAGAGAGCTTCCTGAAAATTTAAGAAATCCAATCCCTATTTTTCTCTAATTTCTCCTTCTTTCTTAATGATATCCTGATAGAATTATATTATTTCAAATAAATATAACTTCAATAATACTTCTATGTTATTAATGCACAAGCAAACACTGGCCAGTAAAAAAGGATGCCATGCACAGGAAATATTTCACACAGAACACAGTTTATTGTTATATGCACATTTTACTGAAACATAATCAGGAAGTCACACAAGAAAGCAATAGCTCTTACCAGAAACAAAATTTCAAGTATATTAAAATATGTCAGAGATTATAAATATCTTTAGCATATTCACTATGCTTTGCACTGATTTAAAAAACAAATCCCCAAAGTATAGTTTTACTGTTGATTTTATGGTAGGTGATTTTTAATTATATTTTCCTATATATAAGATTTACAAAAAAATATATGTACAGATTGTTTTATGTTCTTGTGATAAAAAACATGCTTGATGACTCCCAATTTCCACTGAATACTATGTGTACTCTCAAACATTACATTTGAAGACCTTCAATTTTCATTAGCTGCAGAAAAAGTCATTGAGTATTCAGAAACAAGAAAGAGTAAAGAAAATAAAGATGGAAATTCCTTTACAAGTACAGGGAAGATATGTATAAGAAATTATTTTTTAACAGAAACTGAACATAACAAGATATCTTTTAATGTGTGGCCCATAATTTTTTTTTATCTGAGACAATATTCACAAACATAGCTTTCAAATGATTTATGAAGATTTTTTTAAAATAAAATAAACTGACCTAATATAAGACACTGGTTTCCAGAAATAATCATGGTATTATAATTACTTACAGCTTTCTGGAATAAGAAAGATCTCTACCAGAAACTTTTTTCACTTATTGCAACCTCAATTTACTTTAGCCTTTTGAAACTCAGGCCCAAATTTCCTGTTTTCCATCTAATGCTACCTTTTTCCCACATTATTTTAGAAGTTTAAATATATTTTTTCCTGCTTAACTGAGATATGATTGACATGCAGCACTGTATAACTTTAAGGTGTACAGCATAATGATTTAACTTACAGACATCATGAATGATAACCAAAATAAATTTAATGAGCATTCATCATCTCATAAATACAACATTAAAGAATTGAAAAACAATTGTTTTCCCTTGTGATGGGATTAGTACTTACTCTCAACAATTTTCATTTATAATGAAGAGCAGTGGTAATTTTCATTATCATGTTGTACATTACACTGCTACTACTTAGTTTTCCTTATAAATGGAAGTTTGTAACTGTTGACAACCTTCATCTAATTCCTCTCCCCCTACCTCCCACCTCTGGTAACCAAAAATCTCTCTTTTTCTATGATTCTGTTTGTTTGTTTCTTTTTGAAGTATAATTGACCTATAACACTATGTTAGTTCCTGTTACATAACAGTGGTTTGATATTTGTATACATTTCAAAATAATCACTATGATACATCTAGTTGTCATCTGTCAGCATAAAATATATTACATAATTATTGACCATATTCCCCACACTGTACTTTTCATACCAGTGACTTATTTATGTCATAACTGAAAGTTTGTATATCTTAATCTCCCTCACTTATTTTTCTCCTCCTTCCACCACCCTTCCTCCTGTCACAACCTGTTTATTCTCTGTATCTATGATGGATTCTGTTTGGTTATGTTTGTTCATTTGTATGAGAGTATTTTTTTTAACATCTTTAGTGAGTATAATTGCTTTACAATGGTGTGTTGGTTTCTGTTTTATAACAAAGTTAATCAGATATACATATACATATATCCCCATGTCTCCTCCCTCTTGCATCTCCCTCCCACCCTCCCTATCCCCCCACTCTAGGTGATCACAAAGCACATAGCTGATCTCCCTGTGCTGTGCAGCTTCTTCCCACTAGCTATCTATTTTACATTTGGCAGTGTATATATGTCCATGCTACTCTCTTCGTCCCAGCTTACCCTTCCCACTCCCCGTGTCCTCAGGTCCATTCTCTATATCTGTGTCTTCATCCCTGTCCTGCCACTAGGTTCTTCAGAACAATTTTATCTTTCTTTTTTTTTTTTAGATTCCATATATATGTTTTAGCATATGGTATTTGTTTCTCTCTTTCTGAATTACTTCACTCTGTATGACAAACTCTAGGTCCATCCACCTCACTACAAATAACAACTTTGTTTCTTTTTATGGCTGGGCAATACTCCATTGTATATAAGTGACAGATCTTCTTTATCCATTCATCTGTCGATGGACACTTAGGTTGCTTCCATGTCCTGGTTATTGTAAATAGTGCTGCAATGAACATTGTGGTACATGACACTTTTTGAATTATGGTTTTCTCAGGGTATATGCCCAGTAGTAGGATTGCTGGGTCATATGGTAGTTCTATTATTACTTTTATAAGGAACCTCCATACTCTTCTCCATATTGGCTGTATCAATTTACATTCCCACCAACAGTGCAAGAGGGTTCCCTTTTCTCCACACCTTCTCCAGCATTTATCGTTTCTAGATTTTTGATGATGCCCATTCTGAACTGTGTGAGGTGATATACCTCACTGTAGTTTTGATTTGCATTTGTCTAATGATTAGTGATGATGAGCATCCTTTCATGTCTTTCTTGGCAATCTGTATGTCTTCTTTGGAGAAATGTCTATTCAGGTCTTCTGCCCATTTTTGGATAGGGTTGTTTGCTTTTTTGATATTGAGCTGATGAGCTGCTTGTAAATTTTGAAGATTAATCCTTTGTCTGTTGCTTCATTTGCAAATATCTTCTCCCAATCTGAAGGTTGTCTTTTCATCTTGTTTATGGTTTACTTTGTTGTTGAAAAGCTTTTAAGTTTCATTCGGTCCCATTTGTATATTTTTTTCTTTTTTTTTTTTTCCATTTCTCTAGGAGGTGGGTCAAAAAGTGTCTTGTTGTGACTTATGTCATAGAGTGTTCTGCCTATGTTTTCCTCTAAGAGTCTTATAGTGTCTGGCCTTACATTTAGGCCTTTAATCCATTTTGAGTTTATTTTTGTGTATGGTGTTAGGGAATGTTCTAATTTCATTCTTTACATGTAGCAGTCCAGTTTTCCCAGCACCACTTATTGAAGAGGCTGTCTTTTCTCCATTGTATATTCTTGCCTCCTTTATCAAAAATAAGGTGACCATATGTGCATGGGTTTATCTCTGGACTTTCTATCTTATTCCATTGATCTATATTTTTGTTTTTGTGCCAGTACCATACTGTCTTGATTACTCTAGCTTTGTAGAAGAGTCTGAAGTCCAGGAGCCTGATTCCTCCAGCTCCATTTTTTATCTCAACATTGCTTTGGCTATACAGGGTCTTTTGTGTTTCCATACAAATTGTGAAGTTTTCTGTTCTACATCTGTGAAAAATGCCTTTGGTAGTTTGATAGGGATTGCATTGAATCTGTAGATTGTTTTGGGTAGTATAGTTATTTTCACAATGTTGATTTTTCCAATCCAAGGGCATGGTATCTCTCTCTCTCTCTCTCTTTTTTTTTTTTTTTTTTTGTGGTACACGGGCCTCTCACTCTTGTGGCGTCTCCTGTTGCGGAGCACAGGCTCTGGACACGCAGGCCCAGTAGCCATGGTTCACGGGCCCAGTCACTCCACGGCATGTGGGATCTTCCCGGACCTGGGCACAAACCGGTGTCCCCTGCATCGGCAGGTGGACTCCCAAACACTGCACCACCAGGGAAGCCCTGTTTGTATCATCTTTGATTTCTTCATCAGTGTCTCATAGATTTCTGCATACAGGTCTTTTTCTCCTTAGGTAGGTTTATTCCTAGGTATTTTATATTTTTGTTTCAATGGAAACTGGGAGTGTTTCCTTAATTTCTCTTTCAGAGTTTTCATCATTAGTGTATAAGAATGCAAGAGATTTCTGTGAATTAATTTTGTACCCTGCGAGTGTAACAAATTCGTTGATTAGCTCTAGGAGTTTTCTGGTACCATCTTTAGGATTCTCTATATATAGTACCATGTCATCTGCAAACTGTGACAGTTTTACTTCTTTTCTGATTTGGATTTCTTTTACTTCTTTTTCTTCACTGATTCTGGTGTTTAAGACTTCCGAAACTACATTGAATAATAGTTGTGAGAGTGGACAACCTTGTCTTGTTGCTGGTCATAGGGGGAATGTTTTCAGTTTTTCACCATTGAGAATGATCTTGGTTTTGGGTTTATCATATATGGCCTTTACTGTGTTGAGGTAAGTTTCCTCTGTGCTTACTTTCTGGAGGTTTTTTGTCATAAATGGGTGTTGAATTTTGTTGAAAGCTTTCTCTGCATCTAATTGAGATGATCATATGGTATTTCTCCTTCAATCTCTTAATATGGTTTATCACATTGACTGTTTTGCATATATTGAAGAATCCTTGCATTTCTGGTATAAACCTACACTTGATCATGGAGTATGATCTTTTTAATGTGCTGTTGGATTCTGTTTGCTAGTGTTTTGTTGAGGATTTTTGCATCTATGTTCATCAGTGATATTGGCCTGTACTTTTCTTTCTTTGTGACATCTTTGCTTGGTTTTGGTATCAGGGTGATGGTGGCCTCATTGAATGAGTTTGGGAGTATTTCTCCCTCTGCTATACTTTGGAAGAGTTTGAAAAGAATAGGTGTTAATTCTTCCCTAAATATTTGGTAGAATTCACCTTTGAAACCATCTGGTCCTGGGCTTTTGTTTATTGGAAGATTGTTAATCACAAGCTCAATTTCAGTGCTTTTGATTGGTCTGTTTATATTTTCTGTTTCTTCCTGGTTCAGTACTGGAAGGTTGTGCTTTTTGAAGAATTTGTCCATTTCTTCCAGGTTATATGTTTTGTTGCATAGTATTGATAGTAATAATGTCTCATGATCCTTTGTATTTCTGCAGTGTCAGTTGTTACCTCTCCTTTTTCATTTATAATTCTATTGATTTGTATCTTGTCCCATATTTTCTTGGTGAGTTGGCCAATTGTTTATCAATTTTATCTTCTCAAAGAAACAACTTTTAGTTTTATTGATCTTTGCTACTGTTTCCATCATTTCTTTTTCATTTATTTCTGATCTGACGTTTGTGATTTCTTTCCTTCTGTTAACGCTGGGGTTTTTTGTTCTTCTTCCTCTAATTGCTTTAGGTGTAAGGTTAGATTGTCTATTTGAGTTGTTCCTTGTTTCTTGAGATACAATTGTATTGATATAAACTTCCCTCCTAGAACTGCTTTTGTTGCATCCCATAGGTTTTGGTTCATCGTGTTTTCATTGTCATTTTTTTCTAAGTATTTTTTTATTTCTTCTTTGATTTCTTCAGTGATCTCTTGGTTCTTTAATAGTGTATTGTTCAGACTCCATGCGTTTGTATTTTTTACAGATATTTTCCTGTAATTGACATCCAACTCCATTGCTTTGTGATCAGAAAAGATACATGATAGATTTTCAATTTTCTTAAATTTACCAAGGCTTGATTTGTGAACCAAGATATGATGTATCCTGGAGAATTTTCCATGAGCACTTGAGAAGAAAGTGTATTCTGCCTTTTGTGGATGGAATGTACTATAAATATGAATTAACTCCATCACGATTAATGTAACATTTGAAGTTTGTGTTTCCTTATTTATTTTCATTTTGGATGATCTGTCCATTGGTGAAAGTGGGGTGTTAATGTCTCCTACTATGATTGTATTACTGTTGATTTCCCCTTTTATGAGTGTTAGCATTTGCCTTATGCATTGAGGTGTTCCTATGTTGGGTGCATAAATATTTACAATTGTTATATCTTCTTCTTGGACTTATCCTTTGATCATTATGTAGTGTCCTTCTTGTCTCTTGTAATAATAGTCTTTGTTTTAAAGTCTATTTTGTCTGATATGAGAATTGCTACTCCAGCTGTTTTGATTTCCATTTACATGGAATATCTTTTTCCATCCCCTCATTTTCAGTCTGTATGTGTCCCTAGGTCTGAAGTGGGTCTCTTGTAGACAGCATATATATGGGTGTTGTTTTTGTATCCATTCAGCCAGTCTATTTCTTTTGGTTGGAGCATTTAATCCATTTACATTTAAGGTAATTATCGATATGTATGTTCCTATTCCCATTTTCTTAATTGTTTTGGGTTTGTTATTGTAGGTCTTTTCCTTCTTTTGTGTTTCCTGCCTAGAGATTTCCTTTAACATTTATTGTAAAGCTGGTTTGGTGGTGCTGAATTCTCTTAGTTTTTGCTTCTCTGTAAAGGTTTTAATTTCTCCATCAAATCTGAATGTGATCCTTGCTGGGTAGAGTAATCTTGGTTGTAGCTTTTTCCCTTTCACCACTTTATATATGTCCTTCCAATCCCTTCTGTCTTGCAGAGTTTCTGCTGAAAGATCAGCTGTTAACCTTATGGGGATTCCCTTCTATGTTATTTGTTGTTTTTCACTTGCTGCTTTTAGTATTTTTTCTTTGTTTTAATTTTTGACAGTTTGATTAGTATGTGTCTTGTCTTGTTTCTCCTTGGATTTATCCTGTATGGGACTCTCTGTGCTTCCTGGGCTTGATTGTCTATTTCCTTTCCCATATTAGGGAAGCTTTCAACTATAATCTCTTCAAATATTTTCTGAGTCCCTTTCTTTCTCTCTTCTTTTTCTGGGACCCCTATAATTCAAATGTTGGTGCACTTAATATTGTCCCAGAGGTCTCTGAGACTGTCCTCTTTTCATTTTTTTTTTCTTTATTCTGCTTTGTGGTAGTTATTTCCACTATTTTATCTTTCAGTTCGCTTATCTGTTCTTCTGCCTCAGTTATTCTGGTATTGAGTCAATTTAGAGAATTTTAAATTTCATTTATTTTGTTGTTCATCACTGTTTTTCTGTGTGTATGTGCTTTAGTTCTTCTAGGACCTTGTTAAACGTTTCTTGTATTTTCTTCATTCTATTTCCAAGATTTTGGATCACCTTTACTATCATTACTCTAAATTGTTGTTCAGGTATACTGCCTATTTCCTCTTCATTTGTTTTGTCTAGTGGGTTTTTACCTTGCTCCTTCATCTGCCGTGTGTTTCTCTGTCTTCTCATTTTGCTTACTGTGTTTGGGGTCTCCTTTTCGCATGCTGCAGGTTCATAGTTCCTGCTGTTTTTGCTGTCTGCCCCCAGGTAGTTAAGTTTATTTCAGTGGGTTGTGTAGGCTTCCTGGTGGAGTGGACTGGTGCCTGTGTTCTGGTGGATGAGGCTGGATCTTGTTTTCTGGTGGGCAAGACCCCATCCAGTGGTGTTTTTTTGGGGTGTCTGTGACCTTATTATAATTTTAGGCAGCCTCTCTGCTAATGGGTGGGGTTGTGTTCCTTTCTTATTAGGTGATTAGCATAGGGTGTCCAGCACTGTAGCTTGCTGGTCATTGAGTGGAGCTGGGTCTTAGTGTTGAGATGGAGATCTCTGGTAGAGCTTTTGCTGTTTGATATTACATGGAGCTGGGAGGTCTCTAGTGGACCAATGTCCTGAACTTGGCTCTCCCACCTCAGAGGCACAGGCCTGACACCCAGCTGGAGCAGCAATACCTTGTCAGCCACATGGTTTTTAGGGCTGTTCTTGGAGCCACATGCTGTGGAGTTACTATATTCAATAATTTCTGCTAGTGTTGGAGGTTCTGCTGCAGAGGTGGGGAGCTGCTGTCACTCACCACAAGGAGGAGGACTCTGCCAGCAGAATTTCTGGGAAGTATTCCTTGGCATGAGTCCTCCAGGAGTCCACAATTAGCCCCACCAAAAGGCCTCTAAGGGAGTATTCTTAATGACACAAATTTACTGTAAAGTGGGAAATGAAATTTCAGCAAACTAACAAAATTTTTCAAAAATAATGCCATTAGCGTTGTTATAAAACATGTTACATTTTGTGGACATACGTAGCTGGAACTTCGTATGTGACTAATTTTGCCCCAAACAGATCATATGGCATCACCAAGTAGTTTAATGATTTGATGATAATGATAATAAAACATGCTGCTAAAAAATAAATCAGATGAAATGCTTTGTTTTTTTCAAAAATAGTCAGTGTAGCATGGTGCATAGGAGCGTGTACTCTGGATTTAGTGTCAAAACTCTAGCTTTACCATTTATCTTTATTGTGACTCCTGGTGGGAAACTACCCTCTATAGCCACAGTTAATTCATGTGAATTTCTCTATGAAAGAGGAATAATGATTATACCTATTTCATATCATTATTAAATTTATTTTTTAAAGAACCACTTAGAACAGTGTTTGCCACATAGTAAGCATTATATAAGTGACTTCTAAATATATTTTTGCAGCATGTTATACCTAATTTAGGGAAACAAAGAAATCCCTTAAAAATGAATTTATATATATATATATATATATATATATATATATATATATATATATATATATATATATTCTTTTTTTTTTTTGTAGTACACGGGCCTCTCACTGTTGCGGCCTCTCCCATTGTGGAGCACAGGCTCCGGACACGCAGGCTCAGCAGCCATGGCTCATGGGCCCAGCCACTCCATGGTATGTGGGATCTTCCTGGACCAGGGCACGAACCTGTGTCCTCTGCATTGGCAGGCGGACTCTCAACCACTGCACCACCAGGGAAGCCCAAAACTGAATTTACCTTTAACTAAAAATAAATTACATTGGAATGGATGTTAAAATCCATACTGATGAGAATAATATTACTTTATCTATTCAAGTAAGATACTGGGAAGTTGATTCTGTATTTTGCCCCTGGCACATGACTGAAGAGTGCTTTTGAACCCTAAAGTATCCAAATTTTATATTGATTAAATTCATTGACTGATTAATATCCTGGGTAGATAAAGATATAATAATCAGGCAAGTAATCATTTTTCATGGAAAGCCAGAAGAAGACACATTCTAGTAGAAAGATAATTTTATATTAGAACAGAAACTTCTCAAGATCAGTTCCCACTCTTTATGTCATCTTGATTATTCCTTACCTGTCAAAAATTTTAAGCAATTATGCAGCTGTGAGTTGAATTTCTTTATATTGAGAGTTACTTTATTTTATTTCTATCCGACAATGACAGACATGGCACCAAGTTGTCTCTGGTTTGTGATTTAACTCTAGTGAGTATTATGGAGAGCATTTAGACTGATGGAAATAGTGGACACTGGGAAAAGTGTCGAGTAAATGGAAACATATCAGTTGGTAGTTTGGTTTTGATAACATCATTTAACTTAAAGTGGAAAATTGTTATTTCACACTAGAGGGGATTTCTGATTTTAATTTAGCCTTCCCAAAAAGGTGAGAAGCTTCATTAAAGATATCCCTCTGTTCATTAATTAATTGATAAGCTGTTGTAATAAAGTGCTTAGAGGAGTGCTTGTCATTAGGAATTTCTCTAGAGGCAATATTTTAAGAACAAACTATCAACTGAGGAATATTCTAAAAGAGTGTTTAATATGCACAAAAAGAAAGGCCAGAGGAAGTTTACATTTCTCTGAAGCTATGAGAAATAAATTTTAAAATCTCAAGGTAATTTGATACTTAAACCATGATTCCCATGAATTTAATAAATAGTTTAATAGCACACAAGAGATATGGGTAATTGTTTAACAGGCATGTTTATATTAAATATTTATACATAATTTTTTTATAATTTTTAATACTGTAAATGAAATAGGTATTTTAAAAAAGTAATTAGAAACATCTTTCTTTCACTTTCCTTTTTTTTTTTTTTTTGGTCTCTTACAGCAGTAGACTTTGTAATATTACTTGGCTTTGTCCAACATATTCTTCACCCTCTTTTCCACTCCTGGCCCCCTTCTGCCCCACACACAGGTTTTCCGTTGTTATGGAGCTAGCTATGATGAATTTTTTTTTTTACAGAACCTATTCACATTCTCTAAGATCAGTTGTCCTTGGACCCACAGAACACTTTACTACCACTAGAGTTTGAGAGGCAGTCAGCAGTCACACATGCAGGTAAATATATTACATGACTGACTCTGGAATAGCAGAGTGAGGGACACAGATGACTTTCCACCAACATTTTTCTGGAGAAAATTATACTAAAATACAAGCATTTACAATTTCTAGAAATTGCCTAGGGGTATACAGCAAATGGGAAAACATTCATTCAAGAAAATGTACTAAATCTAAGTAAGAGAAGCAAGATTGCGGTATTGGAACCCTGACTAGCTCCCCTACATAAATTCTTCCATTTATAGCAACTATCCCTGGCCCTCCTTCTCCAATCAAGAAGATGAGGATCTCTTTCTCTCCACATCCCAGTCTTGGGCTACATTTTCACCACAGATTGGGCAGGTTGCTGGTGTTTTTCACCTATCCCAGTCCCCTGTTGCAGAAGCTCTATTCTGAGCAGACACAGCTGAAATGCCTAGAACAACCTTCTTCAACCCAGGCCTGAATTGTTGGGCATAAGTTCTACTCAGGGTGAATAGGCAGGAGCATTTGACCCTGAACACCCAGAAACCTGCTAGCACTTATGATGGATGTGCCAAGCAGGAGGGGCAAGCCAAGAAGTCTAGGGCATATCCAACCAACCTGGTTCATAGGGCAGGTACGTCACTCCAGGGCAAGGGGGATGCAATCCTCACATCAAATTCAAAATGTGAAAAGACAAACCAAAAAAATCTTGAAAGTGGTAAGAGAAAAATAATTCATTACCTACAAGCAAAGCCCAATAAGATTATAAGTTGACTTATCAGCAGAACAATGAAAACCTGAAGAATTAGTATGAAATATATTCAAAGTGTCAAAAGTGAAACACTGTCAGTCAAGAATTCTGTATCCAGTAAAACTACTTTTCCAAAATGAAGGGAAAAGAAAGACATTTCAAAACAAAAACAAGATTATGTAATGTGTTTCCAGCAGGCCTGTCCTACCTGAAATACTAAAGGAAGTTCTCTAGGCCGACACTTAATGACACCAGTTAGCAGTTTGAATACACAGGAAAATAAAGAACACTGATAAAGGTAATTATGCTGATATATATATATATATATATATATATATATATATATATATGAATGATATTATAAAAGACAGAATAATTATGTCTTACTTATCCTTTTTTTTCTCTTAAGAAGCAATTTCATAATATAATACAATATATGATTGTTTTATTGGTATTGTAGCATATATATGTAATATATTTAACAATTAGAGCACAAAATTTACGGATTTGAGAAAACCTGTACCAAAAGGTAACTGGAATCCAGTGGAAAAAATTAAAAAATGGTAATTAGGAAGCTTTATATAACAAACTCTATTAACACATACTTGCTTTTCCTCTATTCTTTCAGCTTCTTTAAAAGAGGTAATATAAAGACATAATTATAAGATGTATTCTTGGGTTTGTAATATGTATAGACATAATATGTTTAATGATCACAGTACAAGGGTGGAGCCAAAGGAGCTATATAGGAGTAAAGTTTCTATACTTTACTGGAATTAAGTTAGTATAAACCTAAAACTTAAAATAGTTTTTGACACATTGAGAATACTGTAAGCTTTAGAGAATAAATTAAATCACTAAGAAAACTATAAAACATTGATGAAAGAAAGTTTAAAACACACAAATAAGTAGAAAGACATTACATGTTCATGGACTGGAAGAAATAATATTTTTAAAATATTCTTACTACCCAAAGCAATCTACAGATTCAGTGCAATTTCTATCAAAATCCTAATGGCATATTTTACATAAATAATAAAAAATAATTATATGGAACTGCAAAAGATCTAAGATAACCAAAACAATTTTGAGCAAGAAAAAAGCTGCAAGCAATCATGCTTCCAGATTTCAAAATGTATTACAAACATACAGTAGTCAAAACAATGTGATACTGGCATAAAAACATACATATAGACCAATGGAACAGAATAAAGAGGCAAGAATTAAACCCTTCCATATGTATGTGATTAACTAACCTTTGAGAAAGGTACCAAGAATACAAAATGGGAAAACATTATCTGTTCAACAAATTGTGTTAAAAAAATTGTATATCCATATGCAAAGAATGTAACTGGACCCTTATACCATACCCCAAAAACAACTTAAAATGGATTAAAGACTTAAATGTCAGATGTGAAACTGTACAACTTCTAGAAGAAAACAAAGGGAAAAAGCTCTTTGACATTGCCTTAGCAATTATTTCTTGTATGTGATACCAAAAGCACAGACAACAAAAGCAAAAAATAGACAAATGGGGTTATATTAAATTAAAGATTTCTTCACAGTAAAAGAAATAATCAACAAATTTAAAAGGCAGCCTGTGGAATAGGAGAAAATATTTATAAACCATATATCTGTGAAAGGGTTAATATCCAAAATGTATGAGGAATTCCTACACTTCTATAACAAAACCAAAAACAAGTAATCTTATTAAAAAATAGGCAAGGGGCTTCCCTTGTTGTGCAGTGGTTGAGAGTCCGCCTGCCGATGCAGGGGATACAGGTTCGTGCCCTGGTCCAGCAAGATCCCACATGCCACGGAGCGGCTGGGCCTGTGAGCCATGGCCACTGAGCCTGTGCGTCCGGAGCCTGTGCTCCACAATGGGGGAGGCCACAAGAGTAAGAGGCCCGCGTACCGCAAAAAAAAAAAAAAAAAAAAAAAAAAAATAGGCAAAAGTCCTGAAATGACGTCTCTCCAAAGGAGATAAACAAATGACCAACAGGTTAATGTAAAGGTACTCAACAACATCAGGGAAATAAAAGCTTAAACCAACTGCAATGAAATATCACCTCACACCTGTTAGAATGGCTATAACCAAACAAACAAGCAAACCAAAAAAGTATTAAAGAGAATATGGAGAAAAGAAAACTCTCACACACTGTTGGTGAGATTGTAAATTGGTACAGCCAGTATAGAAAACAGTACGGTCCTTGAATAATTAAAAATAGAACTAACATATGATCCAGCAACCCCCTTTCTGGGTATTTATCCAAAGGAATTGAAAATAGGATCTCCAAGGGATATCTGCATCTTTGCCTTCACAATAGCCATGATACGGAAACAAGGTAAATGTCCACTGATGGATAAATTGGGAAAATATTGTATTTATATAAAATGGAATAGTATTCAGCCTTAAAGAGAAACATCTTGTAATTTGTGACAAAGTGGATGAACGTTATGCTAAAGAACATTACGCTAAGTAAAAATAAGCCAGTCACAGAAGAACAAATACTGTGTGATCCTACCCATATGAGGAATTTAAACTATTCAAATTCATGAAGCAAAGAATAGAATGATAATTAACAGGGGCTTGGGGGACAGAGAAACATAGAAGCCATGGTCAAAATGTACAGTTTCAGTTATACAAGATCAATAAGTCCTAAAGATCTACTCTATTGTATAGTCTATAGTAAATACTGTATTGTATAATTAAAAGTTTTCTAAGAGGGTACCTTTTCTAAGTGTTCTTGTCAACACAAAAATAAATAAATAAAGCAGGAGGAAACTTTTGGAAGTGATTAATATGTTTATGGCATAGATTGTGGTGATAGCTTCAAGGGTATATACATGTCTCCAAACTCATGAAATGTATATATTAAACATGCATAGTTTTAGTATGCCACTCATACCTGAATAAAGCGTTTTTATTCATCAGGTGTATTTATATATACTAGTAATGAAGAATCCGACTAGGTAAACCATTCAATTTACAATATCATTATGAAAATAAAATAATTAAGAATAATTTTAAGTGCAAGCCTCAGGTACTGAAAACTACAAAACATTGTCAAGAGAAATTAAAGAAGATCTACATAAATAGAAAGACACCTCCTTGTTTAAATGGTACCTACTGTAGTAGATACTCTGAAGCGCTTATTGGCACACCCCATGTTTTAGTGAGGCAAATCAAAGGGCTCAGAATAAACTTTTTCTTATTATTTCTTTTCATTGGTTTCTAAAGATCCTGTTATAACCATTTGTATGGTAAATGCTGGGAAAATGCAGTGAAGTCCCTGTTTCAGCCCCCTACAACTTGATATGGGATGTAACTTGAGAGAAATACTTGCTGGACTCATACTTAGGCCAGGGGTTTTCAACCCTGACACTAATAACATTTTGGACAACATGATTCTTTCTCTAGTGAGGAAACTAGCCTGTTCGTTGTAGAATGTTCAGTCCACTCCTGGCCTTTATCTACTAGATGCAAGTCAAACCCCCTATTCTCCATCCCAGTTTTCCTTTAGCCCACAACTTCAGCTCAGCTGTGACAACCAAAAATGTCTCCAAAAAAAATGTCTCCAGACATAGCTAAATGTCTCATTGTTCTCGCCCTGTGTAAAAACAACAATTTAGACAATGTGAAGAGCTTCTGAATTCATGCTCATTTTGTTGTTTTTAATTTGGGAATCCCTTCCTGTATCTCTAGCTATAACTTTCTGTTTGTCTGCTGGTACATAGTAAAGTACTAGTACTGCCATTTACCCAGTTTTTGATTTTTGTACAATTATCTTATTTTTTTCTTAGTTCCTAGGGAAACTATTAGGTCACAAGACAAGGCATTAAATGATGTATTGCTTTATATTATTTTCTATTGATTTATGTTTGTTGACATTTTCTCCACAGAGACTGTATACTTGTGACCAGGAAATATGTCTTTACATATTGTGTTTTCTGTGTGTGATCAACAAAGTTTAAATGCTCACTTAATAAGTGTTAGGTGTTTCCAAGAGTTAAACACACACACACACACACACACACACACACACACCCCATAAAGGGGAGAGAGAACTAAGTATCTTAGTAAAAGAACTATAAACAAATTTACCTTGGATGTGGCAATTTACAAAGTACTTTCAATATTCTATGATCATATAGTTTATGGTGTGTAGTAAGAAACAAATTCACATTTGGTGAATGACACATAACAAACAGAGTCCTACCTGTATAAACTATCTTAAATTTTTTCCTATCTCCTAGCAATACATTCTTTTCATCTACTCCAAATATGCAAGCTACAAGTGAATTTGGTAAAATTCACTTCCATTCTCAACATTTATAAACATAATAGGCAATTTGACTTATGATAGCAGAAATAATGGATATGTGGAAAGGGTCACCTGAGGAAGTATTTTCAGTGAAATTAAGAAGGATCTAGGCCCTTTCACAAATATTCCACTACTTGAAATGAAGTTAGTAATTCTGAGATTATAGCATTCATTGGATTTATTAAAGTTATGAAACATTTCAAAGGTTAAACAAGGTTATTAAATGGTTCTAGGAGTTCATAAATTAGTCACTATAGATTTTTTTTTTAACAAAGGCACTTTAAAATAAAGCAGAATGATTTGGAATTGCATTGATTTCTTCAGTTAAATGTGCCAATATATATTCCCTTTCACTATTCATTTAGAAATATAATCAGGAAAATGTTAGTTCTACTGATTGTAATTTTGGATATTAAATTAGAATATTTAAGTAGACCCTAATTGATTTTTGTCCATGAAGCAAAAGAGTCACTAAAAACATATTTGAAAGGAAATGTGTCTGCCCTTATGTATCTAAGGTGGTAGAATAATTTGGTAAAATATAGCACGTGGTGAAATGTGCAAAAACCCAGGAGGGTAGAGAAATAAAAACTCTTTTATGACTAATTCTTGAGTTGTGTATAAAATGCATCTTCTGATTTATGGCTTTAAAATAAATTCTAAGTAAAGCTCCAGTTAATCAATTATTTCATATAATTGGGAAAATTCTGTAAAATAATGTATTTCATGATGAAGAAATCTCTGGATTTCAAATTTTTGAAGCAACTGCAAGGTGGTAGAAATACAGAAGTGGGAGGTGGAGATGGAATGTGGGACCTGATGGAGAGAGACAAAAAGAGCTTCTGTTGTTTGCTTATTTAATTTTGAGTCAAAATGCACTGGGAAAAAGGTGTAGCGTGTCAAAATCTAAAAAGTCAGCAGAGGTGAAAAAACAAAAGAATAAGCAGTCACTGTGTCAAGGCAGGGTGAAATAAGGGAGATGTCTTGATTCATTGTAGCTCTTTTCAACACGTGCCTGCGCCCTGTCTTAGAGTGACTCTTTCATCCAATGCTGAGTATGTGTGTACTGTAAAGGAGGGAGTTGGGAGATGGTTACATCACTAACAGTGCCAGTTCGGTATAGGAGCATGTGAAAACAACCTATTCTGATGCATATGACTCCCTGCCCCAGCAATGATCTCCTTTGTGAAGCAAGGGCAATTTATTTTGCACATTATCCTCTCAACATACTTACTGGAACTCTGTTCTCATTGGAACTCTTTCCTTAGGCAGGAAGAGCCTTCAGTCTGAGGCCACTTGAACTCTAAATCAATACACAGTAAGGCTTAAAAAAATTCGACCCCAACTACAATAACCAAGTTCTTGATTTGCTTTTCCTATGGCAAGTCCTCATTTCTGCCCTTTCTACTTACTGCTTGCTGTGTCTCGTATCTGTGTAATCCTTCATGTTCAATCTCACAAGACCTTCCTCACTTGGCAGGCCTGGGTGCATGTTTTTAGGTTAAATAGCATTATGCTTCCACTGAGACTATGACTATATGAACGACACTGCCTGAACAGAAAGCAAAAGCAATGCAGAGAAGATAAAGGAGAATTAGAACATAAGTGGGGTTTATTGTTATAGTTTCAAAATGGAGAAAATAAGTTTAGAATGAGTGGCTAGAGTGAGGAATACTACATGAGATATGTGACAAGACTCCATCTTTTCTTAAAAAGATATTAGCAAGAAATGGGAAACTTATTTCCTTTAAATAATATATTAAACTCTGAGCTAAATCTATATCTCTCATATTTTATGCAGCTTTTATCTTATTGATAATCACTATCCTATATTTCAGAAGTGTTATACAATGACCCCATTCTGAAAGGAAGTATACCTGTTTCAATAAAAATCACTGCTGTACACATTACTATATTTAAAATAGATAACAACAAGGACCTACTGTATAGAACAGGGAATTTTGCTCAATATTTTGTAATAACCTAAATGGAAAAAGAATTTGAAAAAGAATAGATACATGCATATGTATAACTGAATCACTTTGCTGTACACCTGAAACTAACATAACATTGTTAATAAACTATGCTCCAATATAAAATAAAATTTTTTAAGAAAGTACTTTTTTCTTTACTTTAGCTTTTATTTCCATAATTTCATATGCTTTAACGTCAAAAAAAAAATTCACTGCTTTCCCCCAGCCATACAGACTGTGGTAACATGAAATTTAAATCTTGAAGAAAGGCAATAATGATATAAAGACTTTTCCTGAGCACATTAATTTGTATCACAATCAGTATGGTGAACTGTCCAGAAGACACAGCATATACACAGTGTTCAACATAAGGGTAAGTATGAAACTTGCTTTAAGGGATTATGCGACTATTCATCATGCAAGGTGTGTCCACCTACAGATCATCTGTGCCCAGACTTATATGTATGTACATGCATATTATTTGAACATATAAATCTCTGTCCTTTTCTGTCTTTACCCCTGGAGCTCTAGCCATCTCTTCTTTTAACCATTCAGATTAAAATACTATCAAACCCAGGCATGATTAGCCATCATTTATTTTATTATGGTAACATTTACCTTCATTTGAACAGTCATTAGCCAACAAACCTTCAGATGTTGTGTTATAGTGCCTACTCTCTGATATATAACAATATATAGAATTCTCAATAGCATGCATATAATTCAGAATTATGTAACTGAAATGATCATTAGATCTGTACATTTTGCTTAAAAGAAATCAAAGAAGAATAAAATCAGTGTATACCATTTCTAAATTGCCCATATTAAACTTTAGAGTGTTCATGAACAAACTTAATTCTGCTTTGCTGACAAATAAAGCAAAGCAAAATGCAATGATTTTCATCTATTTAGTAGTACTGTAGCACACAAGTGTCATTCTCTGGAACCCATATCTATCAGAATAAATGACTGAATTTACATCAGCTATTTGATGGAATAAAATAAAGTCATTTTAATAGGACATACACAGTGGATCAATGTTTCTTGCTTTGAAAATGAACATCTTAGTTTTCCCTAGGTATTTATGTGGGAACAAGAGATCATTATTCTATGACAGTGTTTCATTCTGCTGATATTTCTAAACAGGGAATATTTCTTTCCATGTGGGTCTATGAATTTGTTCACAAATAGCATGTATATAATTGGGGTAGTAGTAAATCCATCCTTTTGAAAAATGTGCATTTTAAGTGATATTAAGTCTGATTTGTCGAGTGTTTTGACTATTCCTTTTTTATAAGTGAAGCACCACTGAAAAGGTATATTAACTCTTTTAAGAGACAAGGATATTCTTATTGACTAAATGACTGAATTGATTCATTAAATAGTGCTTTAACAGCCTAAAAGAGTAAATGCAACTTCAAAAGGTGCCAAATCTGCAACAATAGAACATCTCTGGCACTAAAATAATCAATATAACTATTCTATTTTCCATTTTGTGAAGGATTTTATGGTCATATAGTAGAGTTCCTAGGCCTTGTTTTTAGGTTTTTTTTTTTTCTTTCAAGGATACTCCATAGACCTGAATGATATAGCCTGTAGAGAAAAAAATAAAATAAATAAATAAGTGCTATATTTAGGGTTCAGGTTAGAATGAAGCAGAGTGGCCTATTACAAGCAATGTTTTAAAAATCTCAGAAAGCCACTATTATGTAGAAATCACAGTGGCTTGGGGCAGTCAGAAATCTGATTCTTCTTTTTGAGCAATGACTTAGTGCTGAATCTAAACCAAAATAGAGGCTCTGTATAAAAGTTTTTTTTTTTCTATGAGTTTCAAGTACCATGGGTGGAGAGTATGTTAGTAGATAAGACACAGAAAGCTGTATGTAGCACTGTTATTTTTGGACACAATACATATACATGACAAAATATGATTATCTTACATTTTTAATAATGTAATTTATTCATCCACTCAAATATTTTTTTATCAATATCATCTACATGAAATGCTAAGGATACAGAATTGAGATAAGCTCTTCTGATGAGTTCACAGTCTGATAAGGGAAAGAAATAAACAGTCATGGTATGGATGAACACATAACCACAACCACCATTTTATTCACACAACTTTAGCTTCTGCAGATTCTGACAATCTTCCAAGATACACCCACATATCAGAATCTTACACTGTGTCCACTATTTATTGGTTTCTGTACCTTATGCACTTTCTATGTTGTAATGAAGCATCTGCTCTAAACCACAAGCTCCCCTATGTATACATAACTGAGTTTCTGCTCTACAAATGACCCCATCCCCAACTTATTTTCAAATTAATAAAGGAATAATCTGTGAACTCCCTGCTTTATGGTCCCACTGCCAGAATGACCAGTCTATTTGCTTCTTTACCTACATGTTCTTCCTCCTGCTATGATGGTTCAAGAGTCTATTTCTTTAAAGACCAATCCTCCCATTTGTTTGAAGAATCTCTTCCCTTTGTCTACACAGAGATTTTGGTTTTACATTTATCTCCTTTCCTGTTTCACTGAAACATGAGAGAAATAGAGTTCTGCCTTGTTTAATTTGCTATTATTTGAAATCGCTGCTGAAAGCAGCCAAAGGATATTTGCTAATACACTGGCCTTCCTGAATCTCCAGGTCTGGAATGGATCTACTTAATCTTACACTTTGTATACTTTGGGTGAAAGGAGCACTTCAGTATGGACAAATCTTCATAAGGTATATTCACTGGTATGGGAATGTACTGTCTAAAAGACACTAGCAAATGGTGTTAAGATAGAGAGGACACAAAGTCTATCTGCATACTGTTGATAAGTAATTTATCTCTAAGTTCTGTCCTTCTCTAGTCATGAATCTGAATACACATAATCGGTCTTTCTTCTTTCATCCAGTTATTATGTCTGGCATAGTAAAGCCATCTCTATCAACTGAGTAAACATAAATAACAAAGGAAACAACTCACACATAGAAATTTTGTAGACACTTTTAGATTTTTTTAATCCTTCTCTGCTTTACTAGTGAAAAGATAAAAACTATAACTTTATTTTGTCTTCCAACTATACTGTAATTTTGACCAAGTCACTAAAATATCCTTGCTACCAGTTTATTCATTTATATAGTAAGTAGACTGGACTAGAGGATCCACCTATAAAATTTATTTCAGCTCCAAAATCCTATGATTTATAGGAGTCTGTATATTAGCAAATGGAAGTAAAGGAAAATCCATATTAGCTGAATGTTACTAAAATTAAAAGTTCCAGCTTAGACATTTAGGCAATTTGAATACAGCAATAGTAAATAGAACAGGTATTAATTGGCATAATTTCCAATAAGACTAGGTTGAATTAAGGTTTTATAGTCCAGATTAGATTTTTGCAATAAATTTCCATGTGGTAATTATTGAAGTACATGGTAAAAATAACCAAGTTAGAATTTTATTCTTTTTTAAAAAAATTTAAGTCTCTCCATTAATTGCATAGAGATAAATGTTTGCATGTTTAAAAATGTCTTACACTTTTCAATCCTGAAACATATATGACATGTTCTATTGTTCTATTGTTTTGTTTTCTTCACATATATTCATATTTGGGTATCTGATTATGTTAGGATATTTATCCTAAAATGCTTATGACATGTATATTTCCATTTTTCAAACTTAAAACAAAATGAAATAATGATCTTAATTCCCCCTATCTACCAAGCACTGATATTCAAAACACCTAACAACTGACCAGCATCAATAATCAGAACACACATCTTCACCCACCTGGATATGGCTGCTTTGGAAACAGCCAAGTCTCTCCCTAAAAATAGGTAGATGAGGAAGAATATGAGTTCCTATTCAGTTTCAACTATAAATAATTGTTTCTGCAAGTCTTGGGAAAAGGCACAAACGTGTTAATAATTGCTCTCCTTAGAATCTGAAAGTAAAAGATTTTTTTTTCGTCAGACATGATGGTATTTTCCCATTTGTCTATATATTTCAATTTTTGCTATCTTTTATCAGATATGACTCTATAAAAAGTGCTTCCACATTTATAGAGCTTCCAGGCTTTTCTGGTGCATTACACTTCTAAACCAATTCCCCTCTTCTGCAATTTAATGTAAGTATCCATGAGTTAATATCTGGAATTTTCAAATTGATTTACGACCAAGTTCTGTTTATATCCTCAAAAAATTCTTCTTAGGTAAATGAAATTATTGCCCCCTATCTTACAGTTGAGGAAACCAGTGCTTAGAATGATTACAGTATCTGTCCAAGGGGTATTTAGTAAGTGGAAGGACTAAGATATTAATAAAGATCAGTTTGACAGAAATTTATGCTTTTAACTGCTAGAAAATACTCGCAAAGTGTCAATTTTAAGCCAGTTAAAGTGTGTAAGAAAGTTGGAAATAGTTCTTCAAGTATAATGGGTGGAATGCATGGAAACTGGTCCACAATAGGGTGATAGTATAATTAAGTATATGGACTGCTGTCAATTTTACCCTTAAATTCCATAATCCTAAACAACCTCACATATGTAAGTTCATATTCGCTATCAGTACAAGATGAAGGAAAGTAGGAATTTAAACTTAATACGCTGTAAAAAATAAAATAATTATTTCTCTTCATTCACTGACCATAATTGATGGCACAAAAGTTTAATTTCAGGGCTTCCCTTGTGGCGCAGTGGTTGAGAGTCTGCCTGCCGATGCAGGGGACATGGGTTCGTGCCCCCGTCAGGGAAGATTCCACATGCCGCGGAGCGGCTGGGCCCGTGAACCATGGCTGCTGAGCCTGCGCGTCCAGAGCCTGTGACCCGCAACGGGAGAGGCCACAACAGTGAGAGGCCCAAAAATTTTAATTTCAGAGTTTTGAATGTTAAGTGTTTGAATAGTATGCTCGAGCAATGGCTGGTTCAAAAAGTTGTCAATGTCCCCTTCTGTTGTTTTCTGAAATCTGGCTGATCTCTCAGAGTGGGATGAAAAACAAGTAACGTGATACCCTCTTCTTATGATATGTAAGAGGACTTATATAATTTTAAGCATTAAATAGGTAAATAACTATCAGGTTTATGCAGCATGGTAAGCTGTTTAATGGTCATTTATTATTATTCTTTAGATTACTGTCAATATTTTTTTATTTCGTTATACACTTTAAAATATATATATCTATTTTTAAATCTTTTTTGTCAGGAACTAATTCTGGAGCCACTTTTGCACTCTATTTTTTTAAATTCATATTCAAACTCATGAGCTACCATTGTTGTTTTATTGGTAAACCAACCAATACAACAATACAATTTCAACTGTTTTGTCCAATACTTAGGGAAAAATGGGTGATCTTTATATATTTTATATGGTACACTTTTCAAAATTTAAACAAAATAGTTTAGATTTAGTTAATTAATTTTAAATCAAATATACTGTTTTCCTAATTATATTTTAGGAATGTATTTTGCAATTTAGGTAAAAGTATATTAATTGAGAGTCTACATTTTTTTAAAAAAAATTCCTTTGCAAGGCTAGAAATGCAAAGGTAAAAAAGACAACTCTCATTTTGGACAAAAGAAGATAAGGTACAGTGTATAATAATTACAAGCATGTGTTTCATATATGGTTTTTGATATGTAGGTGAAATAAAATCACACTAACAAGAAAAATGCAACCATGTTTTGAGAGAAAAGAGGTAGATTAATTTGAGTAGGCAATAAAGTAAATTTGTGATGGCAAGTTGGAATGACATTGGTATCAAATCTTAAAATTAGGAGATTTAGCTTAGTTTTAGAGATAACAATGTCATTGATGATAGTAAAAAAATCACAGAAATTTTGTCCATTTATCTTGCAAAACTTCTTACCTGCCTGCTATATATAAGGAGTTTAAAACAAAGTAAAACCTGCTTCAAGTGCTTATATCTCTGGCCTTTAAGACCCAAACTCATCATCTATATAAGCTTCTAGAGTAAACACAAAGCAGAGGTGTCTTGTATTAATGGACACTAGTGAAAAAAAAATATGAAAGTATTTTAAAACATACTTGAGGTGCTGTGGATCATTATGATCACTGAGGTTTCTAGAAAACAGAAACTCTTTGGGGCACATAAAGGTATCTGGTATTTTTCCTTTCCCTATTCCACTCTAAATATGGTTTTCTTAACAGCACAGAAACAATAGTTTTCTTTCCATAGTCTTAGACACATTTTATAAGAAAAAGTATATGTGCTCTTACCAATATTAAGCCTGTCTTTTCTTTTGCTAAGTACATTTGCTCTAATAAGTACATACTTTGTGTTGTTATTCACTGTTACATATTTCAGAAGACTCAGCTTTAATCTCTCTAATTATTATTAATATTTAGATACATTTTCACTCAAAATTTCCTCCTTTGATATGGAATCATGTGATGACATAAGCCCCTCAATTTAAAATGTACATTAGGTTGTCAATTTGGGGAAGCTTATTAACAGGGCATGTGTGAGAACTACAATGGTAAGTTACTGCTCCCACCCTGACCCTAGATTGTAATCTTGTCAATTTAGCCCCGCCTTGTTTAGGATAAGATTAACCCACATTTTCATCTGCTTATGGCCAACAGCTTCATGCTCACAGACACCCACAACTAGCAGGTAATATAAAGCAACCAGAGGAAGAAAACCTCTCTCCCTGGGCAGCAGGATTATCCAAGTTCCAATGTGAATACTTAGACGGCCAATATTCTAAACTCTTTAAATACCTGGAGACCATGTTTTCCTCTCTGCTGCAGCTGATTTCCCTGGACTCATCCTGTATGTTAGCACAATTTTCCATATCTGTAGATTGATGCCACTATTGTGATATGACTTCCTCCGGTCACTAATGACATTATCTACCATTTGCTTCCAATAACTTGAACTGATACTTCATGATGACTTTTTACAATTACAACTAAGTTAAATTAAAACTAAAGGAAATCTTGAAAAAGAATATCAATCATATTAAGACAATAAATATTCAGAAGTCTGTGTGGAATTGGAATGCCTTATCCCGTGATAGTACTTGTAGGCTATGTGTATTCATGTGTATGAGGTCAAGAGTTTTTAACTGTATGTTAATTTCACTTTAGCATAAATTGTCAGAATCACCTCTCTTAACAACACTGATGGCCTTACCAAGTCACTAGTCAATATTCAATCATGAATGTAGCAAGAGCATCATTCAGTTTTTGGGACTGGCCTAAGGACCATATCTGAAGGAAGCTTTAGGTATCACATATACAAATCTATGTGTCACATAATCCCAAAATAATTTCATAAATTTAGATAAGATATAGTTGAATAAATCATATATCACTAACTGGCTCTAGTCTGGAAGACACACACTCAGCATAGCACGTTCTTAGATTTTGATTTGTAACTCACAGTGGATAAGAACTCCAGAAGAGTTCAATATGGATACCATTAATTATCACACTTTTAATTAGGCAAGACATCTTTCACTTTAAAGCTGTCATTAAGCAATCACTTTTACTGCATATCTTGCCAAATACTACAGTACTTAGTGTCATGGTTAGCATTGCCTTGAAAGATATACGGCTGCCAGTACAAGTTATTCTAAGGATCATGGACTCTATTTTCTGAACTTAAGGGTAAAAATCTGGGTTCAAAAATAAAATATGGGGCTTCCCTGGTGGCGCAGTGGTTGAGAGTCCGCCTGCTGATGCAGGGGACACGGGTTCGTGCTCCGGTCCGGGAAGATCCCACATGCCGCGGAGCAGCTGGACCCGTGAGCCATGGCCGCTAAGCCTGCGTGTCCGGAGCCTGTGCTCCTCAACGGGAGATGTCACAACAGTGAGAGGCCTGTGTACTGCAAAAAAAAAAAAATATATTATATATATATATATATATATATATATATATATATATATATAGACTCTAAATTTATTTAAAAAAATCACTTTTACTTAATGTCTACGTGTTTTGTGCTTACATAGCCTCAATTTGTCTTTTGTAGGTTTTGCAGATAAAACTTGCCTGAAATATTTGAAAATAATGGATATTTAACCAATTCTTAATTCTTCCATTTTTTTTAAAGAAAAATTTTAACATCTTTATGGAGTATAATTGTTTTACAACGTTGTGTTAGTTTGTTCTGTATAACAAACTAAATCAGCTATACGCACACATATATCCCCATATCCCCTCCCTCTGGTGTCTCCCTCCCACCGTCCCTATCCCACCGCTCTAGGTGGTCACAGAGCACTGAGCTGATCTCCCTGTGCTATGCGGCTGCTTCCCACTAGCTATCTACCTTACGTTTGGTAGTGTATATATGTCAATGGCACTCTCTCACTATGTCCCAGCATACCCTTCCCACTCCCCATGTCCTCAAGTCAATTCTCTACATCTCCGTCTTTATTCCTATCCTGCCCTTAGGCTCTTCAGAACCACTTTTTTTTTAGATACCATATATATGTGTTAGCATACGGTATTTGTTTTTCTCTTTCTGACTTACTTCACTCTGTATGACAGACTCTAGTTCCATCCACCTCACTACAAATAACTCAATTTCATTCCTTTCTATGGCTCAGTAATATTCCATTGTATATATGTGCCACAGCTTCTTTATCCATTCATCTGTCGATGGACACTTAGGTTGCTTCCATTTCCGGCTACTCTAAATAGTGCTGAAATTAACATTGTGGTACAGGACTCTTTTTGAATTATGGTTTTCTCAGGGTATATGCCCAGTAATGAGTTTGCTGGGTCATACGGTAGTTCTATTTTTAGTCTTTTAAGGACCCTCCATAATGTTATCCATAGTGGCTGTATCAATTTACATTCCCACCAACAGTGCAAGAGGGTTCCCTTTTCTCCACACCCTCTCCAGCATTTATTCTTTGCAGATTTTTTGAGGATGGCCATTCTGACCAGTGTGAAGTGATACCTCATCATGGTTTTCATTGGCAGTTCTCTAATGATTAGTGATGTTGAGCATTTTTTCATGTGTTTGTTGGCAATCTGTATATCTTCTTTGGAGAAATGTCTATTTAAGTATTCTGCCCATTTTTGGATTGTGTTGTTTGCTTTTTTGATATTGAGCTGCATGAGCTGATTATACATTTCGGAGTTTAATACTTTGTCAGTTGCTTCATTTGTAAATATTTTCTCCCATTCTGAGGGGTGTCTTTACATCTTGTTTATGTTTTCCTTTGCTGTGCAAAAGCTTTTAAGTTTCATTATGTCCCATTTATTTATTTTTGTTTTTATATCCATTTCTCTAGGAGGTGGGTCAAAAAGGATCTTGCTGTGATTTATGTCATAGTGTGTTCTGCCTATGTTTTCCTCCAGGAGTTATATAGTGTCTGGCCTTACATTTTGGTCTTTATTCCATTTTGAGTTTATTTTTGTGTATGGTGTTAGGGAATGTTCTAATTTCATTCTTTTAAATGTAGCTTTTCAGTTTTCCCAGTACCACTTAATGAAGAGGATGTCTTTTCTCCATTGTATATTCTTGCCTCCTTTATAAAAAATAAGGTGATAGTATGTGTGTGGGTATATCTTTAGGCTTTCTACTCTGTCTATTGATCTATATTTCTGTTCTTGTAGCAGTACCATACTGTCTTGATTACTGTAGCTTTGTTGTATAGCCTGAAGTCAGGGAGCCTGATTCTTCCAGCTCCATTTTTCTTTCTCAACGTTGCTTTGGATATATGGGGTCTTTTCTGTTTCCATACAAATTGTGAAATTTTTTGTTCTAGTTCTGTGAAAAATGCAATTGGTAATTTGCTAGGGATTGCATTGAATCTGTAGATATCTTTGGGTAGTATAGTCATTTTCACAATGTTGATTCTTCCAATCCAAGAACATGGTATACCTACCTCTCCATCTGTTTGTATCACCTTTAATTTCTTTCATCAGTGTCTTATAGTTTTCTGCATGCACGTCTTTTCTCTCCTTAGATAGATTTATTCCTCGGTATTTTATTCTTTTTTTGCAAAGGTAAATGGGAGTGTTTCCTTAATTTCTCTTTCAGATATTTCATCATTAGTGTACAGGAATGCAAGAGATTTCTGTGCATTAATTTTAAATATTGCTACTGTACCTAATTCATTGACTAGCTCTAATAGTCTTCTGGTAGCATCTTTAGGATTCTCTATATATAGTACCATGTCATCCGCAAACAATGACAGTTTTGTTTCTTCTTTTCTGATTTAGATTCCTTTTATTTCTTTTACTTCTTTGATTGCTATGGCTAAAACTTCCAAAACTATGTTGAATAATAGTGGTGTGAGTGGCCAGCCTTCTTTTGTTCCTGATTTTGGTGGAAATGGTTTCAGTTTTTCACGATTGAGAATGATCGTGAGAATGAACAATCATGAGAATTGACAATGCTATTGTTCCCTTCATTTATTTTTCATTTTTTTCTGATCTGATATTTTTGATTTCTTTTTTTCTGCTAACTTTGGAGGGTTTTTTGTCCTTTTTTCTCTAATTACTTTAGGTGTAAGGTTAGGTTGTTTGAGATTTTTCTTGTATATTGAGGTAGGAATGTATTTCTATAAACTTCCCTCTTAGATTTGCTTTTGCTGCATCCCATAGGATTTGGTTTGTCATGTTTTAATTGTCATTTGTTTCTAGGTATTTTTTAATTTCTCTTTGATTTCTTCAGTGATCTCTTGGTTCTTTAGTAGTGTATTGTTTAGGCTCCATGTATTTTTATTTTTTACATATTTTTTTCCTGTAATTGATATCTAGTCTCATAGCATTATGATCAAAATATACTTGATATGACTTCAATTTTCTGAAATTTACCAGAACTTAATTTATTTACCAAGATATGATCTATCCTGGAGAATGTTCCATGAGCACTTGAGAAGAAAGTGTAGTTTGCTGTTTCTGGGTGGAATGTCCCATAAATATTAATTAAGTCCATCTTGTTTAATGTATCATTTGAAGCTTGTGTTTCCTTATGTATTTTCATTTTGAATGATCTGTCCATTTGTGAAAGTGAGGTGTTAAAGTCCCCTACTATGATTGTGTGACTGTCAATTTCCCTTTTTATGGCTGTTAGCATTTGCCTTATGTATTTAGATGCTCCTATGTTGGGTGCATAAATATTTACAATTGTTATATGTTCTTCTTGGATTAATCCCTTGATCATTATGTAATGTCCTTCTTTGTCTCTTGTAATAGTCTTTATTTTAAAGTCTATTTTGTCTGATATGAGAATTGCTACTCCAGGTTTTTTTTTGATTTCCATTTTCATGGAATATCTTTTTCCACCCCCTCACTTTTAGTCTGTATATGTGCCTAGGTCTGAACTGGGTCTCTTCTAGGCAGCATATATACAGGTCTTGTTTTTGTATCCTTTCAGCCAATCTATGTCTTCTGGTGGAACATCTAATCCATTTACATTTAAGGTAGTTATCGATACGTATGTTCCTATTACCATTTTCTTAATTGATTTGGGTTTGTTATTGCAGGTCTTTTCCTTCTCTTGCATTTGCTGCCTAGAGAAGTTCCTGTAACGTTTGTTGTAAAGCTGGTTTGGTGGTGGTGAATTCTCTTAGCTTTTCCTTGTCTGTAAAGGTTTGAATTTCTCCATCAAATCTGAATGAGATCCTTTTGGGTAGAGTAATCTTGGGTGTAGATTTTTCCTTTTCATCACTTTAAATATGTCCTGTCACTCCCTTCTTCTCTACTGAGTTTCCGCTGAAAGATCAGCTGTTAACCTTAGGGGGATTCCCTTGTATGTTATTTGTTGTTTCTCCCTTGCTGCTTTTACTATTTTATCTTTGTATTTAATTTTTGATAGTTTGATTACGATGTGTCTTGGCATGTTTCTCCTTGGATTTTTCTGTGTGGGACTCTCTGCACTTTCTGGAATTGATTAACTATTTCCTTTCCCATATCAGGGAAGCTTTCAACTATAATCTTTGAAATATTATCTCAGTCCCTTTCTTTTTCTCTTCTTCTTCTGAGACCCTTATAATTCGAATCTTGGAGTGTTTATTGTTGTTCCAGAGGTCTCTGTGACTGTCCTCAGTTCTTTTCACTCTTTTTTCTTTACTCTGCTCTGCTGTAGTTATTTCCACTATTTTATCTTCCAGGTCACTTATCCGTTTTTCTGCCTCAGTTATTCTGCTATTCATTCCTTCTAGAGAATTTTTGTGTTGTTCATCATGGTTTTTATTCTCTTTAGTTGTTCTAGGTCCTTGTTAAACGTTTCTTGCATTTTCTCCATTCTATTTCCAAGATTTTGGATCACCTTTACACTCATTACTCTGAATTCTTTTTCAGGCACACTGCCTATTTCCTCTTCATTTGTTTTGTCTGGTGGGTTTTTACCTTGCTCCTTCATCTGCTGTGTGTTTCTCTGTCTTCTCATTTTGCTTAACTTACTGTGTTTGGTGTCTCCTTTTTGCAGGCTTCAGGTTTGTATTTCCCATTGTTTTTGGTGTCTGTCCCCATTATCTAACGTTGTTTCAGTGGGTTGTGTAGGTTTCCTTGTGGAGGGGACTGGTGCCTGTGTTCCAGTGTATGAGACTGTATGTTGTCTTTTTGTTGGGCAAGACCATTTCCAGTGGTGTGTTTTGTGGTGTCTGTGACCTTATTTTGATTTTAGACAGCCTCTCTGCTAATGGGTGGAGTTGTGTGCCTGTCTTGCTAGTCATTTAGCATAGGGATTCCAGCACGGTAGCTTGCTGGTCATAGAGTGGAGCTGGGCCTTAGCATTTAGATGCAGATCTCTGGTAGCTCTTTTGCTGTTTGATATTATGTAGAGCTGGAGGTCTCTGGTGGACCAATGTCCTGAACTCAGCTCTCCCGCCTCAGAGGTATAGGCCTGACACCCGGCCGGAGCACCAAGACCCTGTCAGCCACATGTCTCAGAAAGGGAAAAAAAGGAAGAAAGATAAGAAGAAAAAAATAATAATAAAATAAAAGTTATTAAAATAAAATACAAAAAAATATTAAAAATTAAAAAATTAAAAATAATAAAAAAAGGAAAGAAAGAAGAGACCAACCAAACCAAAAAACAAATCCACCAATGATAACATTTGCTAATAACAATGCTAAAAGAAAAAAAAAAAAAGACCACTGATGGCCAGAATCTTAGGACAAATGATAAAAGCAAAGCTATAGGAGGGTCTTCTGGGGGGAGGGGTGTCCAGCAGGCTACCGGCGCCTTTTCCGTGAGCGTTCTCAGCTGGGTCTTGACTTTCCCAACCGCCCCCCTCCCCTTCTCCCCTTGCTGGTGGGATCCCCTGCTCGCCCCATGTGGAGTGGGTCAGTCGGGGTTAGGGAGGAACCTGGGAAACTGGTGTCCCACTGAGGACACGGATCAGATGGCAGAGAGCACAGTACTCACGGGACTGGGCGAGCTCTGACCGGTGCCAGCGTTCTCTTCCTGGGGCAGGTGTCCCTGTGGGGGTTGGCTGGGCAGTGCCAGAGCTGCCCTGACAGGAGCGAGAGGTGGCCTGGCTGCTCCTCCTGCCCTGGTGTGAGCTCAGCGGCTGGCAGGCTGGGGAGCAGAAGAGAGAAGTCTGGGTGCCGCAAGATAGCCCCAGGAAGGGGTCGCTGGAGAAGCTTCTAGGTCCCACCACTTTCCCCCTTCTGTCCCACATCTGGGCGACTGATACGGGACACCAGGCCCTCTCCCTTGGCTCCCACGGGAAGGCCCAGCCAGCCATTTCTGGACCTGCTTCCATCCTGCGCTCCTTAGAGGCTGCATTGTATACATCAGAAATATATCTACACATGGAACTGCTCCTATAGAACACCCACTGAATGCTGGCAGAAGACCTCGGACCTCCCAAAAGGCAAGAAACTCCCCACGTACCAGGGTAGGGCAAAAGAAAAAAGAAAGAAACAGAGACAAAAGAATAGGGTCAGAACCTGCAACAGTGGGAGGGAGCTGTGAAGGAGGAAAGGTTTCCACACACTGGGAAGGCCCTTTGTGGGCAGAGACAGTGGGTGGCAGAGGGGGGAAGCTTCGGAGACATGGAGGAGAGTGCAGCAACAGGGGTGCGGAGGGCAAAGTGGAGAGTTTCCAACACAGAGGATCGGTGCCGACCAGCATTCGCCATCCCGAGAGGCTTGTCTGTTCACCCGCTGGGGGGCTGGGAGCTGGGAGCTGAGACCTGGACTCCGGTCGTATGAAAGAAACGGAGAGAATAGACCTGTATGCAGAAAATTATAAGGCACTGATAAAAGAAATTAAAGATGATACAAATAGATGGAGACATATACCATGTGTTTGGATTGGAAGAATCAACATTGTGAAAATGACTCTACTACACAAAGCAATCTACAGATTCAATGCAATCCCTATCAAACTACCCCTGGCATTTTTTACAGAACTAGAACAAAAATTTTCACAATTTGAATGGAAACACCAAAGACCCCGAATAGCCAAAGCAATCTTGAGAATGAAAAATGGAGCTGGAAGAATCAGGCTCCCTGACTTCAGACTATACTACAAAGCTACAGTAATCAAGACAGTATGGTTCTGGCACAAAAACAGAAATATAGATCAGTGGAACAGAATAGAAAGCCCAGAGATAAGCCCACGCACATAAGGTCAACTTATCTTTGATAAAGGGGTCAATAATATACAGTGGAGAAAAGACATCCTCTTCAATAAGTGGTGCTGGGAAAACTGGACAGGTACATGTAAAAATGTACCTGTACATGTAAAAGTATGAAATTAGAACACTCCCTAACACCATACACAAAAATAAACTCAAAATGGATTAAATACATAAATGTAAGGCCAGACGCTATCAAACTCTTAGAGGAAAGTAGGAAGAACACTCTATGACATAAATCACAACAAGATCCTTTTTGACCCACCTCCTAGAGAAATGGAAATAAAAACAAAAATAAACAAATGGGACCTAATGAAAGTTAAATGCTTTTACACAGCAAAGGAAACCATAAACAAGACCAAAAGACAACCCTCAGAATGGGAGAAGTTATTTGCAAAGCAATTGACAAAGGATTAATCTCCAAAATTTACAAGCCGCACATGTAGCTCAATTACAAAAAAACAAACAACCCAATCTAAAAATGGGCAGAAGGCCTAAATAGCATTTCTCCATAAAAGATATACAGATTGCCAACAAACACATGAAAGAATGCTCAACCTCATTAATCATTAGAGAAATGCAAATCAAAACTACAATGAGATATCATCTCACACCGGTCAGAATGGCCATCATCAAAAAATCCAGAAACAATAAATGCTGGAGAGGGTGTGGAGAAAAAGGAACCCTCTTGCACTGTTGGTGGGAATGTAAATTGATACAGCCACTATGGAGAACAGTATGGAGGTTCCTTTAAAAACTAAAAATAGAACTACCATACGACCCAGCAATCCCACTACTTGGCATATATCCTGAGAAAACCATAATTCAAATAGTGTCATGTACCAAAATGTTCATTGTAGCTCTGTTTACAACAGCCAGGACATGGAAACAACCTATGTGTCCATCAACAGATGAATGGATAAAGAAGATGTGGCACATATATACAATGGAATATTACTCAGCCATAAATAGAAACGAAATTGAGTTATTTGTAGTGAGGTGGATGGACCTGGAGTCTGTCATAATACAGAGTGAAGTAAGTCAGAAGGAGAAAAACAAATACTGTATGCTAACATATATATATGGAATCTAAGGGAAAAAATGTCATGAAGCGCCTAGGGGTAGGGAGGGAATAAAGACACAGACCTACTAGAGCATGGACTTGAGGAAAGGGGGAGGGAGAAGGGTAAGCTGTGACAAAATGAGAGAGTGGCATGGACATATATACACTACCAAACGCAGGGTGGATAGCTAGTGGGAAGCAGCCGCATGGCACAGGGAGATCAGCTAGGTGGTTTGTGACCACCTAGAGGGGTGGGATAGGGAGGTGGGAAGGAGGGAGACGCAAGAGGGAAGAGATATGAGAACATATGTATATGTATAACTGATTCACTTTGTTGTAAAGTAGAAACTAGTGCACCATTGTAAAACAATTATACTCTAATAAAGATATTTAAAAAAAAGCAAAGCTATATAGACAAAATCACACAAAGAAGCATACATCTACACACTCACAAAACGAGAAAAAGAAAAAAATATATATATATATACCTTTTGGGATGTCTGAGCTCTTCTGCCAGCATTCAGTATGTGTTCTGCAGGGGTTGTTCCACATAAAGATGTATTTCTGATTTAATTGTGTGGAGGAAGTTCATCTCCACATCTTACTCTTCTGCCATCTTGACGGTATCTTACTGCTGCCTGCAGTCCAGCCCTCGGTCACTGCTGCTATCCTTATGTCCTGCGAGCCTTGGAGGGAGGACGATAGAGGTGTCCCCGTGGCTGGGTCAGGCTGTCAGTGAGGCGATGGGAAAGACCCGAGTGGGGAGCCAAGGCAGCTACGGCCGCTCCTGCCATGGATTCTGCTGATTTCCCTGGGCCGGAGGTGTCAGATAGGGGTGTCCTCGGGATTGCGGCTCCCTGAGCACAGCTCTTGCCTCTGGCACAGTGGCTGAGTCCCAGGACTTGGGGGGCTGGTGCAGCGAGGCTGGGCTCCTCAAAGATGCTTTTTGAAGAATGGTATGGAAGGTAGTTCTAATTCAGCCCTCTATTTCCCTCCATACCAGTTATTGTATTTTTAATTTATTTATGCATTTGTGTATTTTTTCACTCTGACTCCTTCAGTAGACTGTATGTTTCATAAGAGTAGCAATTTCGGGACTTCCCTGGTGGTCCAGTGGATAAGACTCCACACTCCCAGTGCAAGGGGCCTGGCTTAGATCCCTGGTCAGGGGACTAGATTCCACATGTCAGGCATAAGCAAGGCAAGGGAGATCCTGGGTGAGGGGTCCCACCAGGTCACGTAGACTCCTGGACTATCTGATGTCCTTTTAATCCTTTGCACTTAGTCTAGTTTCACTTGCTCATAGGGAGCTGCGTGGAGAGGCCTCACAGCTTTCCCTTCAGAATGGAGTCGCTTTACTACTTTTTATTCCAAATGTTTAGCAAGTTTAAAAAGAAAGTTCTATAGGGCGTCCCTGATGGTGCAGTGGTTGAGAGCCCGCCTGCCGATGCAGGGACACGGGTTCGTGCCCTGGTCCGGGAAGTTCCCACATGCCACAGAGCAGCTGGGCCCGTGAGCCATGGCCGCTGAGTCTGCACGTCCGGAGCCTGTGCTCCACAACGGGAGAGGCCACAACAGTGAGAGGCCCACGTACTGCAAAAAAAAAAAAAAAGTTCTATAAATATATGAACAATTCAGATCATATTTTCAATGAAAACACCTAGGTCACTAAAGGAAAGATATACATTTTACTTAAATTGTTGTAAAGTTAACTTTTTTTGGTTTTACTTAGTTTTTTCAGAGACTGGGCATTTAGTGCAATCATGAATAGGAACTGTGAAATATGAAGGAAAAACTAAAATGAGTAATAAAGGCTGACCAGCTAATCAAGCCTCTCTTATGCTAAATCTCCTAAATACATTTCACTATTTCATTCTTACCATAGCCATTGTATTATGTCTGTTCTTTTTTAATAAAGAAACTTGGAATTAAAAAATAAGCAAAATGCCAAATGTCACATAACTAGTAAATAGAAGATCCAGAATCCAAGCCCAGGAATATATAATTCCACACTTCTACACAAATATGTAATTTAAACTATTTGAAAGTAGGTGGGAAACAAATATAACTTTTAATTCATTCGCTAAGTCTACATGATTTGGGACATGATTATATCAAATAATCATTAAATATTAAGACATTTTGTTGTTAAATTAATGAATTTAGTATGAATATACAATTATGAACCTTTATAAATGTTCCATTTGCAAATGACATCTTCCTTTATATTTTGTCTAAATTAAGGGAAAACAAGTGCTTTGACAATAATATTTTAAAGGTGATAACCTTCTATTTTCATTATGTGAGTAATATTTTTAGGCAGCTAACAGTCCAAGATTGCAAAGAAAAAATATTAAAAGGGATAAAAGTATCTATTTGTGGTTTCATATTCTGCTTCCTTTGAATTTCTGTTATAATATGTTGAAAATGTAAACCACAAGGCTTTTTCTTTCACCTTTGAAAATGTTGCAACTAGCATCTAAGAAAAAAAGATATTTAAACATAATTATATGTTTGTGAGTGCTTGATAAGAATGTGGTTTTCAACTACCTTGTGAAATTTTAATACGGTTAGGAAGAGTTTAAAAAAAAAAGCCACATATCATATATTTTATTCTTTCATTACTGCATAATGTACAGACCAAAATCCTGTTCTCTCTACTATCAGTTAATAAAACATTTCCTGAATTATTTAACTTCCTTACAAATTCAAACTATTTTTATGTTTTTATCATTTTTCTGTCAACAGTCAAATCCCAAAGGGAAATGCTATTTATGTTCATGTTTGCTTTTATTTAAAATTGTTTGATTTTAAAAGGTGTAGCATGAGCAGTACTGTGTTTGTTCGACTCTGGCTGATATATGTTATTACGAGTTGACTTTGAGTAAATTGCCATCTTGTTTGCTTAGAAAAAGAAAGATAGAGCTAATTGAATGAAAACACCGTACAAAGGATTACAATAGTCCATTTTCTTTATTTGAAATATGTCAACAGTGAAATATGAATTTGAAAGTACTATATGGAAAATATAGCAAAGATTAAAATGGTTCTTGAAGATATCTCTTTTAAAATATTGTAATTTACATGCAAGCAATCATTAATTTTCAGTGCCATGAACATTTTATATTTCAGAAGAAAGTTATTGACTTAATATTCATAGAGGCATTTTTTTCATTTTAAATCATTTTATTATCAATGTTGCTATAGTCTGTTAATGTTTTCTTTATATTAATCAAAAACTTTCATATTAAACATATTTACTATCAAATTCCCTTATAGTTAATAAGATAATATTTTTCTACAGTTTATTAGGAAATATTTCTTAAGGTTATGACTTTTAAAATTTGATAATATTTCATTTTTTTGAAGAAATTTAAAAACAAAGATAAGTGATAAAGAGATCAAAAAGATGATGGCTTTTTAAAAGATGTATAATACTGGGAAAAATAGGCAATATCTTTAATAGTCTTTATACTATTATACATTTTCAGTTCATATCACAAAATGTATCAGTTTAAACAACATCCTACACTAATTGTTTTAAATAACTCATTTTTTGTAAATAAATGTTTTCTTTTAAATAAAATAATATTTTAAACTGCTACAGTAACTATTATTAACACTGAGAAATTTGAAGAAGCAATGAATAATTTGCACTGCAAAATACTTCAAACTTTTATGATTAATTTTTCTCCCTCCATTGGGTTCTCTGTATTAACCAAATGATCCAATCAACCAAGGAAACCACTGTTTATTTAAACTACATAGGTTCAGATTCAACCCAAATATTGTCTCTTTGGTTTGTAGACACAGATTATGCATAAGCATTTCCCTAGACAAACGTTGTTCCCTGAATGATCTTTTCTCCTCATCTTTCTCTTCAGTGTCATTATGTTGCACTTTATTTAAGGTCTCCTCCAGCGCTAGTCTTCTGTAGGGGGGATTTAATTTTTTCTCTAATTTTTTTCTAACCTTGAATTGGTAGAGAATTCTACTGGAATTTATTTTATTTTTAACTTATTTTTTTAATCTGATTAATTTGCCTATGTGTTTCTAAATGTTACTGTTTATAATGGATTACTATATCATTTGAAGCAGTAACATATTTGCTCTAACTTATATTTACATATATCTTATTCCTAGTCCTTGGATAGAATCAAGGTAAACTGTAAGGAGAAGTATTTGGAGACTAGAGACTTCTTTCTTGCTCTACCTCATACCCCATACTCAGGTACTTAGAGATAATGGTACTGCTGTTAGGCATCCCTAGTGTCTGGGAATGTTTTAAGACAGAAGTCAGCATGCACTATGGGAGGTCTTCAAGACAGAAACTTCACCATGATCAAGACTCACCCACGTTCTGTCTTATTAACTGCTCTCTCCTCTCACATGTATTTCTTCATTAAATAACATGTATTAAATACAGATAGATACTGTGTAAAGCATTAAAAAAGACCTGGATCTTCAGTGTTTATGATAATGAATAAGAAAGCCCAGTGTTTCTTTCAAACATATTCTGTTAACTAGAGGCATAATCTTGGATATCCTTGGCCAAAATCACCCTCATAAGTGTAAAGTTTTCTAACACTCACTGTACAATAGGAAACAAATGAGATTGAAAACATCATGTGATGATCTGTGTACACAGATCTCCAAGATGAGAAATTTCACATATTGCAATAAATTAGTACATTTTATAATGTTCCTATGAACAATCTCTCTGCACCTAAATTTGGCTTACTGAAGCAGAAAGCAGGGCCTGTTGCTCTAACCCCTCAGTGACTCATGTCACAGAATAGTGTCATGAGCAAAAGTGAATACAGAGATTTACTGACTTCTTCAGCATTATAGCTAGTAAGACAGAAATTGAATTCAAATGTGTTTGACTCAGGCTTTAAGAGTCTTAATTTCTAATTTGGATGGATGGATAAATGGAATAGGCTGATGGATAAATAGATGACTATAGGTTTGTGTATATCTGTATACATCCACAGATACACACTCCTGGAATATATAGATCTATAAATGGGTTTATAGATATATAGCATATTTATATATTTTCAGAATAAAGTAATATGATGAACAATAAATAATTTTTGAGCAAGTTATATTTAAAAATATTTGAAGCCTGGTTTTTAATTTCAATTATTATTATTTAAGTCTATGATTTAGAGGGTATGAGACGGTAGAGAGAATGTGAACAAAATAATTGAAGTGTTTAAGCTGTTCTTATAATATAGGCTTGTGACCTCCCTGAACCCAGGATAAAGTCTTAGCATTCCTCTGTCTCTAATGTCCAGCATAGTCAATGGCATATAACAGGAAATTAAAGGATATTTGGACTACAATAGACTGGTGATTATATTGTCTATTGAAACACTTTGGAACAAATTCTACAGGCCAACTTGTAGTTTTGAACTGAATATTCCAAAGGGACTCCAATTAATACTTTCCTTTTATAGGCTATATAAAAATATAAGCAGAAATTGAGTTCATGGAATCCTCTATTTGGTGAGTACAGAAGCAATTTTGTAAGAAAAGTTATAATATTTTTGTAATGCTGGTCTTTTCCTGCTTGCTTAATTCACATTTGTTTTACATATTTATTATTTAATTCCAATATTTATCAGTATAAGTGAGAAAACTAAGTTTTAGATGACAAAACTATGTTTAATCACAGTATCTTCAAATCTTAGTGTCAGGCAGTAAACATCACAATCCATATTACATTAAGTTAAACAAAAGGCTTTTCATTTCCAGGGATAGTTCTCAAATAACTGAGACTTTAATAACTCTCCAGTCGTTTTTTCAATAGAATTTAATAACTCTCCAGTAGTTTTTAAAAACTATTCAATGATAGAATTGTGTGGATATACGGTCACAAATGCCTATTTTGTCATTTGATGATCATGAATTAATGTATTTTATAATCATCAGTTCCAAAGTTTATTAGTGAATATAGAACCTCTTTTCAAGACAAGATAGTTACAGATTTGTTTTAAAAAGATACTCTGGCATCTGACAAAGGTCATGGTTGCATTTAAAAGCAAAACTAAACAAAACAAAGAGATAGAATAATGTAAAGGAAAGCAACCTGCAATCACACAGAAGACAGATCCATCAGGCTGCATTGTCAGATTTCAGCCCCAGATCAACTAGGCTGCAGGAATCATTATAAATATCTGACATGTTTAGGTTAAAGCAAACGTTTGCACATGACAATGGCTAGGAAATAACAGCTGACTGTGTACATGTACAGAACAACTTTAATGCTCAGTATTGTCATAATTGTATTAGAATTGTCTTGATACTCTTAAAGAAGGAAATATTACATCTTATAATGGAGTTAAAAGATTTACATTAGATATCAGATATTCAAGTAATGAGATTATTTAAGAGGAAACATTGCTTACTATAAGAGAGATTGTCTTTTTTGCTTAATTTTGCCAAATAAATATCTATTTAGTTAAGCATTTTGATAATAAAATGTGTTTTAGATTTGGATATTTTATGAACAAGTGTTTTCCTCCTCAAATACTATGTGTGAGGATAAAGGCAACAAATAGAAAGATTAGCAGTGTCAGTAAAATTCTACAATGTCAGCACATAAAAAAGGTCCTGATATCTAGCTTGCGTGAGAATTCTACAAATCTATATTTCTTTGAATGCTGAACTTCTTTGAGAGAAGGAGCAAAAATCTTTTTGTTTATGAGGGGATTTAGGGTCATTTTTAAAGATATCTTTTAGAAAGAGAGAGAGATAGTTTAAGACTATAAGTATCTTTATTGGAATTATGCTCTTACCCTCATTTATTTTAACAAGATTTGTAATGCATTCTGGCCTTTGATCTCTTAGTTTGAAACACTGCCTGTTGTTCCATTATTCCGCCATCCATTTGCAGATAACAATACATCAGAACCTTTTTCTTGCAACAGAAACAATGCCCTTTATTTGAGAAAGGACATTGTTTTGACAGATAAAGTAGGCATTTGATAAATTGAAACAGGTTCTGAATTATTTTGAGGGGAATATGTGCTACATCTGTCTGCTGATTTTCCACTGAAGTGGTGCTTAACTTTCCTGTCTGTATGTGATTTATTGAGCTACAGAAAAGGTTAGGAAAATTTCATGGCTCTTCTCATATAATTTGTAAGTGAATCAAATAGAATTTGTTAATGTTTTTGATACTTAAAAGGCAAACTTACTCCTAAACACTTATTCACAATAGATATTGTAGTGACAACTAAAACAAAAGGAAATAGTAAACAAATTGTTATTTCTCCATTAGCAAATTCCATGTTGGAAAAAAAGGAACACCAAGATAAAACTATCATCCCAGACCAGTAATTTTAAATAGTATGGAATTTCACATTAGGTCTCATGTTAATAATTTACTCTTGAAATAATTCAGATATATCAAACTATGAGAAAAATACTAAATGTTACCAGGAGTGATCTCTCAGATTTTAAGAGCTTTGAAAAAATAGATTAATAGTTTATATTCCTTTTTTGCTAAATGAGGTTCTAACTTTCAGAATTCTTCCTTTAATAATATTAAAGAGGGCTTCCCTGGTGACGCAGTGGTTGAGAGTCCGCCTGTCGATGCAGGGGACAAGGGTTCGTGCCCCGGTCCAGGAAGATCCCACATGTTGCGGAGCGGCTGGGCCCGTGAGCCATGGCCGCTGAGCCTGCGCGTCTGGAGTCTGTGCTCCACAACAGGAGAGGCCACACATTGAGAAGCCCGTGTACCAAATAATAATAATAATAATAATAAAATAATAATAATAATATATATTCTACCTGAAAGGGCAATTATGGCCAAAGACAAAGAGCTTCCCAATTAAAAAAATCATTTAAAGTGCTGAACAATCCAAAATTCACAAAATTGTATAGAGTATTTTCAGGTAAATAAACTGCTGTCTCCCAGAAAAGTGAAAATTAACTCTAACACAGAAAATGGGTTTAATATACAGTATAACTGTATGCTCATAAACTTAACTCTAAAGCATTCAAAATATAAACATCTATTTTTAAAAGTTATTTTTTAAGCCAGTCAGTCTTTGTGTTAATAGAGACAGATTTTTATACCCATTCAGCAGATGAAGACATTGAGGGAGAAAGAAAGAAACGTCACAGAGTCATGTTAAGTTTCTGCTGACACACTTCTGACCTTCTCTCTAATACTCCTTTCAGGGGACACACTGCCAAGAGTTTCACCTTAAACCTTAAGAATTAGAATCTCTAAATGGAAACACTATAAGAATTGTTAAATACCTGATCTGCAAAGTAGATTGCTGTTTGTAACTTTATGCCAGAAAAAAAACAGGCAAAATGTAGTACCTTAGTTGTTCTGACTCCTGGAACATAGCTCTTTGTTTTTTTTTGTTTGTTTGTTTGCTTTGTTTTGTTTTTGGTAACAAGCCAAAGATGCACACTTTTTTGATAAAAAGCCAAAATTAATACACAAAAATCAAATATTTAATTTGCTATATAAAGTATCAAAGTGTACCATACTTTTCAATAAAAATGTAGGATAAGTTTACAAATATTGTTATAAGAGGAAAAGTTTCTTAGAAAGTTTTTCTTTAAGACAAGACTGAGGAATTAAATAGAGTAAGTTAAAGTATGATAGCATTGCTGTGATAAAATCTCTTCAATATGTATACCCAATGTATATATTTTGAAAATTCCTAATACAATATACAATAATATGCCTATAGAGTGTACTTAGCAGAAAGAAAGAAGATATTTCCTATTGTTTTTATATCTTCTTTTTTTTCTCTATTTCTCTTATCAGAACATGTCTTTATATCTCTCCCTTTCTCTCTTCCCCTCTCTTCTCCCAACACACACACACACACACACACACACACTCATGATCCTGAAAATCACAGTCATAGTTTAGCTGAGGTAATCTATTCCCGAAGATCCAAGCATGACTAAATTGTTGTCTTTGTATTCTTTTTGAATCACTTCTACATAATGTAACTTATTGTATAGTTAATACATTTGTTACCCAAATAGGCAGTCATCAGTGATGTAATTACTGATTATTTTGTTGCCCCTTCCTACCCCTGACAAATTTTTTGTATGCTCACTAAAGTATGGGAAGCTGGCTAAGGCTGGGTTATTCATTCAATTAATGAATATTTATTGAACACTAACATGTATCAGACATACTTCTAGTTACTGGGAATTCAGCAGTGCTCAAAGGACTGAACAGCTTGCCCTCATTGAGCTTAATTCTGAGCTTTTAACAGATATAACTTCCCATTTCCTTCTTCCCTCCCTTCCTTCCCTCCTTCCTTCCTTCTTTTCTTCCTCTTTTCCTTAAATTTCCTTTCCTCTCCTTTCTCTTTTTTTTACTGATTATTTATTTCTACAGTCATTCAGTAAGTATTTATCAGGCACTGTGTAAGACATTAACTTAAAATATAGCACCATTGAAGATAACTAGTAGTCTTTTAAGTACATGTGTCACATATAGAATCACCTTTTTAAAAAATTTTATAGGCTAAAAGAGAAGTGCTTTTCCTTCCACCTCTTTATCTGGGGCCTAATAAGCAGTCCATCGGATCAACTTCTAAGATTGCATATTGTGAAGCAGGAGTAGATGCTATCATGTGATGTGGGAGCCAATGATCTATTTCTGATAAAATAAAATAAAATTTGAATAAGTGCACACAAACACACACACACACACACACCTCTATTGACTTTTAACCAAAAATAATAGACTACATATTATTAGTATACTCCTCATTTAGTTTCTTTATATTTTAAGATCATGATATCATTTTACTGAGCTACCTATTATATCTGTTAATTTTTGTTTCTTTAGGGGACTTAAAGACCCATTCTTATTTTAACATTCTACTACTTTACAAAAAGGGCCGTACTGTACAGAAACAAAGATGCATCTATTAAAATCTATGCTGCCCTAAAATACAGGCTCTTTTGTCCTCTCCATAATTCAGTGGGCACTCTTGTTCCTTTTGTGCCCAGTCCCTCTATGCCCATCTAGCAGTTTATATTTTCATAAGTCAGTAGAATGTTTTCCTCCATGTATTTATTCCCTTTGCTTATAATGCCTCTAACCCATAGACTCTTAACCTTGGCACTATTGACATTTTGGAACAGGTAATTGTTTTTATTGTGGTGGGGGGGATAGGTAGATCTGCTTTTAGGGTGGTAGGATGTTTAGCAGCATCCTTGGCCTCTACCCAGTAGGTGAGAGTAGCACACACAACCATTCACTCTTGGCAATCAATAATGTCCCCAGACAATGCCAAATATCTTTTGAAATGTTGGATTTGAAGCTTGTTGTGAATTACTGTTCTAATCTATCTTCATCTGCCTGGACAACAACTACCCATTTTTTTAAATGCACCCTAAATATAAGTTCTGTGAAGCCCTTCCTGGGCGTTCAATGACAAATGAAGAGTCCAGGCTCTGGGTTTCCAATGTATATTTTTTGCTTTCTCTTATTTCACTTATTTTTTTAACTGTACCCTATACTAGATTACAAGTTTCTCAAGTGAACACATATTTTCTTATTTATTTTTGCCTCCCCAAACTTGTTAGCTACTAAATGTTCATTGCTCAAATTCATACATGAGACAAATAAAAAAGAATGAATGCTACTTAAAGATGCAGAAAGAATGAAATGAAAGAATGAAAAAGAAAGAATCCTGTAAACAAATTTTTACCCAAGTCCATGAGTTCATGGATGTACTATTTTTTGATAACATGATAAGTCTTTGAAAACTGTAAGGTGCTCTATAAGACAAAGCAATTATTACAATGTAACTACCAATGTCTCTTCCTGGACAGTTTGTTATGGAACCAAAACAAAAAACAAAAAAAATCAACAAATTTCTTCTTTTTTTTCTCTATTTCTCTTATCAGAACATGTCTTTATATCTCTCCCTTTCTCTCTTCCCCTCCCTTCTCCCAACACACACACACACTCACACACACACACACACACACACACACACACACTCATGATCCTGAAAATCACAGTCATAGTTTAGCTGAGGTAATCTATTCCCGAAGATGTGTTATGTCAGAATAAAAGGTTTCAGATCCCCAGGCTAACTAAAATATTAGCTTCATCTGTGGAAACACTCAAATGATCTTAAAATGTGTGTGTGTGTCTGCACGTGGGTATGTATGGGTGTACAAGGAATGGAATTGGCAATTGTAAGTATTAAAACAGCCTGTTGTTATTTAGTTAGGTAATTTGAATTAGGCTATAAGAAAATATCTAAACAGAATTTTCTAGCTTAACTACTGTTTACTTGGCTACTAATAACATGTGTTTCTGTGATATATCTCTTACAAGAAATAATTTTTTGTACTATATTCCCATCAGGTATAAAAGACAAATATGAACCATCAACTGATGAATAATAATTTCAAATGGTTTTCTGCTCAAACTAATGTGGAAACCAGAGTTGTAATTATAAATTGCAACTATTAGGACTCTTAGCTCTAATCTTATATATTTCCTGTGAAGTAGATAATCATTTTTAAAGATTTTAATATATTTGATCATGTATCTCTGTAGCATTATCTTTCAATTAATTTTCCAATTTTTTATTTTCAAAAAGCAACATTTTAGTGATACTTTGCAAAGTTTTCCTCTCTTAAACAGAAAGTCACATGAGTAAATTCTAAGTAGTATTAATCTATGAGAAAGTTACTATTATTCCCTCAAATTTTAAAAATTATAATCATTTTTTGTGCCTCAATATTTTAAGGAAAGCTTCTATAATGGGATTATGTTCAAAGGGTATAAAAATGTATTCATTAAGATGTCAATTAAATTTCAGAAATAATTTTAGAAGTAGAAAACAGAACAAGCAAGAATTTTGAAAAATGTAATTAGAAACATTGGCCAAGATTGCTACTGAATGAAATGTCAAGCTGAATTCCCAAAGAATTCCCAAAGCAAGTGGTTTAAATGTTAAATTATTTATGAAACATTGTAAAGAATAAATATGTGCATAACTTATGATGAATAAAACTATTCAGGATTTAAACCTTATTCCAATATATTTTAGTAATTAGTCTTGATCTTTCCCTAATGATAATACTATGCAAACTATCAAAGTGAGTGATTGGCTTTGCCATTGTTTCTGAAAATTCTCTCATAGTCAAAAGCAAACAAAAAAAAAAGTCTTAAGAAAATTTGAAAAGCTCAGTATTCCTAACAAAAGAGTTTTCTTAATGTACTTCTCATTTTACTTAGAATCAGATATTGAGTTTAATAACCTTATACTGATTAAGTTTCACTCATTGAATGGCCACCAGCTCTTCCAGTCAACTAGAATATTTAGTTCCATTTATTATGGAAACTGTTATTTTCTGGAATGAGCTTTCAGCATAGAAAGGTGGTTTCAGTTGCACCTATACCTGGTTACAAAATTACAAAAATTAATTATATAGGTCGCACTCTTTCTGAGAAAAAAAATAAATGAACATGCCAAAATAATCTTGAATTGTTAAAGATCTTGGAGACATTTTATGCAATCTCCCATTTAAGGTAAAAATCTTATTTCCAACATTCTGAAATTCAGAGATGGCAAAGCAATTTCTTATATAACTGGACAATATTTTAAAAATTTAATTTCATTGGAGCACAGTTGATTTACAATGTGTGTTAGTTACAGATGTACAGCAAAGTGATTCAGTTATACATATACATATGTTCATTATTTTTTGGATTCTTTTCTCATATAGGTTATCACAGAATATTGAGTAGAGTTCCCTGTGCTATACCGTAGGTCCTTGTTTGTTATCTATCTTATACATACTACATAGTATTGTTTGTGTATTCATCCCAAGCTCCTGATTTATCTCCCCTCCTCCACGTTTCCCCTTTGGTAACCATAAGCTTGTTCTCAATATCTGTAAGTCTGTTTCTGTTTTGTTAATGAGTTCATTTGTATTTTTATTTTTTAAGATTAGACTCCACATATGAGTGATATCATATGACCTTTGCCTTTCTCTGTCTGACTTCACTTAGTATGATGAATAACTTCTAGGTCCATCCATGTTGCTGCAAATGGCATTATTTCATTCTTTTTTATGGCTGAGTAGTATCCCACTGTATATATGTACCACATCTTCTTTATCTATTCCTCTGTTGATGGACACTTAGGTTGCTTCCATGTCTTGGCTATTGTAAATAGTGCTGCACTGAACATTGGTGTGCATGTATCCTTTTAGAAAATGGTTTTCTCTGGATATATGCTCTGGAGTGGGATTGCTGGATTATATGGTAGTTCTATTTTTAGCTTTTGAAGGAACCTCCATACTGTTCTCCATAGTGGTTGCACCAATTTGTATTCCCACCAACAGTGTAGGAGGGTTCCCTTTTCTCCACACCCTCACCATCATTTATTGTTTGTAGACATTTTGATGATGGCTCTTCTGACCTGTGTGAGGTGATACCACATTGTAGTTTTGATTTGCATTTCTCTGATAATTGGTGATGTTGAGAATCTTTTCATGTGCTTTTTGTTCATGTCATTACTGGACAATTTTAAATGTTAAAGAAAACACCTGTGTTTAAAATAATCTTTCACGTGTCCTCTACTCACTGGTCTTGGACCTTTCATGTAGAATGTTGAAGATATCCCTAAAATTACTACTTTTAATCTTAATTCTAAATAACAATTGTAACTGATTTTTGGTTTAATTAATCTTTTCCTTTTGCCTGACAGATTATTTTTTTAGAGTATTGTAGGCAAGGACACATTGTTATACATTAGGGCAAAATGCCAGATTAATGCTAACTGTGCAGTATTATTATGGTTCCTATTACCTCAGTTTGGTTGTTCACATATATAATCATAGGAGTTGGGATCTTTTACCCCCAGATACAGAAGATTGATCTAAACCAGTTTTTAAACATAAGATAACACTGATGATTTCAAATTACTCAATTTGCTTCATATTAGATCTAGATCCACTATGATTCCTGTGTAGAAATTGTTGAGTTTTCTAACTTTCCTCCTCAAAATTCTTTCTATCTTAGGATAATAGATCAGAGACCTATATTACCCATGACTTGAACCATATTTAAGCAATATGAAACTAATACAAAAGAAATTCTAGAATGAAAATTTGAACTAAGAGTTCAAGTGGCTGGGGAATATTTTCCTTGCTTTTTCTAAGGACAGACTTGCAGTTGACCCATGATTTTTACAATTTTGCAAGGTATTTTGAGGTATGTATTCTCGTGTGTTTGTATTATCCTTACTAGCTATTTGAAATTTCAGAATTTACCAGATTTCACCAAATTTCAGTCTCATTATCTATGAAATGAGGAATAGAGACACCAGTTCTTCAGGACAAACTAAAACTTGAGTGGGTGCAGAGATTAACAGTGTCCCTGTACAAGGTAAAATGAAAAGTTTTAGAAAATTCTTAATATTTTAAAAATAAATAAATGTTAAAAGAGATGTGAGAGTGGGATACACACTTGTCAGTATACTCCTCTCCAAGGGTCTACAAAAAAATGTTCCTAGCCAATTTCCCAAAACCCTCAAAAATTACTTGCAAAACTGAACTTCTTGTGTTGATCTGTATCCACATTACTCGCCCATGTCTTGATCAATGACATCATCATGTTTCTTCCCTGCTCTACTTCCCTTGCTCCTTTTCTCCTTCCTAAGATAAACTCAGATGCTGAGATAGTCATTGTGAGATTAGGACAAACGTCTACCAAGAGTAGACTCAGTTCCCATATGTTCTAAGCAGGCCCTACCCACAACTTCTGGATGTAAGGATCCTTGAACAAGAGAATGTCTTCTCCAGACATTGTCAAACACCAAACCAGATGTAGACATATTATTTTAACCTTCTGCTAAATGCCCAAAGAGCTGATATGCATACTTCCTAGATAGTCAACATACTCAAACACAATCACTGAAGTGTTAAACATATCAAGGACACAGAAGGGTTTTCTAGGGCCTTCCATCTGCAGTGATCCTCCATTTCTCTGTCTCCAGATATTGCCAATATGTTTACACCAGAATAAATAATAAGCAGGGGAAATACTGCTTATTCCTCTAACTAGAGTATATGTTTCTCAAAAAATACAATCTTTTACTAACATTCTTTTTCCAGTAATATACAAGAATAAGATTCTCAAAGCCATGCCCTAATTTTGTGTCACTTTAGAAGATTGGAGAGTAGGTGGTAGCTTCTAAATCTGTGTGAAAATACCTGACTAAATCATCATAACTTCTAGGGAGCTTAAAGGTCTCCTTCTAGGAATGAGGATATTTATTCTTAAGAAGATTTTATAAAGGAATCTGACCTTTAACTCACCTTTCATGGGAAAGTAATTTTTTTAAAAAAATTCAACTTTAGTTAAATAGCAGCAACTAAAGTAAATTTATTGATTTATTAATATACCTAGATGTTCAAAAAGATCTGGCTTCAAAAAGCACTTCAAGTATGTCTTCCAGGATCTGTGATGCTCTCTCTCTCTCTTTCTCTCTATCTACCTCTGTTTTCTCTGCTTTCTGCTGTAATAACTTTATTCTTAAGCAAGCTCTCTTGTTGCAGTGGCTAATATGACCATCTGCAGATCTAAATTTATGTTTTTGTTCCAACCAGTATCCCCAGAAAAAAGAAATATCTCTTTTTTGATAGTTTGAGGAAAAGTCCTGGGTATGTACTTTGTTCAGCTCACCTTGGGTTATGTGCTCATGATTGAGATTCCACATTTTAACTGCTCTTAGGTGATAGAGATGAAGAGGGATAATAATATGGAGAAGGCTAATAATAATAATGATACTAATGATGGTGAAGATGTTTGCCATTTTTTGTGCCTTTCTTTTTTCGAAGATTTTCGATATGCATACATTATTTGAACCTAAAATAGCACTACCAATACATAGGCTAAAATTGTAACTACAGCAAGGATAAGAAAATGTTAATGAGAGTTGTGTAACTTGTCCCTAGTCACATAATTGATTTGAGTTATTTGCATTTAGTGGTGTTATTTCTGAGTTATTTCTACAAGTTTGACTGTGCTGTTAAGGAGGAATTTTGGGAAAGTTAGGAATGTGTGGATCAGAGCACCCTGAACAAATGGACTGCTACCCCCTGTTTCAAAGTGAGCACCCCCTAGTTTGTGATTTTTAGTATTAGATTTAATAAGTGCGTGTGTTAGATGAATATGAGACACAAACAGCCTTCATTTTTCCAGTAAAGGATTCATGATTCTTTTATGTATTTATTGATAGATTGATTGCTTATTTATTTGTTTTTCTGGTTGGATAGAATAACTTGGGCATTGCCAGATGACTAGCTGTCTTTCAAGAAAAACAAAGTGAAATTTTTTTTTTTGTACAAGCTGTACAAAAATATTTGTAAAGGATTAATAACCACGATAAATAAAGAACTTCTAAAAATCAGTAAGAAACCATATAACCATACAATAAATACATATAAATCAGGAGTGAAAAAGATGAATAAAAAATAGAAAACACAAAGGCCAATAAATATACAATGTTTCCTAAATGCAATAGTATTTAGGGAATTGAAAGTTAAACCTTTATGAAATACTATTTTATTTATGAAATACTTTATGAAATACTATTTTATATTTTTAAGTTTGGCAAATTTTTAAAATTTGTGAAAATATCAAGTGATGGTAAGAGAAGGTGGAGGAATGTTTACCAGAAGGAAAATTTAAAACTATACTAAAAATATTCAAAAAGCCTAATACCATAGAGCCATCAAAATAAGTAAAGTTTACATATACTAACATGGGCAAATGTCAAAAGCATAATGATGAGGGAAATAGAAACATATAGAAAAATATAAGACTTTAGAGAATACAAAATAATAACAATTATTATTTATAAATGCTTACATGCATGGTAAAATATGTAATATCCAAAAAAGTGATTAATATCAAACTTAGGGAAGTGGTTATATTTAGAGATGGAGAAAGATGAATGAAATTGATTTGGGATAAGTAAAGCTTCTCATTAAATTCCTAATATTTTTAAAAGATTAGAAGCAAACCAAAAAAAGTTGCATGTTTACAAGTAAAAATAAAAGCTGGGCATTCTATATATATTTTGTTGTATACTGAAATATTTTATTGTAAAGAAAAAGCTAGGTATCAATTTGTAGGTGGAGATTTGAAATCACCACCCTTGACAGCATAAGATAAAAAACAGATTTTATCATTTTAGTGTGGTGTGATGTGGGAATCAGAGCAAACCAGACTTTTCTGCACCTAAAGAATTCTGTCCCTCTCTTGAGAAATTAAGATCCCTTGGTTCTGGTTGCCATAGTCTTGGTATCCAGAGCCATCTGAGGATAAGATCATGACTTAATGGCTGTCTTCTAGCAATTATCATGCTGCTTGAGGTAATAGGCTCTGAAACAGGACCACCTGGATTAGAAACCCAAGCCTTCCTTTTCTTAGCTATGTATCCCTTTGCCAGTTACTTAACAGTTTTATGGCCCATCTCACATTGTTGTAAAATGGTAACACCGGTCAAAGTGTCTTTCTTCCTTGGATAAGCTCCTGGTCAACCTCCATCCGTGACTTTGACAACCTTCTTTATTTCCAGTTTTATGCAAGAATCCACTCACTCCCCAAATCAGAGAAAAGTAAGCCCACTTCCAACCCCTGGTTTAAAAACTGGTTATTCTAAATCAAGCTATGGTATTTCTCTAGGCCCTGTTATTCATCCATAGTGAGCCTATAGCCTAAGCAGACCAAATCATACTGAAGGAAAGCATTATACTTCATTGACCCTTGAACAGAGGCACAGATCCTCCAAGCAGTGGAAAATCCACATGTAACTTATAATCAGCCCTCCATATACTGCAGTTCCTTCATATCCACGGTTCCATATCGGCAGTTCAAACAACAATGTGCCGTGTAGTACTGCAGTATTTACTATTGAAAAAATCCATGTATAAGTGAACCTGTGCAATTCGAACCCATATTGTTCAAGGATCAACCATATACACTTGACTTCCTCCTTTCCTTCCTACATGGAGCCATTTGCCTTCAATTTCCATTGGTGATCACCTTCTACCATAAAAGAAACTAGACTGAAGTAAGATGAAGGGTTAACAAAGCAGAGCAGAGGGGCAGAAAGATTGTGAGTTTTTGATGATATAAGTAAGCCTCAGACAGAACTGCACCCAAAATCTGCCTTATCTCTGAAATTCCAATTATGGTGAGATATTAAATTTCTTTAATATTTAAACCAATTGACTTAGTGTTTTCTGTTACTTGCAGAAGAACACAATAACTGATACACTATCTCATATATTGAACTGAAAAAATAAATGAGAAAAAATTTTGAATGCACCCAGCAATGTGCTCAGCACATGGCTATTTTTAGCTAAAACAGGTTGGCCTTTAACCCTCCTTTGTCAACACATTTCTTCTGCATTTTAGGTAAGTAGCCTGTTCTTCATATAACCTTTGTCTTCTTCCTCAGTTTTAACTGTCACTATACATATTATGTTTTATAAACATTGTTATTGACATGCAGTTAGCTTGTATTTTGTAATTCAGTAGCTGAAATAGTACTGGACACAAAGAAAGCATTCAATATATATTTTTAAAGGAATGATCATATTTGCCTACATCTAGCTTACTAAGCCTCCTCCATGGAAATATTTTATTTATACATAGTATCCTATATTGGAAATAAAAGAAATGGATAATTAATTATATATTTACTGATACAAAAGCGTTTAAAAGCTAATATTTTATCATACAAACTTTGAATCTTTGTACAAGTTGGTTGTTCAATTCTGATATAGTCACACAATAAAACTTATCCTCAGAAGCCATAGCTTTATGAGAGGTTATTCTACCATTGTTAACTTTCCTTCTTTAATTTAAGATCAAAGTTAAACAGGACAATTAGATACTCAGAAATGTCTAAGGAAGAAGAATGTCCTGAATAAAAACAAAAACAAAACAAAACTTTATATATAAGCAGTATTTGGGAGGGTTAATAATAAAATATTAATTGTACCAGCTCTTAATGCTACTTCCTAGAAGGAGTTACAAGCCATCATTTAAGAAAGAAGGAAAAAATATGGTATATGCAACTAAAATATTGAAAATACTATCTTAATGATAGCAAGCACAAAAACACTTAGCATGTTCAGTCAAACACAAATGTTTAATCCCCCTGAGTTCTTTAAATCTCTGATCTCCTTTGGGAATGAAAGAACTTCAGGGCTCAATTTGTACTGGTAGCTTAATGATTAAACATGAAAAAGTCTTCGCCTATGCATCTGATTTTTATATGCCTTGTTTTACTGCAAATCCTATTAAAATAAACTCCGCTTTTAGTTGCTGTGAGTAATTGGATCCAGTACTTCAGAGTTGAAAAATGTTGCCTTCCAATTTTAATCTTTATTACTAAAAAGATGACACTAGAAAACAAGAGTGCTGTAAGTAATCTAGAAGATACAGTTGTTGAAATAAAGTGTAGAAATAGTCTACTCAGTTTGTAAATTGTGTCTGGCTATGTGTAAGGGACAACTCAAAACCATTTGCAACAGTACTTTTTTGTTTGGTATAAATAAAATGAATGCTGCACTTTTTCTATTTAATTTTCTGTCAGTAAAGTAACAAGACAGTTTTAGGCCCAGAATAAGGAATTTAATGCTGATCTTTGGGCTGTATGTTTTATATCCTAACAAATAGCCTGATTTAAACATAATTCTGTATGGTCTGTGTGGGTACTTGTGTGAAAGAAAGACTTACCTTGATTTTGCTCACTGTGTGCACCAATATTTGACATTTAGAAAGTTTTTTGTTTGTTTGTTTGTTTGTTTGTTTTTTTGCCAGAATCTTTGTGAAGGGGATAAAAACCTTTGTTTAAAATGACGGAACACATATTCTGCAAGGAGAAATATATGCTGATTCCTGTGTACCAAATTGTAGGTGATACACAGGTGGTTCTGATAGCAGATTCTAGTTCCTTCCATAAGAGAGCAGGGACCAGTCCCAGTGTGTGCAGGACAGTCCTTTACTTTCTCTCTGGTTTGGTATGTCTTCTGCATATTCATATTGCCCTTGTCCCGTTTAGTATTGTCTTTTCTAGAATAATCATTTCCTCCTGCCTCACCTTTCTTATTATATCTTTGTTTTTATTGTTTCCCTCATTTAAATAAATTTGTAAGCAATGAATCTCTCACAATTTCTCCTTGCTTTTAAGAACATGAGATCATCTTTTTTAAAAAATGTTACTTATTGTATATAATTCAAGCAGTATAGCAAAGTACAAAGAAGAAAATAAAGGACACCCCCGATCCCACCAAACAGAAATAACCATTATTAAATTTTTAACCATTATTAAATATTTAAACCATTTTAAAATTAAGATATAAGACAGATATGTCTTAATGCCTAATAAATTGATGGATGGATAAATAAAATAGATTAGTAGTTCTTAAAGTTTACTTTGCAATGCCGTGTGTATCTTCAGGGATCATTTTATGGAATAAAAAACCCCAAACCATTTTATTATAACACTGAGACAAAATGTGCCTTTTTTACTGTATGGTCTTTGAACTGATGATGCTAAAACAGGGATCAATGAAACTGTTTCCTCCTTTTCACAAATTAGGGCAGTGTCGCCAAACAGCATTTACAGTCATTGTATTCTTCATCACAATGCACTAGCAGTTAAAAACAAATCCAGCTTCACTTAAAAAATGTTCTTGAAAAAGGAGCATATTGAATATCCTCATTACCTCGAAGTAAAGCTTTTGTGTACTTATATGAGTTGTGCACTACACTAGCCCCATTTTCAATGGAATTTTTTTTTCTTAATCTAAAAGAATGACTGACAGACAAAATATGTGGAAATCTGCCTCTGTGAAACTTACAGCATCCTTGTCCTTGTAGATATATCTGATGAGGATGAAAGCAAAATTAATGTGATTTATTTTTATTTTGTGTAGGAAGATGTTAATATTAGGAACTATATAACTTAACAATATTTTCAAAATGATCAACACATTGTATTATAAAATTTTGCATTTTAGAGTTATTCAAAGTATAAGACAGACAAGTGGATTTTAATGTGACAGATTATGAAAAGTTCATTGATATGATTTCACATTGCAACTAGTCTTTGAGAAACTTCCTCTTGTTGAGTTTTAGTGTAGTATCAGATGTAATTATTTTTCTCATTTTTCCAACTACATATCTCTATGAGGTTGAAGTTTCTTTATCTACTTCAGATACACACAAAGATTGCAACAAATTCTTTGCAGAAGCTTTTATTTTTTAATCAGACATTATGGAGAATTATAAAAATGTAAGAAAATGCCACTCTTCTTACTAAATATTTTTTGTTTTGGAAAATAAAGTTATTTTTCATAAAAAATTTGTTAACATTTCAGGTTTTAATTTTACATAGGTTAAATAGATTACATATATTAAAAATATATATTTTTGAATGCTCAGGTTTGTTTTCCAATATGATAAATAACTATAGATAAAAGCCACATAAATAAAATATTTTTTGGTGTTCTCAATAATTTTTTAGTGGAAAGAGTTCCTGAGAACAAAATGTTTGAGAACCATTGGAATAAATAGGTATGCTAACATATTTTAAAAATAAGAAAGAGAGAAAGAAAAAGAAAGAAAGAGAGAGAAAGAAAAAGAAAGAAAGAAGGAAAAGAAGGAGCAAAATAATACTAGAAAGCGGGTAAATATTTTAATAAAATATTTAAATTTAATATTTTTCTGTTTTATCAAAGTCAAAAAAGGTGAATTAAATTGAATAAATTCCCAAAATTAAAAAAAGTTTCTGTATATAAGAAATATTTCCTAAAATTTACAAGGATAGATAGGAAATGAAATTGCAAAAAATGTTCAGAAGTTGAAGGAGTTTTTAAAAAAATGATTTCAATTTTAGATAATATTGGTAGATTTATGTTAGGAAAGAGGAGAATATTAGAATTCTTCACATCTTCCACCTACTGACCCACACATTTTTGGTTACATATGATTTTATTATTTACTGACAAGGTTTAAACATTCACAGTGTGTCCTGAAACCACAATTGTCACAGTTATTTCACTCACAAAGGGATTTGGTATTTACCAACACTGCTTCTCCATTCTCCATGAGCTTTTTAAAAATTTTTTTTCTCATTATCAGAACATTTCAAGAAAGTTGTAAAATAATCCTTAATTATTGTGGCTAAACCAATAGTTTCTGTGCTTCCCCCTCACCTGCTTGTGACTACTGTTGTTCTTTCACACTACTATTCATACTATACCAACTTTTTACATTGCAGCTAAATGTTCTTCTATTTGAATTTTGAACAACTTTTGTTTCATTTTCCAAAATTTATCTCTATTTATACCTCATATTTATATGTCTCCTCATTACATTAATTTCTCAAAAATATTCAGGGGTATTCCCTTTTATTACCACAAACATTTTATGTCAGTAATTTGAAATGTAGTTCCTCTAGATTTTTCTGATGTATATGTTAATTTTATTATGCTGATATCAATTTCCTTTTGTTTATTTTGCTTCACAATCTTCCCTTTTATTCCAGTTTTTTGGTTTGTTTGTAATGTGGTTTTTAAGTTATTGTTATATTGAATTATCTTAATGTTTCCAATTATATTACAAAACACTCATCAAAATATTTCTTCTTACTTTGGGTTATATTTTCATTTAAAATTAGTTATTTTGTGAATTTTTTTATGTTACGTATTTTCCTCCATCCTTTTCTTCTTTCTCTTTCTTTCTCCTCCTTTTCCCTCCCCTCTTTTCTCCAAATTCATCTTATTCTTGCTACATTTGCTTGGTCTTTTAGTTTGCTTGATTTATATAATTGTCATGTCATATCCTGTATCTTGCTTGTGGTTAAACTGAGAAGATACATCAACCAGAATCTATTTGGTTCCCTTAAATCTTTCTGAGACCAATTTCTCTACCTATGTCACTTTTCTACAGCCCGAATTGAAACTTTCTTGGAGGCCTAAGGTTCTTCTTTCTTTTCTGATATTATGTTAAATGTATCATTTGGTGTATTCTTCTAGTATGGCCTGTATCTCATATTTATAAGACAAAATATACAATTTCATAGAATTATGAATTGTTTCCCTTCATTGTGATACTCTATATCCTATGCTTCCATCAGTGAAAGTAAATTTAGGTTGTCACATCCCCTATTTTATCAGTCTCTTCTCCAATCTGGTCCTTCCCTTCTGCCCCAAGGTTACAGAAAGAAAACAATAAAGAATATTGATGGCTCATCATTTTCCATATTAGGGGCGTAATGAAAGCTTTCAGGATTTTTTTGACTCTGTATTCTCTGTTCTGGAGAGTGGAGTTTGGGTTGGGAGCTGAGCCTTGTCTCTGGAAACTAGAATATTCTGTTTTCTCTTGCTGTTGTCCTTGAAATGTTATGGCATGATGTTGCCGCATTCCTCTCTTGGATGCTGCTTCTGCTTTTTCTTTTTCCATTAGTGCTATTTTTAATTTATATTAGATGTTGGAGCAAGAAATATTTATGGCCTATTTTATTCTTCTAGCTTTTATAGAAATTTTCCTCTCAAACTTTGAATTAATAATTAATTTTTGAAAGCTTAACTTCAATATATGTAAAGTATAAATTCTGACTGACATCTTTTTTTTTTTTTTAAACTCTAGAAAAGACTTAGTTGTTGTCTCTCCAGTCAGAATGCTCCATGACTGTTGGACATTATGTCATTTGTTGAGTTGATGGTCTAGTGTCATCAATTTCATCTATAGGTAAATATTATGGGAGACTGGAGAAGGGCTAATTTCCAAACTTCTTTGGAAAGAGACTAGTCTTCTCCTCTAGTTTGGAATATAACCCCAAAGCAGATTTTTTCTGTTATCCTAGCACCTTGAGACATACCTTATAATATTAAGCATTTCCCACACAATAATAACACAGGATGTAACCATTTTATGTAAAAATGACTTTGTGGGTTTTACATGTACATGCACAATGACATGGATAATTAAGTAATTCTTTATATAATGCTTGCCTTTGGACCTACAATGCTCAGGTTTATTTACCAATAAAAATCAAATTCATGACATATTTTATACATTTACAACTCATTTTGTTGAGTGTTGACATCTTTTCAAGATCTAAGAAAATTTTTGGATGGAAAAACATATGGGTTACTCTCCTAAGGTTGAAAGTTAAAATCCTGTTCAATGTTTAAAATATAAACTGGCTTTTGAAGTAATGAAATTACTCTGAACAGATTTAATACACTTGTTCTTTTGAATGTAAGGGCATTATATATTTTGTGAAATAAATGTAGAATAAGTTTTAAAATAAATATACATGGTTCATTTACAATACTCCAGTGAAATACATGGGTGTTTCATGACATGTTTCACTGACAAAAAATAATCACGTAAATCTTCCACACACAGCTGCAATTTACTAAAATATGCAGTTTTCTGTTTTCCATTACTGTATACAGTATAAATTCTTCTGCTGGAAGACAGATTGTGACAAATTTGCAAACAGCATCTGTATTCATACATTTGAAACATTAATTTATCCAGCAATAAAAACTTTGATTTCCCAAAAGGAGAGTCATGTCCGAGAACTAATGCCTATTTTTGAGACTTAACTGAGTTTTCAATGTTAGTCATTTTCTGAGTTACATGCTCCCATGGAAAAATATACAACTTACCAGTGAGCATGGAGAGTTAAAAGGGTCACACAAAACATAAATCTGTATGCCTAGTTTATGTTTGTGTATAATTCATATAAATACATTTTTGACTACCTACAGTTTCCATTGTGGAAAATGCTTTTGTTAGCAATGATATCAAAGGAATAACAAGGAAAGCTCTATAATATATACACTAAATTAAATGCTTATGTACTACATTTTTTTAAAATGATAAATATGGCTCGGGGCATAATAGTGAAATCTTTTGAAAGTGAAGAATAAAGCCTATGTTTGTTGGCTGATCCTATGGTTTATTTCTAGATATATTATTTTCAAAAGAACTATATAAAAATTAAACAAAGTAGAGCTCTGTAGATGCAATTATAACTATTGAAGGTGCTTTAAAAAAATTCCTTGGAAACTTACCTATCATTCAACAAGAGCCACTTTCAAACTCCCAGCTTTATAAATAATGCCACAGCATATAATTTCAGCAATAAAGAAACAGTTCATTTAGAAAATTTCTATTTATTTTGTTTTCTTTCTGGTTTTTGTTTCTTCTTCCTCAGTATCAGTTATTTACATAGTTCACTCCTAAGACCTCCTTGAGGTTATTTGATTTCTTATCAACTTATTTTCATTCAATAACTGATTTACAAAGAAAAAAAGACATTTGACTGGGTTATTTACAGCAATTTTAAGAATACTTACTTACCAATATAATTTTCTCAGGAAACAACCACTCTCACTAAAACCTAAGTGAACCAACCTCTAACAGCTCCCCACAGTGTAACATACAAAGATCAACTTTATTCTGATTTTTTCTGTTTCTACTGTGACCTTGTAAGCATTGATCAAATCATATTTAAGTACATGTAAAAAATATTTTTTAAATGACATACTATGAGGTTTTAAAATTCAAACAGCTTTCTCAGCTATTTGAATAGAGACAATCTGAAATCTGCATCCATGCTGCTTTTTTAATTAAAATTTTACCCAAAGGAAAATAGTATTTAACAGTTAGTGAGCTTCTTCTCTCTAGAAATTGGGTAGTGAATTGTTTGCTCATACCATAAGGTGCTCCAGTGTCTTGGGCTTTTGCTTTACTGTTAGATTTTTTTTTTCCATTGCTGTTACACTTTTGACCTAATTTAATTGACAGAGGCAACAGCGTTCACATTGTTCTCTGATTGGCTACTTGAACAGGTAGTGATAAAAAAGGCAAGCTACAATGCTGGCTGGGACAATCATTTCAGTCACACTAAGTGGCAAAGAGGGAGTCTCACTCAGAGAGAGCCTGAAGAAACTTTACTTTGCAGGAAGGGAGTGACCCAAGAGAATTCTTCAAACTCCACGTTTACACATTTCTTTTCTTTTCTTTTCTTTTTTTTTTTTTTTTGCGGTACGCGAGCCTCTCACTGTTGTGGCCTCTCCCATTTTGGAGCACAGGCTCCAGATGTGCAGGCTCAGTGGTCATTGCTCACGGGCCCAACCACTCCGCGGCATGTGGGCTCTTCCCGGACTGGGGCACAAACCCATGTCCCCTGCATTGGCAGGAGGACTCTCAACCACTGCGCCACCAGGGAAACCCCCAACATTTCTATTTTTAATTAATTTCTTCTTTCAAGTCAATACACTTTCATTATATCATTGTCTCAGGACTGCTGTAGGAATAGAAAAATCTGAACTGCTTCACTGTTGGCATATGTGTTAGAGGTGTCTTGCTCTCACCTTTTATACTGGAGGTAAATGTAATATTAACATCTCATTTTAAGAATTTCTCACTCATTTCTCTTCATTGATTTCTACTTACTCTAAAAATCAAGGAATCAGGAGGGGTTTGTTTGTACTGGTTTAATTTTGGTTTTCTTTTTTCTTCCTTTCTTTCTTTAATATTCTTTTTGTTAGCCATAAAGAGAATTAGAAAATAAACTAACTTTTCCTGGTTCTTTATAAAATTCCAATTCATCACTTACAGTTACCTGAATTCAATGCATTGTTTAGTTATCTTAAGCTTCCTTAACTATGGGAACAACTTTCCATAATTTGCATTTCATCATTCTTTCAAGAAATAGAACATGAGAAAAATGTGTTCATTACAACATGAATGCACTTTATTATTTTAATGACGGAGGAAATTCTTATGAATGCATTGCTTAAATTAAGGTAGACTTACATACAGATTGAGTTAAGGGACTTGGGGGGCCCTTAGAAAGGTGATTTTTTTCCCAAACGCCTGCCCTAGACTTGGGTTATTTGCTGCATTGCCCTCAGAGCTGAGCAAGAGGTTACAGCATCTGGGATCCATGCATTAGAGGACTTTTCTCTGGCCTTTCTCTGGCTTTGCCATTCACTATAGAAGCAATAATTTAGAGGAGCCAAATGGTTGTATCTACTCAGTAGCAACCCAACCCCATCTGCACCATTCAAAGCACTTAGGACTCCAGAATTTCCTACCAAATGTCTCTGAGCCCATGTCCAGGGCAGGTATCAGCTACAACTTAGTCCTGTCTGCCGCACTCCAAGCACCTCTGAGCCCATGTCGAGGGCAGGTACAGACTTTTCCCCATGGGTCTACACTACAAAGGGAAGATTGTACCACACCATAAGGAGAAGCAAAGGGAAGTGACTGTGGCCAGAAACTATTGATAAAGGAGAGAGGAAGAGGGGTGTCAAGATCCCCTTTGATAGGTAACATTGTAACATGATCTATAACACGAAAATATTTAAACACTTAGTCAACTACCCTCCATTTATACACTTACCTAGATGAACTTTAAGGGAGAGCTGCCACAAAGTCTATTTTATTGTTTGTATTAAGTCAACTGCTCCAAATTGTGTCAAGATGATATAAAGGGGGAAAAAATCATCCTAGCATAAAATGGATTTGAGTTCAAATGTTTTCCTTACACCTCATAAATTCTGTATAAAAGGATGAAAAATCTGAGAAGTCCAGATAAGGAAATTCATATACATAGAAAGAACATCAGACGTTTCTAGGAGAGAAAGGGGAGTGACCACTAACGTTTACGGAGCTTTGAGGGGAGATGAGATATTCTAAAGTTAAATAGGGAGGAGCTTCAAGATGGCGGAAGAGCAAGACATGGAGATCACCTTCCCACACAGAAATACATCTACATGTGGAACAACTACAGAACACCTACTGAATACTGGCAGAAGACCTTAGACCTCCCAAAAGGCAAGAAACTCCCCACATACCTGGGTAGGGCTAAAGAAAAAAGAATAAACAGAGACAAAAAGATAGGGACGGGACCTGAAGAAGTGGGAGGGAGCTGTGAAGGAGGAAAGGTTTCCACACACTAGGAAGCCCCTTCATGGGTGGAGACTGTGGGTGGTGGAGGAGGGAAGCTTCAGAGCCATGGAGGTGAGCACACAACAGAGGTTCAGAGGGCAAAGCAGAGAGGTTCCTGCATGGAGGATAAGTGCTGACCAGGACTCACTGGCCCAAGAGGCTTGTCTGCTCCCCTACTGGGATGAATGGGGGCTGGGAGATGAGGCTCCAGGTTCATAGATCAGATCCCAGGAAGAGGACTGGGGTTGGCTGCATGAACACAGCATGAAGGGGGTTAGTGAGCCACAGTTAACTGGGAGGGAGTCCAGGATAAAGTCTGAAATGGCCGAAGAGGCAATAGAATTTTTCTTGCTTCTTTGTTTCCTGGTGCATGAGGAAAGAGGATTAAGAGTGCCGCTTAAAGGAGCTCCAGAAACGGGTGAAAGTGGCGGCTATCAGCGTGAACCCCAGAGACGAGCATGAGACACTAAGGCTGCTGCTGCAGCCACCAAGAAGCCTGTGTGCAAGCACAGGTCACTATCCACGCCTCCCCTGCCAGGAGCCTGTGCAGCCTACCACTGCCAGGGTCCCATGATTCAGGGACTTCCCCAGAAGAACACATGGGGCACCTCAGGTTGTTTCAACATCACTCCAGGCTCTGCCACTGCAGGGTCGCCCCTCACTCCATACCCCTCCCTCCCCCCAGCCTGAGTGAGCCAAAACCCCCGAATAAGCTGCTCCTTTAACTCCATCCTGTCTGACCAAAGAACAGATACCCTCAGGCGACCTACACACAGAGGCGGGGTCAAATTTAAAGCTGAACCCCAGGAGCTGTGCAAAAAAAGGAGTAAGAGAAATTTGTCCAGCAGCCTCAGGAGCAGAGGATTAAATCTCCAAAATCAACTTGATGTACCCCGCATCTGTGGAATACCTGAATAGACAATGAGTCATCCCAAATTGAGGAGGTGGAGTTTTGGAATAATGATATATATACTTTTTGCCCTTTTTCTCTTATTGTGAGTGTGTATGTGTATGGTTCTGTGTGTGATTTTGTCTGTATAGCTTTTCTTTCCCCATTTGTCCTAGTGTTTGGTCTGTCTGGTTTTTTTGTTTGTTTGTTTCTTGGGTTTGTTTTGAGTATAGTTTTTTAGAGCTTGTTATCATTAGTGAATTTGTTTTTTTGGTTTGATTGCTCTCTTCTTTCCTTCTTTTTTCTTCTTTTTTATTACTTAAAAATTTTTTTAAATAATTTTTTATTTAATAATTTTCTTAAATTTTATCTGATTCTTTCTTTCTTTATTTTTATTTTCCCTTTTATTCTTAGCCCTTGGATGACAGGATCTTGGTGCTCCAGCCAGGTATCAGGGCTGTGGCTCTGAGGTGGAAGAGCCAAGTTCACGACATTGGTCCACAAGACACCTTCTAGCTCCACACAATATCAAACAGCAAAACTCTCCCAGAAATATCCATCTCAACGTCAAGACCCAGCTCCACTCAATGACCAGTAAGCTACAGTGCTGGACACACATGCCAAACAGCAGGAAAGACAGGAACACAACCATACCCATTAGCAGAGAGGCTACCTAAAATCATAATAAGGCCACAGACACCCCAAAGCACACCATAAGATGAGGACCTGCCCACCAGAAAGACAAGATCCAGCCTCATCCACCAGAACACAGGCACTAGTCCCCTCCACCAGGAAACCTACACAACCCACTGAACCAATCTAAGCCACTGAGGCCACACTCGAAAAACATCAAGAACTACGAACCTGCAGCCTGCGAAAAGGAGACCCCAAACACAGTAAGTTAAGCAAAATGAGAAGACAGAGAAACACACAGAAAAAGAAGGAGCAAAGTAAAAACAGCCCAGACCTAAGAAATGAAAAAGAAACAGGCAGTCTACCAGAAAAAGAATTCAGATTAATGATAGTAAAGCTAATTCAAAATCTTGGAAATAGAATAGAGAAAATACAAGAAATGTTTAACAAGGACTCAGAAGAACTAAAGAGCAAACAAACAGTCATGAACAACATAATAAATGAAATTAAAAATTCTCTAGAAGGGATCAATAGCAGAATAACTGAGGCAGAAGTACGGATAAGTGACCTGGAAGATAAAATAGTGGAAATAACTACTGCAGAGCAGAATAAAGAAAAAAGAATGAAAAGAATGGAGGACTGTCTCAGAGACCTCTGGGACAATATTAAATGCACCAACATTCGAATTATAAGGGTCCCAGAAGAAGAAGAGAAAAAGAAAGGGACTGAGAAAATATTTGAAGAGATTATAGTTAAAAATTTCCCTAATATGGGGAATGAAATAGTTAATCAAGTCTAGGAAGCAAAGAGAGTCCTAAGGATAAATCCAAGAAGAAACATGCCAAGACACATATTAACCAAACTATCAAAAATTAAATACAATGAAAAAACATTAAAAACAGCAAGGGAAAACAACAAATAACACATAAGGGAATCCCCATAAGGTTAATAGATGATCTTTCAGCAGAAACCGCAAGCCACAAGAGAGTGCAGGACATATTTAAAGTGATGAAGGGGAAAAGTCTACAACCAAGACTACTCTACCCAGGAAGGATCTCATTCAGATTTGACAGAGAAATTCAAAATTTACAGAGAAGCAAAAGCTAAGAGAATTCAGCACCATCAAACCAGCTTGACAACAAATGCTAAAAGAACTTCTCTAGGCAGAAACACAAGAGAAGGAAAAGACCTACAATAACAAATCCAAAACAATTAAGAAATGGTAATAGGAACATACATATAATTACCTTAAGTGTAAATGGATTAAATGCTCCAACCAAAAGATGTTGACTGGCTGAAGGGATACAAAAACAAGACCCGTATATATGCTGTCTACAAGAGACCCACTTCAGACCTAGAGACACATATAGACTGAAAGTAAGGGGATGGAACAAGATATTACATGAAAATGGAAATCAAAAGAGAGCTGGAGTAGCAATTCTCATAGACAAAAGAGACTTTAAAACAAAGACTATTACAAGAGACAAAGAAGGACACTACCTAATGATCAAGGGACCAATCCAAGAAGGAGATATAACAATTGTAAATATTTATGCACCCAATATAGGGACACCTCAATACTCTGCCTCAATACTGTAAGGCAAATACTAAGAGCCATAAAAGGGGAAATTGACAGTAACACAATTATAGTAAGGGACTTTAACAACCCACTTTCACCAATGGTCATATCATGCAAAATGAAAATAAATAAGGAAACACAAGATTTAAATGATAGATTAAATAAGATCCACTTGATATATATAGGGTCTTCAATCCAAAAACAACAGAATGCCCTTTCTTCTAAAGGGTTCATAGAACATTCTCCAGGATAAATCATATTTTGGGTCACAAATCAAGAATTGGTAAATTTAAGAAAATGGAAATTGTATCACATATCTTTTCCAACAACAAAGCTATGAGACTAGATATAAATTACAGGAAGAAAATCTGTAAAATTACAAACACATCGAGGCTAACAATGCACTACTTAATAACCAAGAGATCACTGAAGAAATCAAAGAGGAAATCAAAAAATACCTAGAAACAAATGACAATGAAAACATGACAACCCAAAACCTATGGGTTGCAGCAAAAGCAGTTCTAAGAGGGAAGTTTATAGCAATACCATCCTACCATAAGAAGCATCTCAAATAAACAACCTAAACTTACACCTAAAGTAATTAGAGAAAGAAGAAAGAAACAAAAACAAACAACAACAACAAAAAAAACCCAAAGTTAGCAAAAGGAAAGAAATCATAAAGATCATATCTACAATAAATGAAAAAGAAATGAAGGAAACAATAACAAAGATCAATAAAACTAAAAGCTGGTTCTCTGAGAAGATAAACAAACTTGATAAACCATTAGCCAGACTCATCAATAAAAATAGGGAGAAGACTCAAATCAATAGATTTAGAAATGAAAAAGGAGAAGTAACAACTGACACTGCAGAAATACAAAGGATCATGAGAGAGTACTACAAGCAACTATATGCCAATAAAATGGAAAACCTGGAAGAAATGATCAAATTCTTAGAAATGCATACCTTGCGAGACTGAACCAGGAAGAAATAGAAAATATGAACAGACCAATCACAAGTACTGAAATTGAAACTGTGATTAAAAACTTTCCAACAAACAAAAGCCCAGGACCAGTTGGCTTCACAGGTGAATTCTATCAAACATTAGGGAAGAGCTATCACCTATCCTTCTCAAACTCTTCCAAAATATAGCAGAGAGAGGAACACTCCCAAACTCATTCTATGAGGCCACCATCACCCTGCTACCAAAAGCAGACAAAGATGTCACAAAGAAAGAAAACTACAAGCCAATATCACTGCAGATTATAGATGCAAAAATCCTCAACAACATACTAGCAAGCAGAATTTAACAGCACATTAAAAGTATCATACCCCATGATCAAGTGGGGTTAATCCCAGGAATGCAAGGATTCTTCAATATACACAAATCAATCAATGTGATACACCATGATAACAAATTGAAAGAGAAGAACCATATGATAATCTCAATAGATGCAGAGAAAGCTTTTGACAAAATTCAACACCCACTTATGATAAAAACCCTGCAGAAAGTTGGCATAGACGGAACTTACCTCAACATAATAAAGGCCATATATGACAAACCCACAGCCAACATCGTCCTCAATGGTGGAAAACTGAAACCATTTCCACTAAGATCAGGAAGAAGACAAGGTTGCCCCCTCTCACCACTATTATTCAACATAGTTTTAGACGTTTTAGCCACAGCAATGAGAGAAGAAAAAGAAATAAAAGGAATTCAAACTCAAAAAGAAGAAGTTAACCTGTCACTGTTTTCAGATGACATGATACTATACATAGAGAATCCTAAAGATGCTACCAGAAAACTACTAGAGCTAATCAATGAATCTGGTAAAGTAGTAGGATACAAAATTAATTCACAGAAATCTCTTGCATTCCTATACACTAATGCTGAAAAATCTGAAAGTGAAATTAATAAAACACTCCCATTACCTTTGCAACAAAAAGAATAAAATATCTAGTAGTAAACCTACCTAAGGAGACAAAAGACATGTGGGGGCTGGGAACTGAGGCTTAGGCTTCGGAGTTCAGATCCCAGGGCGAGGACTGGGGTTGGCTGTGTGAAAAAAGCCTGCAAGGTGTAGTGCACCACAGCTAGCTGGGAGAGAGTCCGGGAAAAAGTCTGGAATTGCCTAAGAGGCAAGAGATCATTGTTCGGAGAGCGCGAGGAGAGGGGATACAGCGTATTGTCTAAACAAACTCCAGAGATGGGAGTGACCATAGCTATCAGTGCAGACACCAGAGAAGGGCCTGAGATACTAAGTCTGCTACTGCAGTCACCAAGAATCCTGTGTGCAAGCACAGCTTACTCTCCACACCTCCCCTCCTGGGAGCCTGTGCAGCCCGCCACTGCCAGGATCCCTTGATCCAGGGAAAACTTCCCTGGGAGAACACACGGTTTGCCTCAGTCTGTTGCAACATCATGCTGGCTTCTGCTGCTGCAGGCTGGCCCCGCATTCCGTACCCCTCACTCCCTCTGGCATGAGTGAGCAAGAGCGCCCTGAGCAGCTGCTCCTTTAACACCATCCTGTCCGAGCAATAAAGAGACACCCACAGATGGCCTAAATGCAGAGGCGGGTCCAAATCCAAAGATGAACCCCAGGAGCTGTGCAAACAAAGAAGAGAAAGGGCAATCTCTTGCAGCAGCTGCAGGAGCAGCAGTTTAAATCTCCACGATCAACTTGATGTACACCACATCTGTGGAATACCTCAATAGACAACAAGTCATCCCAAAATTGAGGCGGTGGACTTTGGGAACAAAGATATGTATATATTTTTCCATATTCGTTTTTGTGAGTGTGTATGTGTATGCTTCTTTGTGTAATTTTGTCTGTATAGCTTTACTTTTACCATTTGTCTTAGGGTACTCTGCATTTTTTTTTTTTTTCTTAGTATAGCTTTTAGCACTTGCTATCTTTGGTGGATTTGCTTTTGTGGTTTGGTTGCTCTCTTCCTTTTTTTTCTTTTTTTATTACCTTTTAATTTTTAAAAATTATTTTCTTTGTTTTATTTTAATAACTTTATTTTATTTATTTATTTTCTTTCTATCTTTATGTTTTCTCCATTTTATTCTGAGCTGTGTGGCTGGCAGTGTCTTGGTGTTCCAGCTGGGTGTCAGACCTGTGCCTCTGAGGTGGGAGAGTTCAGGACACTGGTCCACCAGAGACCTCCCAGCTCCATGTGCTATCAAATGAAGAAAGCTCTCCCTGATATCTCCATTTAAATGCTAACTCCTAGCACCACTCAACATCCAAAAAGCTACAGTGCTGGACCACAATGTCAAACAACTACCAAGACAGGAACACAACACCACCCATTAGCAGAGAGCCTGACTAAAATCATAATAAGGACACAGACACACCAAAACACACCACTGGATGCGGTCCTGCCGACCAGAAAACCAAGATCTAGCATCATCCACCAGAACACAGGCACCAGTCCCTCAACCAGGAAGCCTACACAACCCAGTGAACAAATCTTACCCCCTAGGGGCAGACACCAAAAGCAACACAAACTACAAACCTGCAGCCTGTGAAAAGGAGACGCCAAGCACAGTAAGTTAAGGAAAATAAGAAGACAGAGAAACACACAGCAGATGAAGGAGAAGGTAAAAACCCACTAGACCTAACAAATGAAGAGGAAATAGGCAGTCTACCTGAAAAATAATTCAGACTAATGATAGTAAAGATGATCCAAAATCTTGGAAATAGAGTGGAGAAAATACAAGAAACGTTTAACAAGGACCTATAAGAACTAAAGAGAAAACAAACAATGATGAACAACAAAATAAATGAAATTAAAAATTCTCTAGAAGGAATCAATGGCAGAATAACTGAGGCAAAAGAAAGGGTAAGTGATGTGGAAGATAAAATAGTGGAAATAGATACTGCAGAGCAGAATGAAGAAAAAAAGAATGAAAAGAATTGAGGACAGTCTCAGAGACTGCTGGGACAATATTAAATGCACCAACATTCAAATTATAGGGGTCCAAGAAGAAGAAGAAAAAAAGAAAGTGCCTGAGAAAATATTTGAAGAGATTATATTTGAAAACTTCCCTAATATGGGAAAGGAAATTGTTAATCAAGTCCAGGAAGTGCAGAGAGTCCCATACAGGATAAATCCAAGGAGAAGCACTCCAAGATACATACTAATCAAACTATCAAAAATTAAACACAAAGAAAAAATATTAAAAGGGATAAACAACAAATAAAAAAGAAGGGAATCCGCATAAGGTTAACAGCTGATCTTTCAGCAGAAACTCTGCAAGCCAGAAGGGACTGTCAGGACATATTCAAAGAGGTGAAAGGGAATAACCTACAAACAAGATTGCTCTACCCAGCAAGGATCTCATTCATATTTGACAGAGAATTTAAAAACTTTACAGAGAAGCAAAAGCTAAGAGAATTCAGCACCACCAAACCAGTTTTACAACAAATACTAAAGGAACTTCTCTAGGCAGGAAACACAAGAAAAGGAAAAGACCTACAATAACAAACCCCCCAAAATTAAGAAAATGGATATAGGAACATACCTATCAATAATTATCTTAAATGTAAATGGATTCAATGCTCCAAGAACAAGACATACACTGGCTGAATAGATACCGAAATAAAACCCATATATATGCTGTCTACAAGAGACTAATTCAGGCCTATGGACACATACAGACTGAAAGTGAGGGTATGGAAAAAAATATTCCCTGCAAATGGAAATCAAAGGAAACATGGAATAGCAGTTCTCAAATCAGACAAAGTAGATTTCAAAATAAATACTATTAAAAGAGACAAAGGACACTACATAATGATCAAGGGATCAATCCAAGAAGGTATAACAATTGTAAATACTTATGCACCCAACATAGGAGAACCTCGATACATAAGACAAACACTAACAGCCACAAAATGGAAATCGACAGTAACACAATCATAGGAGGGGACTTTAACACCCCACTTTCACCAATGGACAGATCATCCATATTGAAACTAAATAAGGAAACACAAGCTTTAAATGATACATTAAACAAGATGGAGTTAATTGATATTTATAGGAAATCCCACTAGAAACAACAGAATACACTATCTTCTCAAGTGCTCATGGAACATTCTCCAGGATAAATCATACATTGGGTCAGAAATCAAGCCTTGGTAAATTTAAGAAAACTGAAACCCTACCAAGTATGTTTTCTGACCACATCGTTCTGAGACAAGATATCAATTACAGGAAAAATTCTGTGAAAAACAAAAACACATGGGGGTTAAAAAATATGTTACCTAATAACCAAGGCGTCACTGAAGAAATCAAAGAGGAAATTTAAAAAATACCTAGAAGTAAATGACAATGAAAACTCAATGACCCAATACCCTTGGGATGCAGCAAAAACAGTTCTAAGAGGGAAGTTTATAGCAATACAATCCTACATCCACAAACAAGAAACATCTCAAATAAACAACCTAACCTTACACCAAAAGCAATTAGAGAAAGAAGAACAACAACAACAAAAAAAAACCCAACGTTAGCAGAAGGAACGAAGTCATAAAGATCAGATCAGAAATATATGAAAAACAAATGAAGGAAACAATAGCAAAGATCAATAAAACTAGAAGATGGTTCTTTGAGAAGATAAACGAAGTTGATTAACCATTAGCCAGACTCATCAACAACAACAAAAAAGGGAGAAGACTCAAATCAATAGAATTAGAAATGAAAAAGGAGAAGTAACAAATGATGCTGCAGAAATACAAAGGATCATGAGAGATTACTACAAGCAACTATATGCCAATAAAAAGGATAAGCTGGAAGAAATGAACACAGTTTTAAATCGCACAATCTTCTGTGACTGAACCAGAAAGAAATAGAAAATATAAACAGACCAATTACAAGCACTGAAATTGAAACTGTGATTAAATATCTTTTACAAAACACAAGCTGGGCTTCCCTGGTGGCGCAGTGGTGGAGAGCCCACCTGCCGATGCAGGGGACATGGGTTCGTGCCCCGGGCTGGGAAGATCCCAAATGCCGCAGAGCAGCTGGGCCTGTAAGCCATGGTCGTTGAGCCTGTACGTCCAGAGCCTGTGCTCCAGAATGGGAGAGGTCACAACAGTGAGAGCCACGCATATCGCAAAAAAAAAAAAAAAAAAAAAAAAAAAAACAAACCCACAAACCTAGGACCTGATGGCTTCACAGGCAAATTCTATCAAACATTTAGAGAAGAGCTAACACCTATCTTTCTCAAACTCTTCCAAAATATAGCAGAGGGGAACACTCCCACACTCATTCTATGAGGCCACCATCACCCTGATACCAAATCTAGGCAAAGATGTCACAAAGAAACAGAAATAAAGACCAATAACACTGATGAACACAGATGCAAAAAGCCTCAACAAAATACTAGCAAACAGAATCCAACAGCACATTAAAAGGATTTACACCATGATGAAGTGGGGTTTATCCCAGGAATTCAAGATTCTTCAATATATGCAAATCAAACTATGTGAGAAACCTTATTAACAAATTGAAGGGGAAAAACCATATGATCATCTCAATAGATGCAGAAAAAGCTGTTGACAAAACTCACCACCGAATTATGATAAAAACCCTCCAGAAATTATGCATAGAGGGAACGTATCTCAACATATTAAAGGTCATATATAACAAACCCACAGCCAACATCGATCTCAATGGTGAAAAACTGAAACCATCTCCTGTAAGATCAGGAACAGGACAACGATGTCCTCACTCAACACTATTATTCAACATAGTTTTGGAAGTTATAGCCACAGAAATCAGAGAAGAAAAAGAAATAAAAGGAATTCCGCTCAGAAAAGAAGAAGTAAAACTGTCACTGTTTGCAGATGACAAAACTCAGAGAATCCTAAAGATGCTATCAGAAAATTACTAGAGCTAATCAATGAATGCGGTAAAGTAGCAGGATACCTAATTAATGCACAGAAATCTCTTGCATTCCTATACACTAATGATGAAAAATCTGAAAATGAAATTAAAGAAACACTCCCATTTACCACTGCAACAACAAGAATAAAATACCTAGGCAAAAACTTACCTATGGCGACAAAAGGCCTGTATTCAGAAAACAATAAGACACTGCTGAAAGAAATTAAAGATGATACAAACAGATGGAGAGATGTAGCATGTTCTTAGATTGGAAGAATCAACATTGTGAAAATGTGAAAAAATGTGAAAAAGTACTACCCAAAGAAATCTACAGATGCAATGCAATCCCTAACAAACTACCAATGTCACTTTGCACAGAACTAGAACAAAAAAAAATTCACAATTTGTATGGAAACACAATAGACCCTGAATAACCACAGCAATCTTGAGAAAGAAAAACGGAGCTGGAGGCTTCAGGCTCCCTGACTTCAGACTATACAGCAAGGCTACAGAAATCAAGACAGTATAGTACTGGCACAAAAACAGAAATATAGATCCATGGAACAGGATAGAAAGCCCATAGGTAGGGCTTCCCTGGTGGCGCAGTGGTTGAGAGTCTGCCTGCCAATGCAGGGGACACAGGTTTGTGTCCCGGTCAGGGAAGATCCCACATGCCACAGAGCAGCCGGGCCCATGAGCCATGGCCGCTGAGTCTGCACATCTGAAGCCTGTGTTCTGCAACAGGAGAGGCCACAACAGTGAGAGGCCCACATACTGAAAAAAAAAAAAAAAAAAAGAAAAAGAAAGAAAGCCCAGAGGTAAACCCACACACTTACATTCACCTTATTTTTGATAAAGGAGGGAAGAATGTACAGTGGAGAAAAGACAACCTCTTCAATAAGTGGTTCTGGGAGAACTGGACAGCTCAATGTAAAAGAATGAAATTAGAACACTCCCTAACACCATGCACAAAAATAAACTCAAAATGGATTAAAGACCTAAATGTAAGGACAGACACTATCAAACTCTTAGAGGGAAATATAGGCAGAACACTCTATGACATAAATCACAGCAAGATCCTTTTGGACCCACCTCCTAGAGAAATGGAAATAAAAACAAAGATAAACAAATGGGACCTAATGAAACTTAAAAGCTTTTGTACAGCAAAGGAAAACATGAACAAGACAATAAGACAACCTTCAGAATGGGAGAAAATATTTGCAGTTGAAGTAACTGACAAAGGATTAATCTCCAAAATTTACAAGCAGCTCATGCAGCTCAATAATAAAACAAACAACCCAATCCCAAAATGGGTCAAAGACCTAAATAGACATTTCTCCAAAAAAAAATACAGATTGCCAACAAACACATGAAAGGATGCTCAACATCACTAATCATTAGAGAATTGCAAATCAAAACTACAATGAGGTATCACCTCACACAAGTCAGAATGGCCTTCAAAAAATCTACAAACAATAAATGTTGGAGATGATGTGGAGAAAAGGGAATGCTTTTGCACTGTTGGTGGAAATGTAAATTGATACAGCCACTATGGAGAACAGTATGGAGGTTCCTTAAAAACATAAAAATAGAACTACCATATGAGCCAGCATTCTCACTACTGGGCATATACCCTGAGAAAACCATAATTCAAGAAAACTCGTGTACCACAATGTTCTTTGCACCTCTATTATGATAGCCAGGACATGGAAGCAACCTAAGTGTCCTTCAACAGATGAATGGATAAAGAAGATGTGGCACATATATACAATGGAATATCACTCAGCCATAAAAAGAAACGAAACTGAGTTATTTGTAGTGAGGTGGATGGACCTAGAGTCTGTCATACAGAGTGCAATAAGTCAGAAAAGGGAAAACAAATACTGTATGCTAACATATATATACAGAATCTAAAAGAAAATATGGTTATGAAGAACCTAGGTGCTGGAGAGGAATAAAGATGTTGACGTAGAGAATGGACTTGAGGACATGGGGAGGGGGACGTGTAAGATGGGACAAAGTGAGAGAGTGGCATATGTAATGTAAAAAGTAAATGTAAAATAGATAGCTAGTGGGAAGCATCCGTATAGCACAGGGAGATCAGCTTGACGTTTTTTGACCACCTAGAGGGGTGGCATATGGAGTGTGCAAGGGAGATGCAAGAGGGAGGAGATATTGGGATATAAGTAAATGTATAGCTGATTCACTATGTTATAAAGCAGAAACTAACACACCACTGTAAAGCAGTTATACTCCAATAAAGATGTAAAAAAAAAAAAAAAGATGGGTGAAATTAGCAATATCTGCATCTCTTGTTATTTCTTAAATCCAACCATAAACAATTTGTTTTGACAACTCTAGGCTGGGATTATGGCATTTTGGATGAGGTCTGATTATAGCTTAAAATAGACTCATGTATTGAAAAATCCAAAGAAGAATAATAAACAATTGAAATTTTGTGAAAAAATAATTTTTATGGCATACAGTATTACAGTCAATAATACAGTATTGAAAACAATGTTATATATTTTTTTAAATGGAAATGTTATATTTTTAAAAAAAAACAGCTTTGATCATAGGCTCATACACAGTTTCTCCAAATAAAAGAGAGAAAGGCATTCTACAAGGTAACATAAGTGTTTGATAACAAAGTAATAAAACAATAATAAAACTAACCCTTTATTAATTTTATGTTAAATATAGCTCCCCTTTTGTCTATGTAAGGATAGGCTACCCACTTCAATGGAAGTCTTGCACACAATATTCTACACATATATATTTTTATATTTATTGAAAAACATCCATGTATAAATGGACCTATGCAGTTCAAATCTATGTTGTTCAAGGGTCAACTGTACATACTGCTTAAGAGTTCTGTTGTAGGTTGGTTTCCCCTAGAAACAGTCTCTAAGACAGAGATTAAAGTGCATTCAGGGAGTGCCTTTGGAATCACCACCTATGGATAGGCCAGGAAGGAAGCAGGATTTGTCAGAGAAGTAAACTGAGCTTGATGTATTCCTAATGATGAGTTAGCCGAACTTATATGTTGACTTCAACCTTATAGGCAGCTTGAACTTGGTATGGCCCTTCAGAGTTTTCCTAAGTTGGGGGAAAGAAGGGAGGCATCTATGTTGATCAGGCACTGGATACCACTGTCCCATGAAAACAGGTATGACTTCGGATAAGGGAGATTTATTCAGGTGAGGCAGTCCTCAAAGTAGGCTGAATCTGAGAGCCATTTTCTGTTAATACTAATAGCAGTTGAGGACTAATAACTTTATTCCTGAAAGGGGATCTGGGCAGCACATCAGAATCTACCATGTTCTCTTAACCAGTATTTCTTTTGTTAATGATAGCATAGACATGATTCAATGAAAGAATATAAGTCCAAAGGAATGAATATATTATCGTTGTGAATTGAATGCAATAATTTTTGTTGGAGATTAATGGAGGATATACTTAGTATGTACTATTGGATCTTGGCTTTAGGGTTATAAAATCTGGAAGAGGAAGTTGGATTTGATAAAAGTAAGCAATATAGTGGTCCTTGTGCTTTCATGATTGGATTATTACAACAGTGGAATATTGGTTAAGTTGAAGAACAGAAGACTGGAAGTCAGGAGATCAAATAAATGACTCTAACAGTAACAGGTTTTAGTAAATGTAGGTATGGACTTGTTAATATTGATGATAAAAACAGAAAATACATATATGAGAAATATTTTAACAATAAAAAAGGACAACAGCTAGGCATAGCAAGAAGAGAGAAACAATGATTTGGATTTTGTTGTTACATTAATAGGAAGACTTAAAAGATATTGGCACCACTGAAAAGACATTTGTATTTTTATAGACTTTCACACTAAAAAATGAAATTCTAATATTGAAAATTGCATTATCAGGGGGATGGAAATTTTGGATATATTAAACCAAGGGATTTTTAAATAGCATAATATAGATAGACTTCTACAACAATTATGTATGGATGGCATTCCAATAAATTTATTTTACAGTGTGTTTAGGACAGGCAACACCAGGGTTGATTGCTTTTAGAGGAAAAGACACCAGTAGATATTAATAACCCATGGCTTAGCTGTGTTGCATCAGAAGTTGATTATGCAAGGCTCAGTAGCTGCCAGGAAAAAGATTATATCCACAGACCCACTGCTTCTTTTCCTGTATTATAAGACAGGTCCACTAGGATCTGAATGAGTAAATGATAACAGGCTATGTAAGTAGCTGATACATTTGGGATTTTTCCAGAATCTTCAGTGAGGATTAGGAGATATTGTTCTCTTAACGACCACATAGTAAACTATCAAAACAGCACTGGGGCCTCCCTGGTGGCGCAGTGGTTGAGAGTCCGCCTGCCGATGCAGGGGACGTGCGTTCGTGCCCCGGTCTGGGAAGATCCCACATGCCGCGGAGCGGCTGGGCCCGTAAGCCATGGCCGCTGAGCCTGCGCGTCCGGAGCCTGTGCTCCGCAACAGGAGACGCCACAACAGTGAGAGGCCCACGTACAGCAACAAAAAAAAAAAAAAAAAAACAGCACTGTCTACACAGTCAGAAGGAAAGCGACTGTCCACATAGAAATATATTTATTTCACAGAGTGAATTTAAATTGAAATTTCTACCAAGGTTCAATCTATTTTTTGCAGTTATTTTTTAAATAACACCATTATTGAGATAAACTTCAAATACAAGTTACTCTTTTAACCATTCAACTTAATGGTTTTATTATTATTCATAAGATTGTTCAATAATCAGCAGTATTTAACTTTATTATTATTATTATTATCAGGTTTATGGTATTTATTATTTACTTATTTTGGAATTGATATTTGAGTGACATTTTTAAATTTATGTAAACTATCTGGTTTGGATAAGTACATTCATTTCAAGATAATTTACTTTATCAATAAAATTCAGCAAGAAAAGTCTTAAAATAAACAATGATCTATAAAAAGAGCAATATTTCACCTGTTATTCTTCATGTATTAAAAATACTAGCATAAACAAATTTCCCAGAATTTTCTAATGATCTTTCAATAACTGAAAACTATTCAGTACTTGAGCACTTATTTTTATAAGATTATATATTTTATTTATTTATTTATTTATTTTTTGGACTGTTTAGGTATTTTTTTAACATCTTTATTGGAGTATAATTGCTTTACAAGGGTGTGTTAGTTTCTGCTTTATAACAAAGTGAATCAGCTATACATATACATACATGCCCATATCTCTTCCTTCTTGCATCTCCTTCCCTCCCACCCTCCCTATCCCACCCCTCTAGGTGGTCACAAAGCACAGAGCTGATCTCCCTGTGCTATGCAGCTCCTTCCCACTAGCTATCTATTTTATATTTGGTAGTGTATATATGTCCATGCCACTCTCTCATTTATCCCAGCTTACCCTTCCCCCCTCCTTATGCTCAAGTCCATTCTCTAGTAGGTCTGTGTCTTTATTCCTGTCTTGTTCCTAGGCACTCATGACCTTTTTTTTTTTTTCTTAGATTCTATATATATGTGTTAGCATACGGTATTTGTTTTTCTCTTTCTGACTTACTTCTATCTGTATGACAGAATCTAGGTCCATCCACCTCACTACAAATAACTCTATTTCGTTTCTTTTTAATGGCTGAGTAATATTCCATTGCATATATGTGCCACATCTTCTTTATCCATTCATCTGCTGATGGACACTTAGGTTGCTTCCATGTCCTGGCTATTGTAAACAGAGCTGCAATGAACATTGTAGTTCATGACTATTTTTGAATTATGTTTTTTTCATGGTTTATGCCCACTAAAGAGATTGCTGGGTCGTATGGTAGTTCTATGTTTAGTTATTTAAGGAAACCCCAAACTGTTCTCCATAGTGTCTGTATCAATTTACATTCCCACCAACAGTGCAAGAGGGTTCCCTTTTCTCCACACCATCTCCAGCATTTATTGTTTGTAGATTTTTTGATGAGGGCCCTTCTGACCAGTGTTAGATGATACCTCATTGTAGTTATTTTATTTTATTTTTTTTATGGTACGCAGGCCTCTCACTACTGTGTTCTCTCTCATTGCAGAGCACAGGCTCTGGACGCGCAAGCTCAGCAGCCATGGCTCATGGGCCTAGCCGCTCCATGGCATGTGGGATCTTCCTGGACCGGGGCACGAACCCGTGTCCTCTGCATCAGCAGGTGGACTCTCAACCACTGCGCCACCAGGGAAGCCCCTCATTGTGGTTTTGAGTTGCAATTCTCTAATGATTAATGATGTTGAGCATTCTTTCATGTGTTTGTTGGCAATCTGTATATCTTCCTTGGAGAAATGTCTATTTACATCTTCTACCCATTTTTGGATTGGGTTATTTGTTTCTTTGATATTGAGCTGCATGTTTTGCTTGTAAATTTTGGAGACTAATCCTTTGTCAGTTCCTTTATTTGAAAATATTTTCTCCCATTTTGAGGGTTGTCTTTTTGTCTTGTTTATGGTTTCCTCTGCTGTGCAAAAGCTTTTAAATTTCATTAGGTCCCGTTTGTTTATTTTTGTTTATATTTCCATTTCTCTAGGAGGTGGGTCAAAAAGGATCTTAATGTGATTTATGTAATAGAGTGTTCTGCCTATGTTTTCCTCTAAGAGTTAGATAGTGTCTGGCCTTACATTTAGATGTTTAATCCATTTTGAGCTTATTTTTGTGTATGATGTTAGGGAGTGTCCTTATTTCATTCTTTTACATGTAGTTGTCCACCATTCCCAGCACAAATTATGGAAGAGGCTGTCTTTTCTCCACTGTATATTCTTGCCTCCTTTATCAAAGATAAGGTGACCATATGTGCGTGGGTTTATCTCTGGTTTTTCTATCCTGTTCCATTGATCTATATTTCTGTTTCTGTGCCAGTACCATACTGACTTGATTACTGTAACATTATAGTATACTCTGAAGTCCAGGAGCCTGATTCCTCCAGCTCCTTTTTTCTTTCTCAAGATTGCTTTGGCTATTCAGGGTCTTTTGTGTTTCCATACAAATTGTGAAATTTTTTTTCTAGCTCTGTGAAAATGCCACTGGTACTTTGATAGGGGTTGCATTGAGTCTGTAGATTGCTTTGTGTAGTGTGGTCATTTTCACAATGTTGATTTTTCCAATCCAAGAACATGGTATGTCTCTCCATTTCTTTGTATCATCTTTAATTGCTTTCACCAGTGTCTTATAATTTTCTGCATACAGGTCTTTTGTCTACTTAGGTAGGTTTATTCCTAGGTATTTTATTCTTTTTGTTGCAATGATAGTGTTTTATTAATTTCACTTTCAGATTTTTCATCATTAGTGTATAGGAATGCAAGAGATTTCTGTGCATTGATTTTGTATCCTGCTACTTGACCAGATTCATTGATTAGCTCTAGTAGTTTTTTGGTAGCATCTTTAGTATTCTCTATATATAGTACCATATCATCTGAATACAGTGAAATGTTTACTTCTTCTTTTCCAGTTTGTATTCCTTTTATTTCTTTTTCTTCTCTCATTGCTGTGGCTAAAACGACTAAAACTATGTTGAATAATAGTGGTGAGAGTGGGCAACCTTGTCTTCTTCCTGATCTTAGTGGAAATGGTTTCAGTTTTCAACCATTGAGGATGATTTTGGCTCTGGATTTGTCATATATGGCCTTTATTATGTTGAGGTAAGTTCTGTCTATGCCTATGTTCTGCAGGGTTTTTATCATAAGTGGGTGTTGAATTTTGTCAAAAGCTTTCCCTGAAACTATTGATATGATCATATGGTTTTTCTCCTTGTTTTTTAATATGGTTTATCACATTGATTGATTTGTGTATATTGAAGAATCCTTGAATTCCTGGGATAAACCCCACTTGATCATGGTGTATGATCCTTTTAATGTGCTGTTGTATCCTGCTTGCTAATATTTTGTTGAAGATTTTTGCATCTATGTTCATCAGTGATATTGGCCTGTAGTTTTCTTTCTTTGTGACATCTTTGTCTGCTTTTGGTAGCAGGGTGATGGTGGCCTCATAGAATGAGTTTGGGAGTGTTCCTCTCTCTGCTATATTTTGGAAGAATTTGAGAAGGATAGGTGTTAGCTCTTCCTTAATGTTTGATAGAATTCACCTGTGAAGCCATCTGGTCCTGGGCTTTTGTTTGTTGGAAGGTTTTTAATTACAGTTTCAATTTCAGTGCTTGTGATTGGTCTGTTCATATTTTCTATTTCTTCCTGGTTCAGTCTCGCAAGGTGTGCATTTCTAAGAATTTGATCATTTCTTCCAGGTTTTCCATTTTATTGGCATATATTTGCTTGTAGTACTCTCTCATGATCCTTTGTATTTCTGCAGTGTCAGTTGTTGCTTCTCCTTTTTCATTTCTAATTCTATTGATTTGAGTCTTCTCCCTATTTTTCTTGATGAGTCTGGCTAATGGTTTATCATTTTTTTTATCTTCTCAAAGAACCAGCTTTTAGTTTTATTGATCTTTGCTATTGTTTCCTTCAATTCTTTTTCATTTATTACTGATATGATCTTTATGATTTCTTTCCTTTTGCTAACTTTGGGGTTTTTTTGTTCTTCTTTCTCTAATTTCTTTAGGTGTAAATTTAGATTGTTTATTTGAGATTTTTCTTGTTTCTTATGGTAACATTGTATTGCTATAAACTTTCCTCTTAGAAATGTTTTTTCTGCAACCCGTAGGGTTTGGGTTTTTGTGTTTTCATTGTCATTTGTGTCTAGGTATTTTTTTTTATTTTCCCTTTGACTTCTTCAGCAATCTCTTAATTATTGAGTAGTGTATTGTTAACCTCCATGTGACTCTATTTTTTACAGATTATTTTCTTGTAATTTGTATCTAGTCTCATAGCTTTGTGATTGGAAAAGATATGTGATACAATTTCCATTTTCTTAAATTTACCAATTCTTGATTTGTGACCCAAAATATGATTTATCCTGGAGAATGTTCTATGAACCCTTTAGAAGAAAGGGCATTCTGTTGTTTTTGGATTGAAGACCCTATATATATCAAGTGGATCTTATTTAATCTATCATTTAAATCTTGTGTTTCCTTATTTATTTTCATTTTGAGTAATCTGACAATTGATGAAAGTGGCGTGTTAAAGTCCCTTTCTATGACTGTGTTACTGTCAATTTCCCCTTTTATGGCTGTTAGTATTTGCCTTACAGTATTGAGGCAGAGTATTGAGGTGTTCCTATATTGGGTGCATAAATATTTACAATTGTTATATCTTCTTCTTGGATTGGTCCCTTGATCATTAGGTAGTGTCCTTCTTTGTCTCTTGTAATAGTCTTTGTTTTAAAGTCTCTTTTGTCTATGAGAATTGCTACTCCAGCTCTCTTTTGATTTCCATTTTCATGTAATATCTTGTTCCATCCCCTTACTTTCAGTCTATATGTGTCTCTAGGTCTGAAGTGGGTCTCTTGTAGACAGCATATATATGGGTCTTCTTTTTGTATCCATTCAGCAAATCTGTGTCTTTTAGTGGGAGCATTTAGTCCATTTACATGTAAGGTTATTACTGATATGTATGTTCCTATTACCATCTCTTAATTGTTTTGGGTTTGTTATTGTAGGTCTTTTCCTTCTCTTATGTTTCCTTCCTAGAGAAGTTCCTTTAGCATTTGTTGTAAAGCTTGTTTGATGGTGCTGAATTCTCTTAGCTTTTGCTTCTCTGTAAAGTTTTGAATTTATCTGTCAAATCTGAATGAGATCCTTGCTGGGTAGAGTAATCTTGGTTGTAGGTTTTTCCCCTTCATCACTTTAAATATGTCCTGCACTCTCTTCTGGCTTGCAGAGTTTCTGCTGAATGATCAACTGTTAACCTATGGGGATTCCCTTATGTGTTATTTGTCCCTTGCTGCTTTTAATAGTTTTTCATTGTATTTAATTTTTGATAGTTTGGTTAATATGTGTCTTGGCGTGTTTCTCCTTGGATTTATCCTTAGGACTCTCTTTGCTTCCTGGACTTGATTAACTATTTTGTTCCCCATATTAGGGAAGTTTTCAACTATAACCTCTTCAAATATTCTCTCAGTCCTTTTCTTATTCTCTTCTTCTTCTGGGACCCCTATAATTCAAATGTTGTTGTGTTTAACATCCCAGAGGTCTCTGAGACAGTCCTCCATTCTTTTCATTCTTTTTTCTTTATTCTTTTCTGCAGTAGTTATTTCCACTATTTTATCTTCCAGGTCACTTATCCATTCTTCTGCCTCAGTTATTATGCTACTGATCCCTTCTAGAGAATTTTAATTTCATTTATTGTGCTGTTCATCGCTGTTTGTTTCCTCTTTAGTTCTTCCAGGTCCTTGTTAAACATTTCTTTTATTTTCTCTATTCTATTTCCAAGATTTTAGATCATCTTTACTATCATTAATCTGAATTCTTTTTCAGGTAGACTGCCTATTTCCTCTTCATTTGTTAGGTCTGGGGAGTTTTTACTTTGCTGTTTCATCTGCTGTGTGTTTCTCTGTGTTCTCATTTTGCTTAAATTACTGTGTTTGGGGTCTCCATTTTGCAGGCTGCAGATTCGTAGTTCCTGATGTTTTTGGTGTCAGGCCTCACTGGCTTAGATTGGTTCAGTGGGTTTTGTAGGTTTTCTGGTAGAGGGGACTAGTGCCTGTGTTCTGGTGGATGAAGCTGGATCTTGTCTCTCTGGTGGGCAGGTTCTCATCTGGTGGTGTGCTTTGGGATGACTGTGGCCTTATTATGATTTTAGGCAGCCTCTCTGCTAATGGGTGGGTTTGTGTTCCTCTCTTGCTAGCTGTTTGGCATGCGTGTCCAGCACTGTATCTTGCTAGTCGTTAAGTGGAGCTGGGTCTTGGAATTGAGATGGATATCTCTGGGAGATATTCACCATTTGATATTACGTGGAACTGGCAGGTTTCTTGTGGACGTTTGTCCTGAACTTGTCTCTCTCACCTCAGAGTATCAGCCCTGATGCCTGGCTGCAGCACCAAGATCCTGTCATCCACACGGCTCAGAATAAAAGAGAAGATAAGAAGAAAGAAAGAAAAAATCAGATAATATAAAAAATAATTTTTAAATAAAAATAATCATTAAAAAATATTTAATGTAATACAAAAAAGAAAGAAAGAAGGAAAGAAGAGAGCATCCAAACCAAAAAAACAAATCCACCAATGATAACAAGCTCTAAAAACTATACTGAAAATAAACCCAAGAAACAAAAAAACGGACAGACTGAACACTAGGAAAAAGGAGGAAAGCAAAGCTATACAGACAAAATCACACACAGAAGCATACACATACCCACTAACAAAAAGAGAAAAAGGGCAAAAAGTATATATATCATTGTTCCAAAACTCCACTTCCTCAATTTGGGATGATTCATTGTCTATTCAGGTATTCCACAGATGTGGGATACATCAAGTTGATTTTGGAGATTTAATCCACTGCTCCTGAGGCTGCTGGACAAATTTCCCTTTCTCTTCTTTGTTTGCATAGCTCCTGGGGTTCAGCTTTGGATTTGACCCCGCCATTGCATGTAGGTCGCCTGAGGGTATCTGTTCTTTGGTCAGACAGGACGGAGTTAAAGGAGCAGCTTATTCGGGGCTCTGGCTCACTCAGGCCAGGGGGAGGGAGGGGCACAGAGTGAGGGGCAAGCCTGCAGTGGCAGAGATTGGAGTGACGTTGCAACAACCTGAGGTGTCCCATGTGTTCTTCTGGGGAAGTTGTTCTGCTTCTGGGGAAGCAGCAGCCTTAGAGTCTCATGCTAGTCTCTGGGGTTCACACTGATAGCCGTGGCTCACACCGTCTCTGGAGCTCATTTAAGTGACACTCTTAATCCCCTCTCCTCACGCACCACCAAACAAAGAGGCAAGAAAAATTCTATTGTCTCTTCGGCCATTTCAGACTTTATCCTGGACTCCCTCCCAGCTAGCGGTGGCTCACTAGCCCCCTTCATGCAGTGTTCATGCAGCCAAACCCGCCCTCTTCTTGGGATCCAATCTATGAAGCCAGAGCCTCAGCTCCTAGCCCCCATCCCTCCCGATGGGTGAGCTGACAACCCTCTCGGCTGCTGAGTGCCGGTCCTCACTGATCCTCTGTGCAGAAATCTCTCTGCTTTGCCCTCTGCATCCTTGTGGCTGAGCTCTCCTCCATGGCTCTGAATCTTTCCCCCTCCACCACCCACTGTCTCCACCCAAGAATGTCCTTCCTAGTGTGTGGAAACCATTCATCCTTCACAGCTTCCTTCCACTGGTGTAGTTCCCATCCCTATTCCTTTGTCTCTGTTTTTTTCTTTTTTCTTTTGCCCTACCCAGGTACGTGGGGAGTTTCTTCCCTTTTGGGAGGTCTGAGGTCTTCTGCCAGCATTCAGTAGGTGTTCTATAGGAGTTATTCCACATGTAGATGTATTTCTGTTGTATTTGTAGGGAAGAAGGAGATCTCCCTGTCTTACTCCTCCACCATCTTGAAGGTCTCCCTCATAAAAATTTTATAAAGATTCTTTCATTAGTGTACAAACTAAGCTAACATGAGGCAATTGTATCAATTACACTAGGCGAGGGGAGGCCTGCAAGGGGGAAGTGGAGTAAGACATGGAGATCACCTTCTTCCCCACAAATACGTTAGTAATACATCTGCACTTGGAACAACTCCTACAGAACACCTACTGAATGCTGGCAGAAGACCTCAGACCTCCCAAAAGGAAAGAAACTCCACACGTTTCTGGGTAGGACAAAAGAAAAAAGAAAAACAGACAAAAGTATAGGGATGGGACCTGCACCAGTGGGAAGGAGTTGTGAAGGAGGAAAAGTTTCCACACACTATGACATTCCTTCACTGGCAGAAACGGGGGTTGGCATGGGGGAAGCTCTGGAGACATGGAGGAGAGTGCAACCACAGGGCTGCAGAGGGCCAAGAGGAGAGATTCCCGCACAGAGGATCTGTGCCGACCAGCACTCACCAGCCTGTGAGTCTTGTCTGCTCACCTGCAAGGGCAGGGCAGGGGCTGGGAGCTGAGTCTCGGGCTTCGGAGGTCAGATCTCAGGGAGAGGACTGGGGCTGGCTGCATGAAAACAGACTGAAGGGGACTAGTGTGTCACAGCTAGCTGGGAGGGAGTCCAGGAAAAAGTCTGGACCTGCCGAAGGGGCAAGAGACCATTGTTTCAGGATGCGTGAGGAGAGGGGATTCAGAGCACCACCTAAATGAGCTCCAGATACTGGCACAAGCCCCAGTTATCAGTGCGGAGACCAGAGACGGGCCTGTGACACTAAGGCTGCTGCAGCCACCAAGAAACCTGCGTGCAAGCATGGGTCACTATCCACACCTCCCCTCCTGGGAGCCTGTACTGCCCGCCACTGCCAGGGTCCCTTGATCCAAGGACAACTTCGCTGGGAGAATGCACGGCATGCCTCAGGCTGGTTCAACATCACACCGGCCTCTGCCCCCACAGGCTTACCCCGCATTTCATATCCTTCCCTCACCACGGCCTGAGTGAGTCAGAGGTACCTAAGCAGCTGCTACTTTAACCCTGTCCAGTTTGGGCAGGGAATAGACACCCTCAGGTGACCTACACACAAAAGTGAGGCCAAAACCAAAGCTGAAACCCAGGAGCTGTGCGAACAAAGAAGAGAAAGGAAAATTTCTCCCAGAAGCCTCAGAATCCTCAGATTAAGTCTCCACAATCAACTTGATGTACCCAGTATTTCTGGAATACCTGAATAGACAACAATTTATCCCAAAATTGAGGCAATGGACTTTGGGAGCAACTGTAGACTTAGAGTTTGCTTTCTGCATCTAATTTGTTTCAGGTTTTATGTTTATCTTATTTTAGCATTTAGAGTTTATTATCACTGGTAGATATGTTTATTGATTTGGTTGCTTTTTTTTTTTAATGTATAGATATATAATTATTTTCCCTTTTTCTCTTTTTGTGTGTGTTTCTGTGCATGCTTATTTGTGTGATTTTGTCTCTATAGCTTTGCTTTTACTATTTGGCTGAGGATTCTGCCTGTCCAGTTTTTTTTAGTATACTTTTAGCGCTTGTTATCATTGGTGGATATGTTTTTTGGTTTGGTTGTTCTCTTCTTTCTTCTTCTTTTTTTTTTCCTTTTTCTTATTAGTTTTTAATGTTTTACTTTTACTTTTTTATTTTTATTTTAATAACTTTGTTATATATTTTCTTTCTTTCTTCCTCTTTTTCTACTTTATCTTCTGAGCCATGTGGCTGACAAGGTCTTCTTGCTCTGGCTGGGTGTCAGGCTTATGTCTCTGAGATGAGAGAGCTGAGTTCAGGACACTGGTTCACCAGAGACCTCCCAGCTTCATATAATATCAAGGGGCAAAAGCTCTTGCAGAGAACTCCATTTCAAAACTAACACCCAGCTCCAATCAACGATCAGCAATCTCCAGTGCTTGACCATTATGCCAAACAACTAGCAAGACAGGAACACAACCCCACGCATTAGCAGAGAGGCTTCCTAAAATCATAATAAGGTAACAGACATACCAAAACACAGCACTGGATGCGGTCCTGCCCACTGGATTTTGTCTAAAATCCAGCCTCATCCACCAGAACACAGGCACCAGTCCCCTCCACCAGGATGCCTACACAACCCACTAAAACAAACTTAGCCACTGGGAGCAGACACCAAAAGCAATGGGAACTATGAACGGGTAGCCTGTGAAAGGAAACCACAAAAACAGTAAGTTAAGCAAAATAAGAAGACAGAGAAACACACAGCAGATGAAGGAGCATGATAAAAACCCACGAGATCAAAGAAATGAAGAGTAAATAGCAGTCAACCTGAAAAAGAATTCAGAGTAATGATAGTAAAGATGATTCAAAATCTGGAAAATAGAATGGATAAAATACAAGAAACCATTAACAAGGACCTAGAAGTACTAAAGAGCAAACAAATAATGATGAACAACAAAATAAATGAAATTAAAAATTCTTAAGAAGGAATCAATAGCAGAATAACTGAGGCAGAAGAACAGGTAAGTGACCTGGAAGATAAAACAGTGGAAATAGCTACCACAGTGCAAGATTAAAGAGAAAAGAATGAAAAAAAAAATGAGGACAATCTCAGAGACCTCTGGGACAACATTAAACACAACAACATTCAAATTACAGGGGTCCAAGAAGAAGAAGAGAAAAAGAAAGTGAGAGAAAATATTTGAAGGGATTATGGGTGAAAACTCCCTAATATGGGGAAAGAAATAGTCAGTCAAGTCCAGGAAAGGCAGAGAGTCTCATACAGGATAAATCCAAGGAGAAAAAGGTCAAGACACATATTAATCAAACCATTCAAAATGAAATACAAAGAAAAAATACAAAAAGCAACAAGTGCAAAACAACAAATAACATACAAGGCAATAGCCATAAGGTTAACAGCTGATCTTTCAGCAGAAGCTCTGCAAGCCAAAAGGAACTGGCATTACATATTTAAAGTAATGAAAGGGAAAAAATAACAGCCAAGGTTACTCAACCCAGCAAGGTTCTGACTCAGCTTCAAAGAAGTAATTAAAAACTTTACAGACAAGGAGAAACTAAGAGAATTAAGCACCACCAAACCAGCTTTACAACAAATGCTAAAGGAAATTACCTAGGCAAGAATAGCAAGAGAAGGAAATGCCCTACAATAACAAACAAAAACAATTAAGGAAAAGGTAATAAGAACATACACATCTATAACCACCTTAAATGTAAATGGGTTAAATGCTCCAACCAAAAGACATAGACTGGCTGTATGGATATAAAACTAAGACCCATATATATGCTGTCTACAAGAGACTAATTCAGGCATAGAGACACATACAGACTGAAACTGAGGGGATAGAAAGAAATATTCCATGCAAATGGAAATCAAAAGAAAGCTGGAGTAGCAATACTCATATCAGAAAAAGTAGACTTCAAAATAAAGTCTATTACAAGACACAAAGAACACTGCATAATGATCAATGAATGAATCCAAGAAAAAGATATAACAATTGTAAATGTTTATGCACCCAACATAGAAGCACCACAAAACATAAGGCAAATGGTAAGAGCCATAAAAGGGGAAATCGAAAGTAACACAATCATAGGAGGGGCCTTTAACACCCCACTTTCACCAATGGAGAGATCATACGAAATGGAAATAAATAAGGAAACCAAGCTTTAAATGATACATTAAACAACATGGACTTAATTTATATTTATAGGACACTCCATCCCAAAATAAGAGAATACACTTTCTTCTCAAGTGCTCATGGAACATTCCAGGATAGATCATATCTTGGGTCACAAATCAAGCCTTGGCAAATTTCAGAAAACTGAAATCATATCAAATATCTTTTCCAGCCACAATGCTATGAGATTAAATATCAATTACAGGAAAAAAATCTGTAAAACACAAACACATGGAGGTTAAACAATACAGTACTAAATAACCAAGAAATCACTGAAGAAAGCAAAGAGGAAATCAAAAAATACATAGAAACAAAGGACAATGAAAACAAGGCGACCCAAAACCTATGGCATGCAGCACAAACTGTTCTAAGAAGGAAGTTTATAGCAATATAATTCTAGCTCCATAAATAAGAAACATCTCAAATAAACAACCTAACCTTACACCTAAAGTAATTAGAGAAAGAAGAACAAAAAACCCTCAATGTTAACAGAAGGAAATAAATCATAAAGATCAGATCAGAAATAAATGCAAAAGAAATGAAGGAAACAATAACAAAGATCAATAAAATTAAAAGGAGGTTCTTTGAGAAGGTAAACAAAATTGGAAAACCATTACCCAGACTCATCAAGAAAAAAAGGGAGAAGACTCAAATCAATAGCATTAGAAACGAAAAAGGAGAAGTGACAACTGACACTGAAGAAATTCAAAGGATCATGAGACAGTACAACAAGCAATTATATGTCAAGATAATGGAAACCCTAGAAGAAATGGACAAATTCTTAGAAAAGTACAACTTTCTGAGACTGAATGAGGAAGATATAGAAAATATAAACTGACCAATCACAAGAACTCAAATTGAGACTGTGATTAAAAACCTTCCAACAAACAAAAGCCCAGGACCAATGGCTTCACAGGCAAATTCTATCAAATATTTAGAGAAAAGTTAACACCTATCCTTTTCAAACTCTTTAAAAATATAGCAGAGGGAGGACCACTCCCAAACTTATTCCATGAGGTCACCATCACCCTGATACTGAAAACAGACAAAGATGTCACAAAGAAAGAAAACAACAGGCCAATACCACTGATGAACATAGAAGCAAAATCCTCAACATAGTACTAGCAAGCAGAATCCAACAGCATATTAAAAGGATCATACACCATGATCAAGTGGGGTTTCTCCCAGGAATGCAAGGACTCTTCAATATATGCATATCAATCAATGTGAAAACCATATTAACAAACTGAAAGAGAAAAACCATATGAGTATCTCAAGAGGTGCAGAAAAAGCTTTTGACAAAATTCAACACTTATTTATGATAAAAATCCTCCAGAAAGTAGACATAGAGGGAAATTTCCTCAACATAATAAAGACCATATGTGAAAAACCCACAGCCAACATTGTTCTCAATGCTGTAAAACTGAAAACTTTTCCTCTAAGATCAGGAACAAGACAAACTTGTCCACTCTCACAACTATTGATCAACACCGTTTTGGAAGTTTTAGCCACAGCAATCAAAGACAAAAAAGAAATAAGAGGAATCCAAATCAGAAAAGAAGAAGTAACACTCTCACTGTTGGCAGATGACATGATAATATTCCTAGAGAATCCTAAAGATGCTACCACAAAACTACTAGAGCTAATCATTGAACTTGATAAAGTAGCTGGATACAAAATTAATGCACAGAAATCTCTTGCATTTCTATATAATAATGATGAAAAATCTGAAAGAGTAATTAAGGAAACACTCCCATTTACCATTGCAACAAAAAGAATAAAATACCTAGGAATAAACCTACCTAAGGAGAGAAAAGACCTTTACACAAAAATGTATAAGACACTGATGAAGGAAATGAAAAAAAAATACAAACAGCTGGAGAGATATACAATACTCTTGGATTGGAAGAATCAAAATTATGAAGATGGCTATACTACCCAAAGGAATCTACAGTTTCAATGCAGTCCTTATTAAACTACCAATGGCATTTTTCACAGAATTAAAACAAAATATTTCACAATTTGTATGGAAGCACAAAAGACCCCGAATAGCCTAAGAAATATTGAGAAAGAAAAACGAAGCTGGAGGAATCAGGCTCCCTGACTTCAGACTATACTACAAAGCTACAGTAATCAAGACAGTATGGTACTGGCACAAAAACAGAAATATTGATCAATGGAACAGGATACAAAGCCCAGAGATAAACTCATGCACATATGGTCACCTTATTTTTGATAAAGGAGGGAAGAATATACAATGGAGAAAAGACAGTCTCTTCAATAGTGTTGCTAGGAAAACTGGACAGCTACATGTAAAAGAATGAATTTAGAACACTCCCTAACACCATACACAAAAATAGACACAAAATGGATTAAAGACCTAAATGTAAGGCCAGACACTATCCACCTCTTAGAGGAAAACATAGGCAGAACACTCTATAACATAACTCACAACAAGATCCTTTTTGACCCACCTCCTACAGAAATGGAAATAAAAACAAAAATAAACAAATGGGACCCAATGAAACATAAAATCTTTTGCAAAACAAAGGAAACCATAAACAAGATGAAAAGACAACCCTCAGAATGGTAGGAAATATCAGCAAATGAAGCAACTGAAAAAGGATTAATCTCCAAAATTTACCAAGAGCTCTTGCAGCTCAATATCAAAAAAAAAAACAACCCATTCCAAAAATGGGCAGAAGACCTAAATAGACATTTCTCCAAAGAAGATATACAGATTGCCAACAAACACATGAAAGCATGCTCAACATCATTAATCTTTAGAGAAATGCAAATCAAAACTACAGTGAGATATCATCTCACACTGGTCAGAATGACCATCATCAAAAAATTACAAACAATAAATACTGGAGAGGGTGTGGAGAAAAGGGAACTCTTTTTCACTGTTCGTGGGAATGTAAATTGATACAGCCATTATGGAGAACAATATGAATGTTCCTTAAAATCTAATAGTAGAACTACCATACGATCCAGCAATCCCACTACTGGGCATATACCCTGAGAAAACCATAATTCAAAAAGAGTAATGTACCACAATGTTCATTGCAGCACTATTTACGATAGCCAGGACTTGGAAGCAACCTAAGTGTCCATAAACAGATGAATGGATAAAGAAGATATGACAAATATATACAATGGAATATTACTGAGCCATAAAAAGAAACAAAACTGAGTTATTTGGGTGAGGTGGCCTGACCTAGAATCTGTCATACACAGTGAAGTAAGTCAGAAAGTAAAAAACAAATACCATATGCTAACACATTTATGTGGAATCTTAAAAAAAAAAAAGGTCATAAAGAACCTAGGGGCAGGACAGGAATAAAGATGCCGACCAACTAGAGAATGGACTTGAGGACATGGGGAGGGTGAAGGGTAAGCTGGGATCAAGTGAGAGAGTGGCATGGACATATGTACACTATCAAATGTAAAACCGATAGCTAGTGGGAAGCAGCCACATAGCACAGGGAGATCAGCTTGGTGCTTTGTGACCACCTAGAGAGGTGGGATAGGGAGGGTGGGAGGGAAGGAGATGCAAGAGAGAAGAGATATGGGGATATATGTATACGTAGAGCTGATTCACTTTGTTATAAAGCAGAAACTAACATGCCATTTTATAGCAATTATACTCCAGTAAAGATGTTAAAAAAGTAAATAAATAAAAAATAAAATGCTTCATAAATACAAATGAACCAATGTCAGGTGTAATTGCCTTAGTGTGGTCTCCCTTGCCATGGTAGCAGGAACCATGCTTTTAATTTTATTTTCTCTGTCTCTCCTGCCCCTGTCTCCACACACATATTCTGGTACAGTTGAAAAACAAAGTATATTTTAGATAGATTTTCTTAAAAGTACAGAATTTATATCTTACTGAATACAGGCAATTTTAAAATCATAGTGGTAACCAAGTAAAATTTGGAAAAATGATTCATTTTGGAGTATTTGGTTGATGATGTCATCACATGATATATAGATGTAACATGAATTTACTAAGCATTTGAGCAATTATTGAACCATATATGGAGAGTAAATACAATTACAAGTGTCTATTTTTCTAGTGATAGCCAAAAAACTGCACTACCTTCACTGTTTCTTTTTGTCACAGGTTGTTATTAGGAAAGAAAAGGAAGAAAGGAAAGAAGGAACAAAGGAAGGAAGGAAGGAAGGAACAAAGGAATGCAAAATGAAATCTGTTCCTTATCTGACCAGCCAATGATGTGTGATCTATGATGGCAACATAAGCCTAGCTCCTGTATAAGCCACTGGTCTTTGAGGCAGGACACAGGTCCCTCAAATCCAAGCTCAATTAGGAGAGTCAGTCCTTGGGATTTTTTTCAACTGATACTGTAGTGGTTGTCCATTGCTCCACAAAGCTTAAACCTTAGGTATAGAGGTTTGGGAGAATTTTCAGTATTGGACAGAAATTTTGTGTGTCTATGTCCGTGCCCAGGGGTCTTTAGGTCCTTTTTTGAATCTGAGTGAACAAATTTACTTTAAGAGAAGTTAATTTCACATGCTCACTTGTTTGTGCTTGCAGCTGCTAATTGGTAAGAAACACTCTGGCACATCATTGTCCTAGGATGACAAAGTCGAGGTCATTGACCCCTGTGATCCACATCCCCTCCAGCTTTGCAATTTGGTATTTAATTAAATAAAAAAGATTTGATAATTCTCTAATTCTAGAAAAACGCCTGTTTATTCTTCCTATATTTATCTAAAAAGCATACATAAATAACTGTTTCAGACATTTAAATTCTGTTTCTTTAGATTAAGAAATCGAACACATCTGCCTTGATAAATCTAATTGTTTACACATACTGATGGGAATGCTTACCTCCATTTTACAGAGGAAAAAACAGAACTGAAAAGATTAAGTAACTTACTCAACATTAGTTAACTATGATGAAAAATAGTACTATCTCACACCAAAATATTAATTTCTTATACTATTGCATATATTAAAAAAGTCAAGAGATATTAATACACATTCCAAATACTTTAATATGTAGAGTTGGTTGTCAATATTAGTGTAATTGAAGTTTGAGTGGTCATTTTATGATTCTCTAATAAGAAGCATTTTTTTCATGAGTTTAAAATTTCCACTGAATAAGACCATAATTCATATTTATTGGAAAAAGACGGAAATGTTTTAACTTCTCTGCCTACAAATTGCTTTTTGAAAGATAACTACTCTTCACTCACAAGACAAACTAGATGCAAAGAAAAAAGAATATTTGGATGCTTTGTATCTAACATTTCATTTCCTCTTGGCACCTCTTGGAATTCTGTCATTAGGCTGTCATCATATTGTGCTTATTTCACCCTGATATCAAGATACATGTTTATATAAAGAAAACCAGAGAACCATTTAGCTGAATAAGAATGCCTTTAAAATTAAAAGTAAAATTAAGGTTTATTTTTTAAACTACTAAACACACAGCAATTAATCAATAAAATTTCTTTGAGTAAATAGATGAACAAATGAATTTAAGAATTAAAGTGTTGTTCTAATCTTTTTAAGTAGGAGGGGAAATAATTTATCTGATGTTATTAAGAAACACAATTTCCACCTTAAGTTTTTAGAAGATTGTGATTAAGGAGGGAAGGAGGGAAGGAGATAGGAAGATAAAGGGTCACTCTTCCAACTGTCACTCTACCTGCAAACCCATTCTCAGTGGGGCATTGATAGTAAAGGAGGGGAAACAGATTGTCATCCCTTGTAATGGACAGTGTGACAGAAAAGAGGCACCTCAGTTGTCCACTGTCATGTGTTGCTGAGATTCCCCCTCGGGATCAAAGCACTTATTCTTCAGCTGCCAGAGGGGTTGGCCATTGAGACCAGACAGCTGATCCTCTTTCCAGAAATTTCCCTCATATAAAAGAGCTGCTTCACCCCAAAGTATGCCCTTTTCTTGGGGGCAACCTGCCTACTGGTACAATATTCCATGTTTATTTCCTTGACCTTCTATATCTCTTTCACTCTCATGCTCTCTCCCTCTCTGTCTCTGTAAATGCACACACACACACATGCAGATGTTACCATCTAATAATAAATTATTGGAAAACCCGAATATCAAGTGAAGAAATATCAATATTTAAATAAGTTCTAGCTTATGAATATATTTAATTCAACTTTTTTTTTTCTTTTAGGTACTATACCTGCTATCATTTCCATTTTACTTTCTTTTCTCTCAGCTTTGGAGATTGAGTTAATCATAAGCTTCAGTCATTACAGACTAATGTCATCAAGTATTGTACCAGTTAACATAAAGTCAAGAAAAAAGAAGCCATTCTATATGTTTTAGAGAGGGATTTAATACAGGGATTTTGTTGCAAATTTGTGGGGAGGATTTTGATAAATGAAGGTTGAAAAGGGCTTGGAGAAACAACAGAAGGTGCTAATGCCCCTGGAGGGAAGCCTGGGAGCCAGATCCTGCTCTTGTGCTGTTGGAAATACTGTTACAGTTGGTTTTGGTCACCATGACCATTCCTTTCTTCCTAATAGGCAACCACTACAATGTGGCTGATCTATATTCTTGAATACATGTATGTCCTTGTAAAATAAGCATTGTGCATCTTTAATTTGCATGCACTAAAGTTGTATTTCATTTATGTTATTACTTCATAGTTTTCAGTATTTATTTCTATAGTCCTTCTTCTTTGCTTGATGTATAGCTAGTTCCTGATTTGTAACTAATTCATAGGATTCCATGGTGTGCATTTGTATATTTTATTTATCCACCTCCTTAGTCATATATAACTAGGTCTCTGCCAATCTCCTGCTGGCTCCAAAAATACTGCAACAAATATGTGCATAGGCACCTCCTCTGGGATGACTAACAAGCCAAGGGATCACTGAGCCATGGATGATAAACATAACTAACCTAACAAAGAACTGCCAGAATATATCCCCACATGGCCATAACAGCTTCACTCCTAAATATTGCAGGAGGAAGGTTCCCCCTCTCCACATCATCAAACGATGGTGATATCCAAATTTCTAATTTTGCCAATCTCTTACATGGAACATTTTATTTCATAATAGTTTTAATTCGTATTACTCTAGTGAATTTGAACATCTCTTCTTACATCTGTTAACTCTTTGAATTTACTCTCTATGAAGAACTTGTTCACACCCAAGTCTATTTTGCTATTGGATTTCTCATCTTTCCCTGGTTGATTTTCAGAACTATTTTATAATTTCCTTATTTTCATATATTCATTCATTAATTCATTCACTAATTAGATTTTTACTGACACTTACCATGTTGCAGGCATTGATTTTAAACACTTAGAATATACTGGTGAGCAACAGATTGATGACACAAAAAAAATATCCTAACTTGAAGCTTATGTTCTAGTTGGCAGTAGAGGAGGATGGTAGTGAGTAGAAAACAATAAACAAGGCAATAATGAATGAGAGAATTAAATAGTATGTTAGAAGGTGATAAGTAGAGAAAAAAGAAGAAAAGTAGAACAGGGTAACTATATTGGGAGAAGGGTGATTAGCATAGAACTCTTCCAGCAGGTGACATTTAAGTAAGGACTAGAAGAAGTCATGGCTATTATCTGGCAAGACATCTGTAGGAAGCATTCCAGGGAGAAGCTAACCAGAGACTTAAGATGGTCTCATAATGCCAACTGTTTGAGGAAGAACATGAAAGCTAGAGAAGAGACAATTGATAGTAGGACGTCTGGTAAGAGAAGTGACACAACTTTTATTCTGAGTGAGATGGTATAGCAGTGGCAATTGTTAGTTAAGGAATGACATGCTCTGGCTTATGATTTTTAAAAAATCATTCTGGTTGCTATGTTCAATAGAGACAGTAGGCAGGCAGGTGTAGAAGCAGGGAGACCATTCAAGAATCTATGTAGCATCCAGGCAAGAGAGGATACAACTTGAACTTGATGTTAGCAGAAGAGATGGTGAGAAGTGGTGAGATTCTGGATACAATTTGAAGGTAGAGCCAAAGGATATCAATTTCTTGTGGATTTTCATTGTTGTATATAATATCTACAAACCTGCCATCTGACTCCTTTGTTTATTCATAGTGTTCTTTATTCAATAGAAGTCCTTAATTTCAATGTAATCAAATCTATCTAATTTTCACATCATAGACTGTGCTGTTTATGTCAAGTTTAAGCAGTTCCTTCTAGCACCAATCTCTTATATTTCTTTGTATTAACCTCAGAGTTTGATATTTTATAGTTTGGTCTTTAATCTTTTAGTCATTTATCTTTGTAAAATATAAGGTAGGAATCCAGCTTTATTTTTTCTCTCCAGATAGTAAATCAGTTTTCCCAAAAGCAGCCCTTATTTTCCCCACTGATTTGTGGTACCACCTATATCATATATCATGTCCCCATAAATACATGGATCTTAGTAAGGTATAACTGTCCACTATTTTCATAATATAATAATTGGAATTACATATACATTAACTAAAAGTTTTTTAAACTTTTATACAAAAATGTGTGACTACTATAGAATTGATTTAAACTTCTATCACCATTAGGACCAAAAAATCCCAACCAATGTCTTCTATAAAGGTCAAAATGTTTGAGTTAACCCATGTCTTTTTTTTTCATTATTTAGTAATAACTTTATTTTATTTTATTTTATTAACATTTTTATTGGAGTATAATTGCTTTACATTGGTGTGTTAGTTTCTGCTTTATAAAAGTGAATCCGTTATACATATACATATGTTCCCATATCTCTTCCCTCTTGTATCTCCCTCCCTCCCACCTTCCCTATCCCACCCCTCTATGTGGTCACAAAGCATGGAACCCATGTCTTTTAAATGCTCTGATAAATAACCTGAGTCAGAAGTCTGTCTCTTGGAGGTCTTGTATAAAATAATTTACATCATTCAGTTTTTACAAGTTAGGTTAATAATATGCTTTTTTTTTCTTAAAAAAGAGAATATATTAGAGGCTTAATTTTAAAATCAACAGTTTCACCAAATTTACATTTATCAGTGCCTAGATAAACCTGTGTCAAATTTTGGCTTCAACTCTTACTATCTGGGTAAATTTCTGAGGTTTTATTATCTTCGGTTGTCTTCCTTTGCAAAGGAAATAAAAATGCCCATGGCTCAATTTTGATATGAGGGTTAAGAAAACAATGAGTGGAAGGTGTAATTGATTAATTTGTCAAAATTAGCAACAGTGATTTAGGGGTAACTCAGTTCTAGGACAAGCAGTCTGTTTTATCTTTCCTCTGTTAGTTATCCTCTGTATAAGAACTCCACTGTGAAACAATTCGCAGTAAACCTGTCTGTAAATGACAAAGACAGACGTCTCAATAGCAGCTTTTCTCTTTAAGAAGAGAGCACGATCTCCTGCTAGGCGTTGAGGAAGAAGATATTATTTGACTGACCTCCTTACTGTTTTTGGCAGTATTACAAAATGATATTATCATATGAAAAACATTGCATAAGTGTTTCCTTAAGGTACCCAGTAAAATTTGGTGTTCAACATCACACATTTGTAATAAGTATGCTTACAAATGTTCTTATTACAGTGTTTTAGTTTTGCTTTTGTTTTAAGAAAACTCCTTAGGTGCTGAAGAAAGAAGAATGAAATTATTCATCATCTTTTGGTCTTGTTTCCAGAAATCTGTATTTAATTGTTCAGTGGATGATCAATAAATGTGTATTTACCAAATTTCTATGTACCCTAAGTTGTAGTGGCTAGAACAATCCCCCACATATAATTGTTAAATAGCTTTTCTTCAATGTTGATAACAATGATAAGTGTACTCTAATCTTTTTTTATTTTTTTCCATATACAACTTCATTGTATTTCTACTGTGGTTTTCTGGGAATCTATTTAATGCTAACACTGAGCAGATGTTTGGAGTCTAGGTTGATGGCTTAACAGCTCCTGACATAAGCATGACCTTCATAAAATTAAAGCATGGGTTGTCTAATATGGTATAAATGGCCTTTTATTCAAATCTGAGTTGGAGGTACAGAGTCAATAATCACTGAGTATGAACCAAGTGTAATAACCCAAAGCTGATGAGAAGGTATTTGCCCTTTATCAGAATAAGGTTAAAATGGCTGTCGAGGTGATAGACGCTAATCAGTGAAACCTGAACAATTATGCCCAATAATCATTAAATGGATGCAGGGAACTAGACTCCTGGGAAAGCATGAGCCTTTGGCAAAGCAAGATGTGCTTTTATTAAGAGAATCATAGAATTTGGAGCTGAAGGTAGTACAGAATTCAAAATAAAGTCAAATTTCTAGGTGTTGCCCTGTATCATTTTCGAGGAAATGGTTAACTATGATACTTTTATAAAACTTGCTACAGAAAAAGTATGTACATTAGGAATGCTAATAACTTCATAGTCCTCTGGAGAGGAGTGAATGCATATTATTTTTAAAATACTTTATAAGCACAGTACTAACTCCACATTTCATGGTATATTCTTTTTCATAGGTGAATCTTTGCAACATATGGTCTAACTAGAGGAAAGTCACAATTGTTATTTATCTACTTGAGGTAGGGTAGAAGATGAAAAGCAAAGGACCATATCAGAGTAAAATATGCTATTTTTAATTTTCCTATAAATGACACTTATGACTGCACAATAGGATTAAAAAGGAATCCTGCTGCTATATGCTCTCATCATCAAGATGGGGTATAGAAATCATTTGACCTGAATACAATATTTTGTATAATAGAATAAATGGAATATTCAGTAATGTGAAATATTTTTCTTTGTACAAAGTTTGATTGGAAAGAAGGTGTTCCTTCAAGTGATTAGACTGAATTACCTCCTGGAATCTCTCATATTAAAGTAGAAGGTAATTTTCATTCAAGTATCCATTAATAGATGTCTGGGATTATATCATTTTACATCACAGATTACCTGAAATTTGATCTTTCTGGGAAAAAATGTTGGAAAATAAAAGAGAAATTATTCTGCTATTATGTACTGTGTACTTATCTCTTCCTCACATGGATTTGAAAAAAAATTTTCCTCAATCTGTGTCATCTTTGTAGCCGTGCTAGAAAAGAAAAGAGTTGAAAGTATGAACATAGAAATATAAAAATCATTAGCTAATCTTTGGCAGAAATGAAGTCCTTTAATAAGTTATTATGAGCATTTTTGTAGAGGAATAAAAACAGTATTATACTAGTGAAATATGTAGCAAATAGAATTAATCTCTTTTTTTGCCTTTTTGCCTTTATGCATTAGTTCCTCACATACAAAGAATATTTTTTATACATTACAAGTTGTCATTAAGTACTTCTGATTGATGAAACAAAATACATTCACATTCAGTAAATATTTTGTGTCTCTGTAAAATCTGGAGGTTTTATAATTTTATGTTTCAGCATCACACCTGATTACTTTCTTTCTTTTTTTATGTTAAAACAATTTATTAAACTATGAAGGAGAAGTTGGTAATTGAAATGACAATAAACTGTACCATTTACAGGAGCATCACAAACCTCAAAATGCTTGGGACAGATTTAGCAAATTAGACACAACACCTGAACAGTGAAAACTATACAATGTTTTAGAAAGGCGACCTAAATAAATGGAATTAAATATTATGTTCTTGCACTGGAAGATATTGTTTTCATATCAGTTCTTTCCCAATTGATCTATAGAATCAATGCACTCCCAATAAAAATTCCAGCAGGTTTTAAAAATATATAAATTGACAAGCTGATTCTAAAATTTGTATAGAAGAGCAAAAGATCTGTAATAGCTAAAAGAGTTTTGAAATAAAAGACAAAGTTGGAGGACTTACACAGTTGTCCCTTGGTATCCTTGGGGGATTGTTTCCAGGATACCCCATGGAATCCATGGATGCTCAAGTCCCTTTTATAAAATGGTATAATATTTGCATATAATCTATGCACATCCTCCCATACACTTCAACTCATCTCTATATTACTTATAATACCTAATACAATGTAAATGCTATGTAAATAGTTGCCTGTGCATAGCAAATTCAAATTTTGCTTTTTGGAACATTTTGGAGTTTTGGTTTTTTGTTTTTGTTTTTTGTTTTTTAAGTACATCTTTATTGGAGTATAATTGCTTCACAACATTGTGTTAGTTTCTGTTGCACAATAAGGTGAATCAGCCATATGCATACATATAACCCCGTATCCCCTCCCTCTTGAGCCTCCCTCCCACACTCTCTATCCCACCCCTCTAAGTCATCACAAAATACGGAGCTGATCTCCCTGTGCTATGCTGTTGCTGGTTAAGGGGTAGAAAACTACCCTTATTGAGTAGAGGGGAAGCATGTGCAAAGGCCCTGAGGCTGGTGCCTAGAAAGACAAAGAGTGACATGTTGAGACTTGTTCTATAGATCATTAAGTTCCTGGGATTGTTTCCTAAAAGCAATAAGATATTGAAGTTTGAGCAAGGGTAATAACAATCATATTTGACATTTTGGAGGGACCGCTGTTGTTACCTTGTAGAGAAAGCATGGATACTGAGAACCAAGTTAGGGAGCTGAGAGAAGATGATAAAGTAATCAGGTATGTTGCATTACACCTGATTACTTTCTATAGAGTATTTTATTCCTTCTCCAATCTCTATACCCATCATAGTCATCTGATGACTATCATCATCATCTTCTCTCAGCTCCCTAACTGGCCTCTCAGTATCCATGCTTTCTCCACAAGGTAACAACAGCGGTCCCTCTAAAATGTCAAATATGATTGTTATTACCCTTGCTCAAACCTCAAAATCTTATTGTTCTTAGGAAACAATCCCAAGTACTTAATGTTCTATAGAACAAGGCTCAACATGTCAAAGTCTTTGTCTTTCTAGGCACCAGCCCCAGGGCCTTTGCACATTCTTCCCCTCCACTCAATAAGGATAGTTTTCCACTCCTTATCTAAAATGCTGTTTTCACCCTCATACCCACTTTTTTCACAGCATTAAATATAATTTCTTGAGGGAAGTCACTACTTACTCCCCAGCCTAGACTGGGCACCCTTATATGACACACTCCCTGCACACTGCGCCTTTCCTTCACTGAACTTAAATTATAAAAAAAATTGCATAATTATGGTTGGATACTTTATTAGCAGGCCATAACGTGGATGAGAACAGGGCTTTGTTCTGTCCATTATTGTGTACAGATTACCTAACATATTGTAGTATCCCAAAGACTACTACTTGAGTTAGTAAATCCTTCCTCTCAGTGCTGCTGAAGCTTAGTATTAGTTATGAATTGCTGCTTACAAATTACCCTGAAAGATAGTATCTTAAGACAAGAAACATTGGGCTTCCCTGGTGGCGCAGTGGTTGAGAGTCCGCCTGCCGATGCAGAGGACACGGGTTCGTGCCCCGGTCTGGGAGGATCCCACATGCCGTGGAGCGGCTGGGCCCATGAGCCATGGCCGCTGAGCCTGCGCGTCCGGAGCCTGTGCTCCGCAACGGGAGAGGCCACAACAGTGAGAGGCCCGCGTACCACAAAAAAAAAAAAAAAAAAAAAAAAAGACAAGAAACATTTATTATCTCATAGTTTCTGTAGGTCAGGAATTCAAGCACACCTCTGACCTCTGGCTCAAGAGTCTCTCACGAAGCTGTGGTCAGGGTATCCACCAGGACTGCAGGCATCTCAGGTCTTCACTGTGAAAGAACACATTTCCCAAGTTCATACACATATTTGTTGACATTTGGTTCCTCATGACTGAGGTGCTAAGCTCGTTGCTGGCTGTTGGCCAGAAGCTGACCACAGTTCTTTGCCACATGGGCATATGCATAGGGTACCTCATAACACTGTAATCTGCTTTAACAGTATAAGCAAGGGAGAAGAGCCTCAGGACATTCTAGCAACATGGAAGTCAGTCTTTTATATGTAGTTCTCGGAAGTGATGTCCCATCACTTTTGCTCTATGCTTTTGGCTAGAAGCATGTCACTAGATCCAACCCACACTCAAGGGGAAGGAATTACACAGTGGTCATTTCAAGAAGGAATCCCAATTACATTATTGCATCATTCCAAGAGGGAAACATCTTAGAAGATGCTTACCACAGGTCACCCCATCTTATGAGAATTTTCTCATTTAGCACTTGACTCTCCAGTCATCATTCCTTTTAAAGATCTTATTATTGCACACTTAATATTAGAATGATTACAAACATACAGTCTGTCATACTAAAATCCAAATTTCCTGCAGGCAATATTTGATCCTCAGAGCAACTAGCACCATTCCGTGAACATAGAAGGTATTCAGCAACTATTTACTGAATGAGTGAATAAATGAATAAATAGAAATGAAAGATTTTTTTCCTATTTTTTAAAAAAGGAGAAACATAGAAAATCCCTTTTCCATTCTTTTTCAACGTTTAAAATACTTTTATTTCTTAACATGAAGATTATGAAATTGTTAATTCCTCTTACATCCAACTGTCTATATACACTGTGAATGTAGCCAGGTAATCACCTGTTCTAAAGATTTGGGGGGAAGAGAATGAGTTTCATCTTAGGATAAGATTCAGATTCCATCCATTTTGTAAAAGAACATAAATATTTCATTTTTAGACTTCTTATACAAATTCCTCACAGAATGAGGCTTCTTGGAATGAAGATTTGTTTACAGTGTTGATAATCATGCCAGCAAACTGTACTTTCAGGTTGAGAAACAGAGAGCAATATATGTGAGGCCACAAGATTACTCCATAACTGTTTTCTAAAAAATTTAATCAGTCCTGCAAATTCTCAGATCTATTCCTCTAAGGGAAAAAAAATGCTCAAATTTTACAAAACAATTGCCAATTCTTAAAAGGCTAAATTAGCATTAATGTAGAAAACAGTGGGAAAGGAAGCACAACTGCCACCTGGAGAAGACAGATGTGGAAGCATCTTCCACAGTTTCTGCTCCTGCCTTCTGAGAGCTAATACTACATTAGTTGGTGATGAAGATATGCCTTAGCCTATGGAACTCAAATACTGGCAGATCATTTTTATAAACACTGAATACTGCTCTAAAGAAAGAACCAAAGCAATTGGCATGTTATTAGCTGACTTAAAGCAAAATACGTGCATATCAATTTATATTGTATTTCAATGATTCTGTATCCCAATAATTTTGTTCTCTACATAAGAACAAAAATAAGTCTATAGAAACGTACTGTATTCTGGAAAGGTTCCCAGAACCTTGCATACCTGATATTAACTTGTTTAGTGACACCAAAAGAATGATAACAATAATGAACAGAGTACCTGACAATTATTACATGTGAAACAATAAAACTGTTTTGAAAATAACTATTTTATACTTTCTAATCCTGATCAAATATTAAAAATAGTCTAATATTCTTAATGCATTATTTTTCAAAAACATTCATTCAAATACTTTTTGATGAATAGCTACTGTGTCATAGGTCAAGGTCATGGCACACATGGTTCTGTGTTCCAGGCAACTAGTCTCACTACCAAATGTCATATTTTTCTTTAACTTGTTTTCAAATATACCAAAGTATATTATCTAGTGTAGTAACCCTGGTGGGATACTAAATAAAGTAAATTAGTATACTATTTTTTTTAGTGTAGTAAAGTGTATACTTGGATTTTGGAAAATTTGTATTGTTATGATATGATTTTAAACAAGAATGTGTTATATATTTCTATTTGCTCTTATCTTGATGTGTGTCTTTCAATCCCTACAGTTTTACATGCATAGATTTTATGTCTTTCTTGTTAACTTTTCCAAGGAGCTTTTGTTGTTTTTGTTGTTGCTATTATACATAGAATACATTCCATATTTAAATTTTTAGTGTTTACTACTTAAGATAACAGCTTAATATTTTAGTATTGCTCTATATTCAGTCACTCTAGTAAATTTTGTTAGGCTTCTTTTTCCCCCAGATTGTTTTAGACTTCCTTACAGTATAATGTTATTCATCGGAAATAGACTGTCTATAGTTTTTACTCATTTTATTTAAAAATATACAATGCCTTGGTCTTCCCTGGTGGCGCAGTGGTTGAGAGTCTGCCTGCCGATGAAGGGGACACGGGTTCGTGCCCCGGTCCGGGAGGATCCCGCATGCCGCAGAGCGGCTGGGCCCGTGAGCCATGGACGCTGGGCCTGCGCATCCAGAGCCTGTGCTCCGCAAGGGGAGAGGTCGCAACAGTTAGAGGCCCGTGTACCACAAACAAAAAACAGTGCCTTTAGTAATATTGGATATTTTGAATCTTATATGTTAATATGAATTTATATTTTATTATGCAAATCTTTTATTAGTTTCTTTATTGCTATAAAAACAATAGTGACAATAGTGATGGTTCTGATCTAGTTCTTGATATTAATTTAAATGAATTTAGAAGTTTTTATTTTTGAATGATTCTTGCAGTTCTGTAAATTAATTTTTTCAGTATTATTATATTTTGGTATAATTTACACAGGTCCATTAAATCAGTTTGCTTTATAGCATTTTCCATATTCAAAATAATAAATTTAAAATATTTCATATAGAACTCCAGCTATGAAATCATATTATTCTAGTGTATTTCTTACTGATAGATTTTAAATCAACTTTTCCAATTTTATATTTTCCAATTACTCTTGTGTAAATATTGGTATTCTTATTCATCAACAAATTATTCAATTATAAATTTTCAGTTTTTTTAGTGCAGGGTTTTGTATTTTTTTCTAATCTTTATCTGTGGTTATACCTATTTTAATTTCTCTTAAAATTTATATTTTTTTCCTTTTTATTGTTTCTTCAGTCTCACAAAGCTTCTAAATGACATTCTCATCCTTAGCAAACCAGTGGTTATGTTTACTTTTCTTCTTTCCCTATTTATTCAACTATAGTTCTTTGTAAAACCTTCAATTTCTATTTTCCTTAAAAAAATCAAAGTAATTTATTAGTTTCTTTACTTTGTCTTTAGTTTAATAAGGAAGACAATTAAGTGTTCACATTCTCCTTTGAATACCATGTTGCTAATCATATGAAATGCGGTTAATTGATTTCTAGATAATTTGTAATACCAGTTTTGATTTTTTCTTTTTAATTCCAGGGTTTATATAGTGATTTTTTTTTTATTTTTAAGTAGTTAACATGTTTTTAATCACCCTTTTTTGTTTTTAATTTTATTAGATTAAGATCAGAATATTTAGCTTTTAAAATCTTAGGGTTCTGAAAATTTAGCACTATTTGTAGATAATTAGAGGTAGAAATAAATATATGTACAAATGTGTTTATGTATGTGGATGTGGATATACAGGTATTTTTATGTATATTCTGGAATTATTCAATTCCTTTATGCTGTTAATTAGTTTATAATAACCTCCTTTGCATTTAACAGCTTTAATAAATGTTCCATTATAATTATTTATTCTATTCATTAAAAAAGCAAATTTAAATGCCTAGTGTTACAAGTCCTGTTTTAGGTATTGTGGAGACATCAATAAGCGCACAAAATATTGAAACAGACCTCTCCATGCCTTTCTAATAGATTTTGCTCCATTGCCTGTGTTATTTGTTCCATGCAGAATTAGGACTGTCACATATTCATAAATTTTGCCTTGTGTTATTATATAATGTGTCCTTTTAATGACTTCAGTCCTCTAAATATTAAATGTCAGGCAGTATCATAATCATGACTTACTTAGGTTTAGTTTGCATTATCTTTATGTCTTTGCCTTTTTTACTTTGAACCTTTGTTTATCATTGCTTCATACAGGTTTCTTTTAATCAGAACATTTCTACATTTTCCCTAGCTTTTACATGTTTTCAATGAAACATGCTATACATACAGGAGTATACATAAAGTATGCATACATAAAGTATGCATAATTCTAACATTATATAGGGCCCTCTACCTAACATATGGAATCTCACTTAGTAATTTCCCTATGTTCCCCATTTCCTACCCTTGCGGTCTTTATTTTTCTCCCTTCCCCCAAAGAGAATCTTTTTCATGAATTTTTGTTATGATTTACTTTCACTTTTTTTAAAGCAGTATATTTTTGTATCACTGAATAATAAATTGTTTATTCTTGCTGTTTTTCTTTATATAAAAGTTCTCATAATATTGATATTCTTTAGTGATTTTTATATTATTATGATACAAAATGTTTTTAAGGTTTACCCTTATACATGTGACTATGTAAAACAATTTATTCATATTTTCTACTATTGTTGAAACCCTGTTTTTCCAGTATTATGCTATCACAAACCTTTTGGCATGTGTCTCCTGGTGAATATATGCAAGATGTTCTACTAGGAATGGAATCATTGAGT